>NC_080021.1:114390394-114693424 GCF_030020395.1 Manis pentadactyla | reverse complement strand
TAAAAGTTTAGTATATATAAATCAAATCAGTGTTATACTGTATTTGGACAAATGAAAAGCCACTAAACAAAACTGGATTTATACTTCATTCTTTATACCAAAATAAATTATAGCTACAAGAAATGAAAATGCTACCAAGATAACTACAAGGTATTACAAGAAAACATGGGTCAATATATTTATAATTATGGAAATCTTTCCAATGTAGTAGAAAAACATAAAAGCCTTTCTTTTGTTAGGTAGAAAAGTAAGACCAGAAATATGAGTTTCTCTACTTGAAATAGAAATCAACTTTTAATTTAAAAAAACGCTTGCTTTAAGGAAAAGTCTCAAGATGGAAAGATTTTTGTTTTTTTCTCTGAACTGATTGCGAGCAAGCTCCTGAAGCCCAGGGAGAAAAAGCTAAGGATTCTATCAAGGCTGTTAAAAGCTTACAAACCTTATCTTACCCTTGTCATTTAAAATTCTGCCCTACTGAAAAAAGGGAACACTAGGATTAATGTTTAATTTCAAGCGATTCAGATTTTAAAAAGCATAAATTAGAATTTAAAGAACAATTGTTCTATACATTTTGGGATGAGAATTTGAACACTGAAACTATTAATTGCATACAGGTAGAAGTTAGTTACAATCAATTTTACTTAATTTGTCGTTCAAAAAATTCAAAATAAATCCAACAGAGCTGATGTTTATTAACCAGGCATCCAGACTCTATTATATTAATGAGGCCCTAGAAGTTTGAGTCAAATAAGAGCAGCATTCATGGTTCTCAGGACAGAACAACACTGTACATGAGGACAAACACTTCTTTGCTGATTGGACTGCATCAGTAACAACTGAAAGATACAGAAGCATTTTATTGTTCACCAGGTCAGGGGATTGAGGGAATCCCAAGTCAAATGCCACTTATTTCCTCTTATCTTGTAAAGAGTTATTATCTGAGCTATTTTTTGTCCATGGAACTCTTCCAGTCACCTCTACTCTGTGTAACACAATCAGTGCACACAGGCTGACTTAATGTCAGAGCACAATGGCTGCTAGTGTGCTGAGCTTCCAGGCTCTGTTTTGGAATCAAAATTTTACTTGGGTCTTGACTTGAAAAATCATGTTCTAAACATGTCCCTAAATGGTCAGAGCATGATTCACCCTCATTGGTAAAAATAGAAACCTCCCTGGAACAATGCAAGATGGATTAAACAGCTCCTGTAAAATAAATAATTACACAAATTAGAACTCTGATAAATCTGTAAATCGGAGTCTCTAGAAATCCTTAAATATAAAAGCACAGGTTTCATTTCTCTCTTTATTCAACTCTTCCTACTAGTCCACATACTGAAGAAGTTATTTACCAAGTCACTACGCTGGTTCTGCCAGTTTTCTTGTGATGGTCAAATAAGAAGAAAGACAAAACTTTTTTTTTCTCTCGCTGCAAATATTTTTCATTTTTTTGCTAATGACAGTCAAATGAGTTGAAAATAACCCAGGTAGCCTGTGGACTATTTGTATTTTTAATCACTCTTTCCAAGGCAGCCTCTCACAGCTTACTTAAGACATTTTTTACCTTTTTGGCAAGTTGAAATCAAAACCTGAGAGGCCCTGAGACCCTGCCTTGCTCCTAGTTTGGGCTGTACTGTATGAGGCACTATTTTACCCCCGGCTTGGAGCCATCTGGTTTCTCGGGGAAGGTTCACATGGTGTTTTTTGGTGCAGCAGGTCACATCTGCTCTTTTCCGAAGTCAAGCCTGGTGACCTGGGGAGGAATGTGTGCAGGCTCTCCAGGCATCTGCGACTCGCCATATCCTTCTGCTGTCAGGTGATACTCCCCATCCTCATGGCTGAGTGCTGCACTAAGTAGCCACTAGCCCTTCAGCTCCCTTTTGCATGTTGTGTTGAAGCTTTTCCTCTTCCGAAGGATTTAATGGAATGTTAGTGCTGATAGAAACTGGGAAGTGGGGTTCACAAACCCTCTGGTGAATTGACTGGCATTTGCCTAGATGGTGTGGCAAGGCACCAGGTACTGGCCACTTCTCTGCTTTGCTGTTAGGAGCAGTGTCCCAGGTGAATGTGCAGGAACCAAATGCCTTGTCACAGTAGAAATGTGCTGTGGACAGGCCATTAGAAAAAATGCCTTTACAAGGCAGACTCCAGGGACAGGAAAAATCGTACCAGGCTCCGTTAGCTTCCTCTTGGGGAGTCCGTGTGCTTGGGAGCAGCGATGGCTGTCACCTGGCACCCCCAGGAAAGTCTTTCCAATGATCTAGACTCCTTATTTGGTCTTTTCTTTAAAAGCTTGACACTGAAGTGTTGACTGTCACCATTTGGAGAAGTGTGAGTTTCTTTGCCTTATCAACACCTTTCAATTCAATTAATATTTATAGAGTGCCTGAGGGACCTGCTGTATGCCTGACTTCTCACATTTGCAGAAGATGTCAAAGAAGAATAGCAGCTGCATTCATTGTGATCATCCTTTCCCTGCAAGATGAATAGTGTTCTTTTCATTCTGCCACACTGATTTATGTCCTAAGGGTCTTTTGGTGAGAGGGCCTACTGGAAGTGCAGAAAAACTAATCCCAGTAATTAATATGGGGATTATACAAATAAAATTTTCATAGACGCAATTTTAGCATCCCCAAAGGACTTTGGTGTTCAGCCGCAGAATGGTAATCACATTCAGAAAGCAGTGAGCTTGTGCCTCAGAGACCAGAGTGGATTATGCTGCCTTGTTGACTTCATCACTACAAACCAGATTGTTCCCTTTAAGGATTTTCTTAATACTGGTACTAGTTATTCCTTATCCTCTAGGTATATTCTACCAATATACTAAGATACTAATGTGTCTACTGTGTATTTCAATTACTACTTGCAGCTACTAGCTAGTGTTATGATCTGGACCATGAGTCAAGTCCTGAGCTAAGCCACATACTGTGTGGTGGTTAAGAACATGGGCTTTGGAGCCAGACTCTGGATTCAGGTCCCAGCTCCATCAACTTATTAGTCTTAGGGAAAGTCACTTAACCTCTCTGTACTTCATTTTCTTCATCTGTAAATAAGGGGCTGATAATAATGACACATACTTCATGGAATTATAATGATTAAACCATTAGAAGGAGTTCTGAAGTCTGTGAACTTGAGTGGGGAAATTAATTACATCTATGTTCATCAGTCTTTCAAAGTTATGATATTGTTGAACCTGTCACTAGATCTTATTATCTGTATCAAAAAAGAAGCACTTTTATTACCATATAATTTTTATTGTTTTGGCAACTGTCTCAGTATAATTTGTTTCCCTTGTTATACCATCTATTTTATGCCTTTAAAAACTTTATTCTGCGAAGAGGTTGATAAGCTTCACTTGATTGCCAAAGGGGACTGTGACGCAGAAAAAGTCAAGATCTGGTTTTTGGTTACGACATGTGCCAAGTACTTACAATCATTCCTACTACATAATAGTCATGCTTTGTGCAGGATACAAAATTAACACACAGAAATCTGTGGCTTTCCTATACACTAACAATGAACTAATAGAAAGAGAAATCAGGAAAACAATTTCATTCACAATAGCATCAAAAAGAATAAAATACCTAGGAATAAACCTAACCAAGGAAGTGAAAGACTATACCCTGAAAACTGTAAGACACTCTTAAGAGAAATTAAAGAGGACACTAACAAATGGAAACTCATCCCATGCTCTTGGCTAGGAAGAATTAATATTGTCAAAATGGCCATCCTGCCCAAAACAATATACAGATTCAATGCAATCCCTATCAAATTACCAACAGCATTCTTCAATGAACTGGAACAAATAGTTCAAAAATTCATACGGAAACACCAAAGACCCCGAATAGCTAAAGCAATTCTGAGAAGGAAGAATCAAGTTGGGGGAGATCTCACTACCCAACTTCAAGCTCTACTACAAAGCCACAGTAATCAAGACAATTTGGTACTGGCCCAAGAACAGAGCTACAGACCAATGGAACAGAATAGAGACTCCAAACATTAACCCAAACATATATGGTCAATTAATATTCGATAAAGGAGTCATGGACATACAATGGGGAAATGACAGTCTCTTCAACAGATGGTGCTAGCAAAACTGGACAGCTACATGTAAGAGAATGAAACTGGATCACTGTCTAACCCCATACACAAAAGTAAATTCAAAATGGATCAAAGACTTGAACGTAAGTCGTGAAACCATAAAACTCTTAGAAAAAAACAGGCAAAAATCTCTTAGACATAAACATGAGTGACCTCTTCTTGAACATATCTCCCTGGGCAAGGGAAACAAAAGCAAAAATGAACAAGTGGGACTATATCAAGCTGAAAAGCTTCTGCACAGCAAAGGACACCACCAATAGAACAAAAAGGCATCCTACAGTATGGGAGAATATATTCATAAATGACAGATCCGATAAAGGGTTGACATCCAAAATATATAAAGAGCTCACACACTTCAACAAACAAAAAGCAAATAATCCAATTAAAAAATGGGCAGAGAAGCTGAATAGACAGTTCTCTAAAGAAGAAGTTCAGATGGCCAACAGACACATGAAAAGATACTCCACATTGCTCGTCATCAGAGAAATGCAAATTAAAACCACAATGAGATATTACCTCACACCAGTAAGGATGGCTACCATCCAAAAGACAAACAACAACAAATGTTGGCAAGGTTGCATAGAAAGGGGAACCCTCCTTCACTGCTGGTAGGAATGCAAATTAGTTCAACCATTGTGGAAAGCAGTATGGAGGTTCCTCAAAATGCTCAAAATAGAAATACCATTTGACCCAGGAATTCCATGTCTAGGAAATTACCCCAAGAATGCAGCACTCCAGTTTGAAAAAGACAGGTGCACCCCTATGTTTATCACAGCACTATTTACAATAGCCAAGAAATGGAAGCAACCTAAGTGTCCATCAGTAGATGAATGGATAAAGAAGATGTGGTACATATACACAATGGAATATTATTCAGTCATAAGAAGAAAACAAATCCTACCATTTGCAACAACATGGATGGAGCTAGAGGGTATTATGCTCAGTGAAATAAGCCAGGCAGAGAAAGACAAGTATCAAATGATTTCACTCATATGTGGAGTATAAGAACAAAGAAAAACTGATTAAAAAAACAGCAACACAATCACAGAACCCAAGAATGGACTAGTAGTTACCAAAGGGAAAGGGACTGGGGATGATGGGTGGGAAGGGAGGGATAAGGGTGGGAAAAAAGAAAGGGGGCATTATGATTAGCATGTATAGTGTTGTGGGGGGTATGGGGAGGGCTGTACAATACAGAGAAGATAGCATCTTGCTACGCTGATGGGAAGTGACTGTAGTGGGGTGTGGGGGGGGGACTTGGTGAGGGGGGGAGCCTGGTAAACATAGTGTTCTTCATGTAACTGTAGATTAATGATAGCAAACAAAATTAAATTAAAAAAAAAGTAAGCAGATGAAAGTCCAGTCTCTGCCCTCATTCCAGTGTGGGGGCTCTAAAGGGCCCCTCCCTTGCTGTCCCACTCCCATGGGCCCCTGGAGGTGGGGGCCAGGGAGCGCTGGGACCCCTTTGAATGTCTCTTTGCCATCCTGGCTGTGCTGAGTTGGAGGATCCAGAGAGCAGGGAGGTGTGGGTGAAGGGTGGGAAGGGATGGTTCAGCCCCAGCTGCTCAGCATTGAGGTAGAAAGAAGACAGCCTGAAACCTATAGTCAACTAGGCCCAGGTTTGAACCCTAGGCCTGGCTACCAATTTGTTTTGTGAACTTGGTCAAGGTTCTTACTCTTGCTGGGCCTCAGTTAAAGCAAAGGGCTTGAACTTCAACAGTGATTCCAGTTCATGGTTCCTTAGAAGGGCTAGGAGCGGCCAAGCAGGGTGTGGGACAGGGGAGGCCCCCCCAAAAAAAATCATGCTTTGTGTTCACTACTATTATTATTATTGATTCATTTATTTCTCTAGGAACCTAAGAGATAATAAATATGACTGTTATCATCTTTCTAGGATGTATGGGTGATGAGGGTAGGGAATTTTTCCTGTTTTATTCATTGTCTATCTCCTGAACCTGAAATGTACAGGGCACATAGGAAATATTCAATAAATATCTGTTTAATGAATGTCCAGATTCCAGTTTTGCAAGTGAAGACACTAGGGCTTGGAGCAGTGGAATAACGTGGCCCCAGTCATTGAGCATGTAAGTCATCAAGTCCTGGTTGATGTGGCTCCAGAGCTGAAGACTGAACTTCATCTATTGTCTCCTGGTCATTTTATAATACTTGGAAAAGCAATCTTTCCCAAGCTTAGGACTTGTATTTAGGGAAAACAAAGCCTAGTTTTGGTTGGGTCTTCAAAAAATGTTTAAACTTATTTTTTATATTGAGGTATAGTTGACATATGACATATTAGTTTCAGGTGTACAGACAGCATAATGATTCAATACTTGATTTTATTGTGAAATGATCACCACATTAAGTCTAATTAATACCTGTTACCATATATAGTTACCAAACTTTTTTTTCCTGTGATGAGAACTTTTAAGATTTATTCTCTCAGCAACTTTCCAACATGCAATACAATATTTTAACTATAGCTGCCATGCTGTATGTTACATTGGCTGGGACTTCTTAATGGAGACATGGAGGCAGAAGGAGATGTTCAGATGATGTGCAGAACTGAGTAACCCCAATTTCACCAAGTCTTATCAATAATGTGACAAAAATAAAGTTATGTTAACATATGAGTGTTCATAGCTTGTCCCCTCTTACATCTGCTAAATGGTATTTGTTTTCCTCAGCTTAGTTCCTTTTATTGTACAGAATTGCTTTTATGGTACAGAATTTGGCTTTAGAGAAAATGGCAAAGGGGCATAAAGGGTGTACTCCAGAAGGGACTGAGTTTTATGCATGGGAGAGGACGAAGAGTAGAAACTGAAGGAAAGAGAGTGGTGAGGAGAGACAAGATCCACAGGACTGGGCATCAGGGAGACTGGAGGGTGACAGAGGAAGAGAGAGGTTTCGGGTCTGGTCTCCATGTTTATGTAGAATATATGTTAGGGGTGGGGAGAGAGGATTTTTTAGTTTTGTTTTACAAAACTTTTTGCCTCCTCCCCTCCCCCTCCACCAAATTGTAAACATTTCTTTTAGGGAAATAGTAAAAAGGTAATCCTAATCCTCTGAACTAACGGTTAGTGTAATACTACTTCAGGATAGAGATGACAGGACATTCCGGCTTCTGTGTGGGTAGTAATACCCCACTGACTTCTTTTAATGTTAGGTCTCCACTGGTATCTCTCTCCTGCCCCTACTTCTCACCAGGGTCAACTGCCTGCTAAGTTGCTCCCAAGTCCTGGAAGGCAGGTTCCTTACACAAGATGGAAGCCCAGACTTTCCCCTGGCTCTGTGATTCATTTTGTCACATGACCCTGAGTGGCACAAAAATACAACTGGTGTCTCTCCAACTTTCTCAGAGGAGCAGATTTTATCTTCTGTGAGTGTCTACACAACTAACATATACACCTGTCTACAAAAACAAGAAACGCATAATGCAGTCTAAATAAATCCTTTAAAAAATTATTCTATAAAGAAAACCTACTCTGAAGGGTTCTGAGGGACAAGTAAGGGTTTTGACTTTGATAGGAGGTAGACAAGTTTGATTTCCAGCTCTGCCAGTTACTAATCAGCTGGATATGGGCAAATAAGATAATTGCATTAGCCTCAGTTTTCTCATCTGTAAGACAGGGAAAATGACAAACACTCATGATGTTTATTGTGAGGACTGAATGACATAATATAGGTAAGATACTTAATCGGTACTTGTAATTACTGTTATTTAGTATGAAGCAATTTCGATGTTTGGAGCAAAAACATGAAAAGAACTTTTCTCATCTGGTGTCAATTTTTGTATCTATAATTAACCCTGTTCTGGTTTTCCAGAACAGTCTGCCCCAAAGATATATTCTGGTCTCTATCTTTTGCAGGGTAGAAAACTGCTTCCATATTTGAAAGGTCAGCTTTTCTTTCTGGTTCCTACCTGCACTGTTAAGGTCTCAGACCTCCAGATGCAGGTTTTAGGCTGGGCTAGAGCTCCAGGAGTGCTGAACTTCTGTGTCTCCGGTGGGGAAGAGAATTCTCAGAGTACAATGTCTCAGAATGGGCATCCTCCCGGCATGCTTAACTCAGGGAGCACTCTGACTTCCCCTGGGATGTCACTGCACTCCAGTTACAGTGAAGGGGCTGAGTCTCATCTGGGGCTATTCCTGGGGCCTTCCTTTGCAACAAACCATTGCAAAACAAACAACCAGCCATAGAAACTACATTTAAAAAAATTGAAAGTGGAGAAATATGTGGTTCAAAATAGAAATTAAATGATTATTTTAAATTAGTGAAAAAAATACAACTACACATCAACAATAATGAAGCAAAGATTTGGGACCCAGTCTGAATAATTAAGTGTATGTCAGGTAAAATGGGTATGAAAGGTGTAAATGATTTCAGTATGGCCACCTCCTACAATCCGTAGGTAACTGGTTGGTAACTTCAATAGTTTTTTTTTTCTCAGTAAGCTTATTGTAAGTGTCCTCTTTCTCATTAGTATTGTAAATAAGTAAATAAATTTCCATTATTTTATTTTGAGTTTTTTTTTCCCCCTCTACCACATTAATTTTCCTAAAATGCCTTCTTCCTCACAAGTCAAAAATCTTTAGCAACTCCTGTTGGCTTTAGGATCTGGCCCAAATTTCTCAGCCTGGCAAGCTAGGTTATTCCACTGTTGTCCAACCCTTCCCTACAGAAATCTTTTATTCCAGCTGATATCCTCATTTTCCTCCAAATATACAGCTCATTGCTGCCTCAAAGATTTGATTAATGCTGAACTCTAAAAGGAAGGCTCTTCTCTGAGATACCTTCTCAGTCTATATATTTCCCTTCTTCAACTTGTTTCTTTTCCTTCAATTCATGTTGATCTCTCAAACTTTTCTTCTCCAGTGACACTGATGCCTTACACAGAAGCATCAGGTGGGTGACTAGTGGATGTAAATAAAGGACTTTCCATAATATCTTAAACAGAGGAACTTCCCTTCCTGAGGCAATGACAGGCACCAGAAGAATGATTTGGATGCATACAATATTTGCTTTTATGAATGGCATTTTCAATTTTCAATATTTAAATACCCCCTCTGAATGTGTCCTAAGTTTATTTCACTGTTTTCAATGTAACTCATAATACAGTTAACTTAAGATATACAATCTCAATCTGAGATCAATACAGCAAGCAAATATTTTTTCTTAATCTCTCCCATCTATTTTTTTTATTTGCAAGCAAATAATTTTGAAGGAAAAAAAATGTCTTTGAAATGGATTTATAAAGCTTCATCACATTACACTTAGAAATTGGTTATTCAGTTAATCAATAGAAGTCATCAACTCCTTCTTGTGACAAAGTTGTGGAAGCGCACAGTTGGTCTACAGATAGTGTATGATATTTAGGTCTGACTTCACTTAAGCAAGGCTGGAAAAAACCACTCCGCCTTCCTGCACGGAAATTTAGGACTATGTATCTGAGAGGCCTGTCCCAAGAATAATCCTATGGCCTTTCAACAGAACCAATTTGATCTGGCGAGCCATGTACTTTTTGAAGTAGGGAAGGAGGAACCAAGCTTCCAAGGAGACGTCATGATCTGTCAGGCGCTGTGTCCTGACAAGCTTTGATGTGTCCTCTCACTTAATGATAGACATCCCCACATAGGAGTGTTGTTAACCCCACTGTTACAGTTAAGAAAATTGCAATGACAGGATCACTCCAAGACTCGGATTCTTTATTTAAATCCAAGGTAAACAAAATCATGGTTATTTGCACAGTTGGAACGCTCACTCTGTTGGGAAAATTAGATACAATGAGCCGTGAAAGGAAGCTCAAGCTTGCCAAGGCTCTGAAAAGATGACAGGTGCTCTGACAGTGGCATCTAGAGTGACAGCATATGGTTATGCACTTTGTACAGAGTACACGGGGCAACCCTGGTCACATCGTAGGTATCACACATTTGTTTATTTTGACAAATTTCCGGCAGGTGTCAGTGAAGTGTCTTGTTCTAACAAAAGCAGCATATTATGACAATTTTTCAAGAAATGGAAGTGCAGTGTCTTGAGAAAGGTATCTTTTCCTAATTTGACTTTATCAGCTAAGCCTCTTCAATTACATTACATCTCTGGCTCGCAGCTCTCCCCCTTTTGTGAAAATGTACCCATGTCTACCTACACACAGACATGGGTACAGCTACCATGATTCCACCACCAAACCCTGGGCAGAACGACTAGATCCAGGCTTTGACTCCTCCCCAGGTGGAAGCAATGGACTTTTCTCCTTGAGAAATTTGAAATGTGGAACTGAGAGATGCAGCGCCTGAGAGATGACAGAGTTGAGTCACACAGAAGGCAGTGCTGTAGGGGAAAGATGCTGCCATTGAGCCTTGGGTGTCCAAACCTTCCACTGATCCCTAGAGATACTTCAGTCTCCTTAATACATTGTACACACACACATACACACACACACACTCTCTCTCTCTCTCTCTCTCTTTCTCTTTTAAAAATAAGCTTTATTTTTTAGAAAACTTTCCGATTTATAAAAAAAAGTATGATGATAACACAGAGTTCCCATATGCTCTGTACCAATTTCCCCCGATTATGAATATCTTAGTGCGGTACATTTGTTACAATTAATGAACCAATACCTGTACATTGCTATTAACTGAAGTTCATATTTATTTTAGTCAGATTTCCTTAATTTTTACATGATGTTCTTCCGCTGTTCCAGGATTCCATTTAAGCTACCATATTAGATTTACGTGTTGTGTCTCCTTAACCTACTCTTGGCTGTGATAATCTCAGAGGTGTCTTGTTTTTGAAGACCTTGACAGTTTGGAGGAGTACTGGTCAAGTATTTTGTAGAATATTCCTCTATTGGGATTTGTCAGATGTTTTTCTCATGATAAGATTGGGGTTATGGGGTTTGGGAGGAAGACCATACCTACTTATCAACAGGAGTTATGACTGTTGGTGTTGGCCTTGACCACCTGGCTGGGGGAGTGTTCGTCGGGCTTCCCCAGTGTAGGGTTACCTCCTCCTTTCAGACCCCACTCTTTGGAAGGAAGTCACTCTGCACAGCCCACACTTAAGTACTTGAGGGGGGAGCATCTACATAAATTATTTGGAATTCTTGGAAACCTTATTTCTCAAAAATTATTTGAAGATTTGTCTTTTCTCCCCACAACACATATTTTTAACTTATATTTATATGAAACAGTTTGGGTAGCTTTCAACAACAAAAAGCCCTTAAAAAATCATCCATTTCAGGAGAAGCGAACTCAAATACTTCTGGATGGGTAGTGGGGAGAATGAGTGAAGCAGGTTGGATGTGATACATGGCAGATGTCAAAGCACATGGCATCTTCACAGGGGGCACAGCTCTCTGCTCCTGGCAATTGTTGCCACCTGGAGATGTAGGTCAGCTTTGCCATATATACCTTTTTGAAAAAAATAGAAACTGGTAATTTTGGATTCTATATGAAATCTCCTATTTTAAAATGTTGGCAACTAACCCAAATTTCTACAAATTTTGTGCTCACCCAACGTAACTTCAGTTTGTGACTTCTGGGTAGATTAATAACTACATGTATTATTAATATGAAAACAGCCTCAGAAAGGTAAATGAGATGTCCACAGTCACACCACTACCTTTTGTGTCTGAACTGGGATTGACATTCAAGGCTCTAACATTATTGCATAGTCCTTTTATCTGAAGATTCTTCAACAATTTGTTAGCTTTCTCAGAATCATCTGTACTTTGTTCTAGATTCACTGACTTTAATGAAATATATGGAAATATTTGGAAGCTGGAACTCTTATAATAACACCTCTTTCATCAAGCCTATTCCAATTAAGTGATATCATTAATCCTATTCATGTGCTATTGGCTTTATTTTCCTTTGTTCCTTGCTAGAGTTCATGCTTCTCTTGTTTGTGTAATCACTTGTTACACTGGAGATGAACAGGGGCTCAGGCAAATGCCCACATTGGCAGTAATGGTTGCAAATGCAGAAATCAGAATTCTGTAATCTCCTAGAGGCTATGAATTTTGCCTTAAACATGTTTGTATTCTTTTCCCCAATCCAGTACCCACCACAATGCCTGGCACACAGTAGGTGCTCAACAATGTTTGTTGAATAAATGACAGTCATTAATGACTTAAGTAAGATGAAGTATCAGCAAATGATAATATTGATGGCAACTAAGACAAACCAGATAGTGCGGAAATGAAAATATTTGGCATTTGTTAATGAGAACTAGGGAATCTAAACATCACAGAAGCTCTTAAAGAGGTTATATAATCCAGTTGTTTACAGAGCATAATTTGAAATTTAAATTATGACTATCATCCACCATTCTTCTCTGTGGGGACATTAACCTCTAGTCAATTCTTCACCAGTATTATTCATATCTTGCATTCTTAAATTTATTAGTATCTAGTGTATCTCTATATATCCTCTTGATGACATGGTTTCATTTTTTTAAATCTTAGAATTTAAACTCATATGTATCAGAGACTTAAGTGCTTTTGCTTCCTGCTCATATACCAGAGAATGGGAGTTTTTAGCTCAAGGTATAGTCATGAGGAAGTTAATACATAGAGGCAGTGAAACAAAAAAGTCTGGTCTCCTAAAGTACTGTTGCTGGCCTTGCCCAGGAACCCTGGGAACACCCGTGGTGTGTACACATCCTCACACTGTTCCTCCTGCTGTAGCTTGAGTGGCTAGTTTGCTACAGCTTCTCCACATGTTTAATTTTCTATGCATAATGAGGAGTTACTCATTAAAGTGGTGAGATGAGAAAGTTTTTGCTTCCCAGGTCAGCACTAATTAATGCGTGTGTGTAGCAGCCGTTTCATGGGGAATGTAAGTAGTCCAAGAGTGATTTTGCTTGCACTACTCCCTGGTGAGCTCTGCAAGGTAAGTACAAAGATGCCTGAGATTAATTAAATGGAAATTCTGAATTACTCATTTTAGTGTATATGCATTTTTTTCTCAACTTTTCTATCCGTGCCCTGCTTTCTGAATGTAAAGTGCTTATTCCAAACTCAAGTATTACAAAGTAGAGATGGTCTTTGTTCTTTGGGTCTGTTCCTGCACAAAGAGAGTGGCTAACTAATGACAAGACTAATTTTTTGGTACTATTGTAACCGTCTTCTAATCATGGCAGAAAGATTTCTGATCTTTTTAAAAAAATGCTAAGTGTAATTGAAAAATGATTTTTTTGATCCTAACTTCAAATGCCACAGATATGAAGAGTGTTTTAAAACTACTCCAAACTCCTTTGAACTGACAGCTTTCCAGACACAGGCAAGTGGGAGAGTGGGGCTTACTTGGTGTAGTATGAAAACCTTGAAGCGTTTCATGTCTGTATCTATATCCATGTTTACATCTATTTCAATCAGATGGGCATACATTACAGTGCACATCTGGTTTGAATATCTGAAGGCTTGATCACAAGGAGGATGAGGCTCCTCAGGATGGTATACCGCATATAAGCAATCATCTGCCTCTTCGATGGGTTCCATCATTCCAGAGGGTTTTGATTTACTGTAACATGTATGGTGATATACTATGCTAAGACCCACATACAAGTTTATGCAAAGGGATTAATGGGTCCAATGGTAATCAAGGTGTGGACCCCCCTCATATCAAGCTGTCACTCCTCACCCGTTCTGTTCAGAATTACTGGACAGCCATTTACACATAAGTCCTTGAGGAGGCAGCCAATTGCTAATTGCATCAGAAGCCAATATTGAATAGTTGAAAATAGACAAAATCAATAGAATAGGCCACAGTTGTTGCTAATAGTTTAGATATATGTTTCTTCCACAGGTAGAATTGGTGGATAAAACTTTCCCATTTTAGAATGTGTTCCAAATTAATCCATTCAGCAAATGTTCACTAGGCACTTAACTGTGTGTCAGGCTGGTGATGTCCCTGGGGATACCACGGTGATTAAGTCGAAGTCTCTCCCTTCATGGGGACAGTTTCTTTTGTTTCAATTATAAGCAACACCAAGCTGATATTTTTAGCTAAGAGAAAAAATATTCCCCTAAACATATAGTTTTAGAATTCTGATAAAGGGCCTTTCAGGTTAGGGAGAGCTAAAGCAGTTTCCTAAGTTCCTCTCCAACAGACCCAAAGGTACTCTATCTTACTAACAGGATCATTGCTGTAATGAGTTAAGTATGTGTTTTTGCTCGGAGTATACTGGGACACATTTTCAGACTATCATTTAGGATTTCATTTATTACATGGGTTCCTTAAAAAATGTGTTAGGTACTGAGGTTACTGTCCTGCATAGAGCTTTACCGTATTCTCAGGAAAAAAGAGAGAAGTGAATTTGTCCTATTATTTGTTTGGCGTTTCTTCTTCTTACTTAAAGTTCACGTTTACTTTAACATTCCTTTCCTTTTTCAGGTTTGTTTTTTGTCAATCTCCTTTTTTTTGGCCCACATTCTTTTTTTAAAAATTTTTTAAATTTTGGTATCATTAATCTACAATTACATGAGGAACATTATGTTTACCAGACTTCCCCATCAAGTGCCCCCCACATACCCCACCAGTCACAGTCCGTCAGCGTAGTAAGATGCTATAGAATACTTGTCTTCTCTGTGTTGTACAGCCTTCCCCGTGCGCCCCCTCCCCCATTATGTCTTTTTGCCCACATTCTTAATGAATTTGTTAGGGGAAGTACTTCATTGCAAATAAGACTATTTCAGAACCTCATGGGAATGATAACATGAACGACAGACAGTAAGACAGCCAAAAAGGTAAGGGGGTGTGTGGTCCCCAGGTGAGGTATGCTTTACCTCTGGGTAGGATAACAGGGGCCTGGCTGATGTGGTCTGAGAGCTCAGATTACTATGGGTCAGGTATCAGTACAACTCCCTCCTCCTCAGCTTGCAGTTTTCAAAGTCCAAGTCACATCTTTAAGTGTGGTCACATTTTTTTATTTCTTAAAATTCCCTGCATTAGCCAAATTTTCTAATTTATATGTTCTAAATTTCTTTCTGTAGCTTAGTTTTTTTGGTAAAAGGTTTATTTATTCTCTATTCTAAAAATTTTTTTTTGGATTCTAAATTCTTCCTGTCAGGGAGTTCTCCTATTAACTGTTTACAGTGGAGTGCATTCTACACTATGTGTTGGGTAAACAGTAGTTACTCAAAGAAGGATATTTGGGCGCCTCGGCGTTATTAGAAACGTTCTTAGAGGGGGGCTGACACCAGTTCATATTTTTGGACGGCCCTCAGATGTTGTGTACATTACTGTATTTTCTTCTATTGTGTAATGAGTCCTTTCACTATCCCCAAAGTTTGCCTTCACCGTTCTCTTCAATTTTTTTCCAAAATCTAAAAGCAATCCATTCCTTTTAGGAACACAAAAAGGTAATTATAATAAAAAAAAACCCTCACGTATAATTTTGCCAGGAATGAAAGCACTTTATGCCTTTTCTTTGCATATGACTAGTTGCCTCTGAATCTTATGCAGCACTTAAAAAATACCCACCAAACCTCTCTAAATTCGAGCGATGTTAAAGATTAGGTGTTATTCATCAAGTTCATACGGCAATCAAAGAATCGCACTGGGGGAAACAAGCTCGCATCTGGCCAAAGAAACTGGGTATCCCGGCCTCTCTTCAGGGAGTTTTCGTGTCCGCGAACCCAGCCACCTCTGCAGCTACCCAAAGACGAAGCGGGCGGGGGCGGAGCTTCCGATGATTGAAGGTAGAGCGAGAGGAGCTACGGAGTTGTCGCCTATCAGGGCTCTGCTCTGTTTTCCCTTTCCGACCAATGAGGGAGCTCTGCTGGCGAGGCGCTCCGCAAGTCGGAGATGCCTGCCCCTATCAGCAGGCGCCTTTTACAAGACGTACGCTGCGCCCACGCCCTGTCCCTCTCCGCCCCCTCCTCCGTGACCCCGCCCCCCCGAGGGAGGGGGCCAGGCGGTTACTCGCTGCGCTGGAGGGGAGCGGGGGCCGGGCTCCTGCTTGGCTCGTGTGTTACGCGCCCGCCGAGTCGGTGCCGAGGCCGCTGGCTCCTGATTGTCCTTTGCGGCGGTCGCGGTGGCTGCTTTCTTGCCTCCGGTCCCGGGGCTGCGGGGCTACAGTGGTCGCGCCTCCCGTGGGACACGGCTTCCCAGAGCAGGTAATGCAGCGCCCGTCGGAGCGCCAGCGCGGCGCGGGTGGTGGGGTCTACTCCGGGCTGCTCCTGCCGCCGGTGCCGGGGCCCACCGGGCTGCGTCACCCGGAGCCCGTGCGGGCCTCTAGGCGCCTCCGCCCAATGTCCGCGGCACCTTGCGGGGAGGTGGGGGCGGGGTCGGAGGGGGAGGGGCAGGGCCGCGGCGCGCGGGACCCCTTGGGATCCCTTCGGACTCGGGGTGAAGCGGCTGGGCCCAGCGAAGGGCGGGAGGACGTGCAGGTGGAGGGGAGACTGCGGGTTTGAGTCACAGCCAGGCTCCCGACGGTAAAGGTCCTACTTACTGATAAGTAGCGATAAGCTTAGTGGCTTTTTTAAAAATTTAAACCGAAAGGTGTTTCTACTTGGGTATTGTTTGTTAACTACCCATTTTCTGGGGACCGGCTTCGCAGTGCGATTTACGCATTGACATTATTATTTTTAACGCGAGCTTGCTAGGGGACTTATTCTTAAGTGACAAGTAGATCCAGCTGTGTGACTCACCTTTGGGCTGCAGTGGGAACCGGTGCCGTAGGAACGAGGGGGAGGAGTGTTGAGAAATGCCTGCGCAGGTTTGGAAGGATCGTGGGTGTGGGACCTTGATTCTGTCGCGGATGGGATTAGAATTGTGATTTTTTTCTTTTTCTATTTTTTTTAAACATTAGCATCCAAATAAAAAAAAGTCTCTCCCAAAACAGGTTTTAGGATTGCACCTGCTACTCATGAAGAGAAGTCCTAGGCTATTATTTACATGATTTGGTTTATTTGTAGAAAAGCACATTGAATTGTTTAATCTTTTCTTTGACGTGCTTCAGAGCCTTTTTTCGTGAATCGGTTGTGCACGAGTGAAATGGTGAAGGTCACTGGGTTTCAGCAGTGAGGGCACAGTGAGAACTCTTGGAGCGGTGTTCTTACTCTCCTGCCAGGTTCTCTCTAGCTCTGCAGACGGTACAGGTTCCCCCCGCTGTCCGCCAGTAGAGCAAGCCTCTGAAACCTTTATAAGCCGAAATGGCATACAGCAAAGATGCAGTTACCACTGATTCATTAAGGAAAAATTTTGAGCGCTCCCAGATCCCAAAAATCACTTCTCTCAGGCTTTTCTGAGACCCTAGAACGCCTCTTGTTAATGGATGCACAAAGTAAATTGAGATGAAGTACATGTGCTTACAGACACCGTTAAAGCTCTGGCAGCTTGATGATACTCCGGTAGAAGGAGCACGGTGGTTCCGCTCCCTGCTCCGGCTCACACTGCCTGTGTAAGGGCTGGCTTCAAAACTAACGCTGAACGCAAATTTTCACTTTTCGCCTTTTTTCGTAAAACCGAAAATCCTCTTCAGATTCGCGAAAGCAAGCTTCTACTAACGTAGTTCCTTTCTTATACGCGAAGTGGCGTAATGTGAACTTTAAAAAATGGGGAGATACCTGTATTCCATTTAGCTCTTTTAATTGAGAAGCTCAGAGCACTACCTCAGTTTTAGTATCCGCCTACTCTCCAGAGGTAGAGCCTATCATGCCCATTTTACAAGTACATAAACTGAGAGCCCTAGAGATGAAAGAATTCTGTCCCAGGTCACTTGACTGCTTTATTTTACACTGGAAAGGACAATCTAGTAAGTTACCCACCATCAAGCAAGCTTTTGCATAACGATTTGGTCACGTGGCACACAAGTCACAGTTGGAGATGGTTATTTACAAGTTGGATACTGTCTCTTAGTTTCCCTCCTCCTCCCACCCTAGGTTGCTAAGGTAGTTTGAGTTGCTAGAAAGTTAATTTTTCACACAGGCAAAACAAACAAATCCTAGTGATGCTATGTGAAAATCTCTACATTTTTGAAGGGGGTTCCAAATTAGGGAGCCTTATTTATGTTTGTATCTGTAACTTAGTGTAATAGAAAGGGATTGTAATGAGTTTTGGTCATGACTTAGGACTTTGTTTTGGTAAACTTCAATATCAATTGAGTAGAATTGAAAATTTGAAAATCATTTAATTAGAATAACAAACAAAGGAGACAGTGGACATCGGGCTTAGATGGATAGTTGGGAGGAACCTGGAATGCTGTCAAGTCCTGGGGAACGTCAGAGAATTGTCAGGTTATAAGCTTACTGGGAACTTGGAAATGTCTTATGAATTACTGAATGTAACTGTTCTAATGAAGGAATCCCTTGTTTTCACTGCAGATGTGTTGCATGTAACATGTACATTTTCACATAATTCTTGTAGGATAGGAGGCATCCTTTACCCAAGCTGTTTCTATTCATTTATTTGTCTTGTATTAATGCTTTTACTTAATTTTTACTCTCCTGTCAACATTTCTAGCACCCAAGGAAAGATTTTCATAAAGAAATCTTTATCATCTGAAAACGAGTCATCTCTTCTGATGGAACACAGCCTCCTTACAGTTTGGGAAATTGGAGATTTAGGCTGTTGGTAAAGTAATTGTATTTTTACCTGGGGTTTCGTCCCTTAAAAAAGAAAATTATGGTATTACATGACTTCCACTAGATGGCGCACAGGGTGCTGCTAATTTGGTATTTCAGATTTTTTTTTTTCTTACAAGCATTTCACTGACAAAAATGCAAATGTGCGGCAACTGTTTCCCTTGTAATTGCAACTCAGAATTGCAATGAGTGATTTAAGTCAGTTTTATTAAATGCGATTATTTGGAAGGATACAGCAGCTTAAAGTGAAGGAAATTGTTAGTAATTTTAGCAAGAGCTTCTACTAAAAAGCTCTTTAGATCCCAGATCAGAGTATGGATTCATCGGTCCTTATTTATGTACACTGACTTTTTGATTTTTAATGGCTTGTGGTTTTTGTTTAAATCTTGTGTGAACTATGACTGATCTGTTTGAGCACAGTTTTGTTTTCCTTTCCTCAACCACCAATTCTTTAAAAGAAGTGGTAGAATAAAGTGGGTACAGTAGCAATATTATTCTGTACCTACCATGAGCAGATACTTAAATGATAAAAACTTTTTTTCAAGGCATGTAAAACAGTTTTTTTCTTGAATGCTTACTTAAACCTTTCTATTCTTTTAGAGAGCATTATTATCAGCTTGCCTCACTTATGGAAGGCAGGGGAGCATTCTACATTTGAGGAGATAAGAAAATGTAGTGGTTGTGTTGACAAAAAGCAGTTCCTGTGTTAGGTATGGAACTGGCAGTGTTTGTGGTGAGCAAGGACTAGTTAGAATGATTGTATTTTTCAAGAGAAAAACACTGGCTTTGTAAAAGGCAGGATAAGAACTTAAATGGGAAGGTCTTCAGGTGGTTGGTGTGTGTTTATTTCAGCTCCACCGAACTCTGTGGCAAGGAGAGCTTTGGTAATTTGCTTCTTGGAACCAGAGCTGGTTCTTGGGGATTTGATGGTGATTTGGGAGGGGAAAAATAAATAGATGCTATTCCTTCTAGGAAGGTGGCTCCTGGCAATGCTGCCAGCCCTTGGGTGAGTGGAGGCGTGGAAAAGTGGGTGGTTGTGAGTAGACAGGCAGATAAGGAAGCTGCCTCTGGGTGGGCTCCCAGAGCTCCCTGTACCTGTGCTGACTTTAGCATCCTAAGCTAGGTTGATAGCTATCTTGTGGTGCAAACATGGGCTAGACTACTAACTCTTCAGTCTTCAAATTTATGTTTTTAATTTTTAAAATAAGTAGACTCCTGAACGTTATAAAATTTATGAATTGAGCTTGCAAATGAATAGCTTCAAAGAGTTAACTTGGCATGTGGTAGGCTCTCAAATTTTAATAGGTGCTTGACATACTCCTGATACTCTGTTTTGTGCTCCCTTTAAAAAAAGACTTTGTTAGAAATAAGCAAATTTGAATACACATGGAACTCTGTTGCTCAAACTGAGGATATAAGTAGGGGCAGGAAAGAAGCCACCTGGTCTAAATAGTGCTTTGAAAAGAGAAGGGTCAGTAAGCCAGGGCAGTTTTTAGATAAGGGCAGAGATAACTTCACCTGCTCTAGTGTATATGGTGAAAGCATCTTACTCAATCATGATAAAAACATGTTCTTTGAAAGATGGGGGCCTATTTTTATTGAAAACAGCTTTAATCTTGAGAGTCAAGTATTTCTGAAGGTCATAACTTTTTTTTTTGGCAATTGGAAGTTCGTTGAAGCAATGTTTTGTAAAAATCTGGAGTTGAGCCAGGGATAAAAAGGTATGGACCAAGATTTATCAAGCTTCTACTGTGCTATTCAAAACAGCTGTCTTCTTCCTAATATGGCTTCTGACTGAACTTCTGAAGATTCTGTTTGATCCTTTGCTCTTCTGCTTGGAATTTATCTTGGTTCCCAGGAAGACCTGTCAGAGTAGACTTTTTAAAAAGATGGTCTTATCAGGGTACAGATAAGCATTTTGACTAGTTTGGGAGAGGAGTTGCAGTGCTGTGGGCCATAAGTAAGTGAAGTAACATGATTTTGATTTATTTAGAGTCATTTAAAACTAGGATCAAATTTCACATTTCGAAATTTTCAAAATGGGGATCATTTCACACTTAATGTACATCCGTTGACTATGAAAACTTTATTAGAATAGTGTTTCTCAAACTTAAGCATCACCTGGAGGGCTTGTTAAAACTTAGGTTGCTACACTCCATTCCCACTGTTTCTGGTTTAAGTACTTCTGGAGATGGGTCCTGAGAATTTGCTTTTCTAGCAAATTCCAAGGTAATGGTGCTGCTGCTCACACTTCGACAAAGACTGAGGAGTTCCATGGGGAATATGAGTGTCGTTTTTAAGAACACAGGCTTTGACGTTTGAAAGATCTGGATTTGAACCCCTGCTTTGCCACTGACTAGTTTTTTGACTTCAGGCAAGTTTTTTACCTTTCTTTTCATATCTAAAGGGGATATGGTTATTTTATTGTTACAAGTATTAAACAAGTTCTAATGTGACTAAAAGCTTGTAGAATAGTGCCTGGCAGGTTACAAGCATGTAATAAATGTTGGTGTTTAATCATAAAAAACAGTCGGTGCATGAAATAAGTAGAATCCTGAGTCTTATAAAAAGTTGAGGTATGCTTAAGGACAGAAACTTTTACGTTTATCCTCATTCTCCAGCACTGTGCTGTGAAAAAAATATATGAGTACTCAATTTCTTGTTAATGAATGAAGGAGAAGTTTGTGGACCCCAGTAATTTTTCAGAACCATGTTTTAGAGACATGGACTATTCATATTGGTGGTGTCGTTTATGTCTTTTTCCCCTAAAGTGGTTGAATGCTCTGGTCAAAATATGTTAGATTCTCACAATAAACATTGTAGTCTACACTTTATGTAACAGGAGTCTTAAAGGTTGTTCCTGGTGGTTCACTTACAGGAAGTCCCTGAAAGAGCAGGCTAACCTGTCATCCCGTGACTTTGAGTTGATGACTCTGAATGCAGTTCTTGGACAGTCTCCCTCCAGTTTGCCCAGTTAGTTTTCTCTCTGGGGATCTCTGCAAGCCCACCTCTGTCTGGCAGTCCTCCAAAAGTCAGTCCCCCTGCCTTCCCATTTATTTCCCTGTGTGGCAGTTGTCACACTCATCATGACTTTATTTGCTCACTTTTACTGTTTCTTTCACTAGAATGTAACTCTGTGAGGGCAGGGACCTGATCTTTGCTCCTGTGTCCCCAACATGGGCCCAGAACCTCGTAGATGGGACTTAATGCATATGGGTTAGGTGACTCCCTCCTGTGCACTCGCCTCCCAAATCAGGTGTGCAGATTTGAGTTAACACCCGGTTCATGGTGACTATCATTGTTGGTACATGCAGAGCCTCTCATTTTATTTTATTGCCTCTTTTCTCTGCATCTCCTCTCTCCATTCTTGTTCCCTGTTCCTGCCCTAGGACCCTCTCTAGAGTATGCACTTAATTTCATTAAGTACTGCCAGGTTATTATCTGGAAAGGCTGTTATAGTTTACACTCTTCTCGAGCTGTTCTCCACATTCTTGGTGGCACTTGATATTTTCTGACCTTTTAATTTTTTTCCAGTCTGATGGAACAGATGGAGCAGTCTGGGCACAAAGTAATGTGTTGACTGTTGTGATGTGTGATTCTTTGATTACTAATGCAGTTGAGTATCCTGTCATATAATTATTAGCTCTTGGGTTTCCTCTTTTGTTAATTGGCTTTTATATATTCTTTGCCTCTCTTTCTACTAGATTTTATCTTCCTCCCGACTTTTCTGCCCTAATTTACATTTTTTGGGTATATTCCAGATATTAAATCTCTTGTTGGATTTTAAGTGATACAAATATCTTCCCAGTTTTTTTTTTTACCTTCTTGTCAAGTGTTGTCTTTGAAGTGCATTATTGAACAGAACCTTTGGTTTTATTATCTTTAGATTCATCCATTGTTTTCACATTCCAGGTCATGTTTAGGAAATACTTCTCC
This sequence comes from Manis pentadactyla, assembly GCF_030020395.1. Taxonomy (NCBI): domain Eukaryota; kingdom Metazoa; phylum Chordata; class Mammalia; order Pholidota; family Manidae; genus Manis; species Manis pentadactyla. Next base: position 114,670,806 of record NC_080021.1, on the reverse strand, counting down.
ATTTAGTTAACAAAGTATATTTCTAAAGTTTATATCTTCCTGTTGTAATTTCCCAGTGGTTTTTGTTTTTATTTCCATTTTCATTACTACAACAATTTTATAGATAGTTGGACATCTAGAAATAATGATTCCCACCTGTGTCTTTTTCAAAACTATTTAGGTGCGTGGTTTTCAACCCTGGCTTTACATTAGAATTAATGAGGTAGCTTTTAAAAAGATATGCCTCTGCGCTCCTCTCCAGGGTCTCCACACTTTCTAAGTGTGTAACCTTTTAACTTTAAACTCCCTCTTTTCAACCTCTCAGGGCGCTCCTCTGAGGTCGCCCACACTTTCCAAGTGTGTAAGAGTGCAACCTTTTAATCTTAAACTCTTTCTCTCCAACCTTTCAGGGCGCTCCTCTCTCTCTGAGGTCGCCTGCACTTCTTTCTCTCTAACTTTAAATAAAACTTTTATTCTGCTTTCACTACTGTGTCTCTGCCCTTCAATTCTTTGTTGTGGTGGGGACAAGAACCGAGGAAAATACACAAGGCATCTCCCCCAACATATTTGGTGCTGTGCTTCCGATGGATTTCCATCCCTGTTAAGCCGAACTCACCTCTTCCGCCAACAGATGTGGTGCTGTGCAACTCGCATGGATTTCCAACCCTTGGTAAGCCGCATTTGTCTCGCCCCCTGGCTGGAGGCACTCTCTCCACTCACTATCTACCTCTTCTCTGGGAATCCTTCCCTTCCTTCTCTTTCTCTCATGGACCAAAAACAGCCACACTGTGGGCACGGGTCGAGCAGTAAAGGCCATAGGGTGCTTGCCAGAAGACTCCTGTGGCAGGATAAGTTAGTCGTGGACCGGGGAAGATTGCATTAGGCACCCCGCCGACCGCAAGACAATGTCTACGCAACGGAGGTCCACTGTGAAAGCAGCCACTTCCAATCCCGCGGCAAGTCCCCATGCAAGGCTTAATATGTCCATGCAGAGACTTCCTTTTCTGTGTTCTCAGATTTCTCCAACTCGCTGCATTTCTTTTCTTCCCTCCTCCAAGCTTTTTGTGTTATCTGCTGGTCAACTAATTGGGGCAAACCCCAAGGACCCCCATTTCATGATCTCTTGGCCATGAGATGTCCACCAAACCCACCTGGAGGCAGCACCCTGTTGTGCCTGCCTTGCGGGGAACCCCTCCCTAGGAGGCAGGTCATGATTGGGTCCTAGGGAATGTCACCCAGAGCAGCCAGGAGATTTCTCCCTTTACTCTCCTCTTCTCCAGTGGCTCCCTGCAGGAGCTAAGAGCCTTCTCACTTGCCTTAATTCTATGACCCTTTGTCCCTTTTGCACTAAGTGCTTTCCATAGTCATGTCTGCTTTATTTTCCATTTAGAGGGAAACAGACTTTTACTCTGAAGGGATCTGCAGGTCTGACTTAACACTGACCTCCCATTTAGGACTCACCTCTCTGGCTTAGCCTGCAGCCTGCAGAAGCGCCATAGCCTAGGGTCAAAACCTCTTTTTCAGCACAGCAGGTTTTTTTTTCCCTCACTGCTGCCTGCCTCAGCCCAGGCAACCAGGAGATGATCTTTCCTAACTACTTTGGTAGCCTCCCCAGGAACCTTGACCTCCTACGGTCCCCTGAGGAGGCTCTCAGATCTCCAGGAGGCTGGCCTGGCCAGAACACTTCTTTATGCCTTTTGCTGACTCTAAAAGCTCAGTTAAGAGCTGCAGCTCTTCCTTTCTTCCACCCTTACCCTGGCATCTGTAATTACTACTAAAACCTTAACCAGTGAAGACTCAGCAAGTATAAAGACCAAAGTTTCCTTAAAAATCTCTACCCTAGAATCCTATTCTCCCATTTCCTCTGCACTTGCACCTTCTTCATTCACTGTTCTCTCATAAGCCTTTCCCCTCGCCTGCTTATCACAAGTCAGCTTTCTAGCTATTTGCCTAGCTCGGTTGAGCCTCCCTTCAGGCTCCCATAAGACCTTGCTGTCAGCCTTTGTCAACACCTGCCACCTCTCATGGGACCACCTGTGGTAAACCCCTTTTAACCCTTTACTAGGAAGCCACGAGACTCTAGTCCTCCATATCCCACTCGGGATGCGTTAGGTCCTGGGCAGCCGGCTGTGCCAAGACCTCTGGGATAGACCCCGGGATGCTGGGCTCTCTAACCCATTCCTCAGGACTCTAGTCTTCTGTCTTGCTCTTGGAGATATCTGAGACAGGAAGAGTTAAATTTCCTTTCTTCCTAGGTGAGTCACACTGTCCGGCTGTTGTTCTCTCCCACTGATCCCAATTCCACCCTGAGACTCTCAAACTCTAAGTGGGTGGGTGATTGAGCAGAAGTCCCTTGCATTCAGGCTTGCTTGTATCTCAGAAGCCAGAAAGAACTCTGCCAAGCTTGCAAACTTGATACAGTCCTCTCCCTATTTTACTTATGCCCCAATGTCAGCTTACAACTAAACTCAGCTGAGCAAAAGAGTTAAAGAGGCTTGTAAGTCTACTAGCAGCCTTCACTTGTCTGATACTAAGTTTCCCATTAGAAAGACTGCTGTTCCCTCAGTAGATCTAACTGAAGTTATAATGACAAAGATGGTTTGTGGAAAAAAACCTCTTCTCCGGTGCGTAGACAGGCCTAAAGAATGCTAGCATAACAGTTAACAACAGCTTACTCTTGTGCTTAATGTCGTAGTAATATGTTTACTCAAGAAGACAAAATCTTAATATTAAAAGTTAAGTTTTGCTAACTATGTGACCTCTATATCTGCCTTTAAAATCTTTTATTGTCACTTTGGCTAAATGAATAACTAAATATTGTTTCTTAATGACTTACAATCTTATTTTAAGCAATTGCCTTAAACATTTTCTTCCCAAAATCAAATTCAAAAGGTACTTTTATCTCTAGTTAACTCCAAGATTTTCCAGAGGTCAGAAAATTTCCTCCCAATACAGGAAAACATTTTAGCTAATTCAGCTTATACATTTAATATGTAATTACTTGGGAACCACTGTCGAATGATGCTAAACTTTAGATGATTAAACTGAAGACTGAGTAAACTAAAGAGGATAATTTTAATTTTCATGACATTTTGTTTCATATGTTGCTAATCTCTTAAACAGAAAAAGTGTATTTTAAACTTTTTCTCTTAACCTAGCTTACAACAGTTTAGTAAAGTATATCTTTAAAGCAGAATTGAAGCAATTATCTTTCTCTATCTGATCCCTCCAGAATTTAGAAACTCAGTAACTATTTTCATATTTTATGGCAAGATTATTATTGCATAAGTTCAATAAGAATCTGCTCTCCTTGTAACAGGACACAATAGAAAACACTGGTTATTACCAAGGCTTTGACTGGAATGTCATATTTGAGACACATGCATAGACTCAAATATGAACAGACAGCTTTAAGGAACTAAGATTGACTTTATGGAGCCAACAAAGCCCCTTGGAAGACCTGGCCTGGTACCTTGCTTACAGGGTTCCCAGCAGCCTTACCAGGTGAGTAAGGAAGGTCACTTCCTGGTGGGTGCAGGAACCTCAAAATATCTTGGAGACCCCGGGAAGAGAGGAATTCACCCAAATCTACAGGTACTGCAGGCAAAACCTGATGGCAAGTTTGGCTTGGCTTTCCTGGCCTTGAGAGGCCTTTAAAAGTCCAATCTGAAATTCCTTATGAAAAGTTACAGCAAAGCACATTTAAAAGATCCTATGTGATCAATTTATCTTTTTGCTGCCCTTCTTGCTGCACTTATGCAAATAATAAAGCCAAGTGTTCTAAGGCTAAACTTATTTTCTTAATATGGGTACCTCTAATAAAAATGAGGGTAACTTTAGAGAGAAAAGCATTGTTTCAATAATGCAGCTTTATCTATACTAGATTCTAATACTAGTCATTGTGAAATAAACTAAATCCTAAATTCTAGTTTCCTCAAATAGCTATTTATGACTATCCAAATGTTCCCAGTTTTCTCCCGTCTCAATTAAAAATCTTACTATTCCTAATCCTCATATTTGGCCATGCATTCTTAATCTCCTTGTCAAGTTTGTTCTTCCAGAATAGAACGTCCAACTCCAGATGCTGCTCAGACAAGGATTTCAACCTCTGTCTGTGATAAGCAGTGAGTGAAGAAACCAGCTGATCAAGTCTCAGATTCATCAGAGGCTCTCAGAATCATAAGGAGTTCAGTTCCACTTTTAGAACTGGGCATCCTGGCTATGACTCTTTGCTAAACTCCTAATGCTTTCACTAGCCGCACTGTGTAAACCATGCTTACTAAACCTCTTAACTAAATTTATTTCTTCCAGATTATACTCCCTTGAGATTAAAGTCTTGTTGTCCTGAAAATTCAAGCCCTTACCAACTGATGTCGGCCAACTTCCTGAGGCCAGTGCCTTATCAGAATATGCCACATCTATACGTCAGTCCCAACAGGCTTTAAGAGAATTTGGACTCTCAGGTCATAGCCTGCCCCATCGGAGGACAAGCCTCTCTATAGCCTAGGGACCCAGGTCCTCATCAAAGTCTGGAAAGATGGGTCACCCCAATCTCAATTGCAGCCTATTTGGGAAGGACCCTACCCTGTCCTTATGTCTATCCCCTCAGCTGTCAGAGTCCCTAAAGTTGCCAGCTGGATCTATCATTCTTGTATAAAGCGGTGGAAAAATCCAGTGGTGCAAAATCATGAGACCCAAGAATCCAGCTACACCTGTGAGCCTGTAGGAAATCTAAAATATCTGTTCAAGTGACAGCCACCTAAGATAAGTGCTCCATAATTCCAGTTCCCTCTTTCTGAGCATCCTTATGAGAGTGGGATGTATTATTCACTTCCTGTGCTATTGTGAAACCCCTTGCCTTTAGCCAGCAATATTTCTTACCTTGTTAGGTTTAAACCTTAAAAAAAAAATGGCCTTAAACATGCCATCATTACCATTATTAACCCTCACCTTATTAGTTCCTCTGCTGGCTGAACCAAATCTTCCAATCCCTCGCAGGGTGGGTGTGGCCCTGGCTAGCACCTTTCATCCCCCTCCTTGTATGAGCTCTCATATTCAGGCCCTGCTTGCTATACCTTCTAATCCAATTTGTGTCTTCTCACCTAGAAGCAATCAAACTGCAGATGGTTGTAAGGCAAGGATTCCAACCCGTACCCCTCTAATGACAACAGCACCTCCATCCTCACAGGACCCCCCTTACAGCCAGTCTGAGTCCTCCTTACCTCAACAAATAGCAAGCAGCTAAAACCCCTAACTGGGTGCCCTTACTGTCCTAATCTCCACCATCCCCACAGTCAGCAAGCAGGGGGACCCAAATAACTACACCATCCCTCACAAGCAGGAAGCAGCCAGAGCGGTCATCGCCCCTTGCCCCAATGACTTGGGTCCCAACTGCTTGAGGGGGTATGTTAGGCAGGAAAATAGATGTGAGCAGGGTGGAAGGAGAACGAGGTCAGTAAAGCCCCCTAGAAAGGACCCAGGTAACCAGTTAAAACTAGAAATCCAGGAAAGACTCAGAGTTAATGAATTAATTAGTTAAAGCTCAAAAGGTCAAGAGCAACTTGGCCTTGAATGTTTGAATATTCCCCACATAAAAGTTTCTGAGCACAGCCCATGTCTTCATTGTGTCAATTAGATCATTGTAAGATTTACACTATCCTGCTAAAAGGCCCACCTATAAACAGCATAATAAAGACAGGGAGATCCCACCTTAAAGCCAAAATTGCAGTTTGAAAAAAAAACCAGGAAGTTTAAGAAGAAAGATTTTTTTTTTAATTTTGGTATCATTAATTTACAATTCCACAGGCATCATTATGTTTACTAGACTCCCCCCATCAAAATATAGTTAACATACACTCTTTAGCATACAAATAACTCTGCCTGCCTTGGAGGAAGGGCAGACAGTCTTGATTGATAAACTAATTTTGCAGAATTAACCTAGAGGACTGACTGATAAGAAACTTAATGTCTCATCAAAGATACTTGAGACCACTTAACAAGCCCACACCCTAGCCCTTTGTCACGTTCCTGAAAAACCCTTAAAAGGGGGATCCCCCAACCTTTCAGCGTGCTCCTCTCCAAGGTCACATGTACTTTCTAAGTGCGTAACCTTTTAACTTTAAACTCCCTCATTTCAACCTCTCGGGGCGCTCATCTCTCTGAGGTCACCCACACTTTCTAAGTGCGTAACCTTTTAATACTAAAGTCTTTCTCTCCAACCTTTCAGGGTGCTCCTCTCTCTGAGGTCACCTGCACTTCTTTCTCTCTAAGTAACTTTAAACAAAATTTTTACTCTGCTTCAAAAAAAAATGCCTCCATTTACCCTAGATTAACTGAATTGTAATGTAGAGGGAGTGCAGCCCAGCAACTATTTTTAAAGTCTCTGGTGATATGGATGTATAGCCATGGTTGAAACCATGTGTTAAAAAAAATGAAATTCAACTGAATAAAATGTAAAGATCTTGTTGGCTTTATTCAGTGATTTATGAATGGGGCAGCATCCCATCTAGCAGATAGAACAGAGTTCCAAGGAGCTTTACAAAATGAGAGGCAGAGGGAGCGAGACAATGAGGTTATACAAGCAGAAAGTGGATCCGTGTGGCAAGGTCTCTTTCCTTCACGGGACGTCAGGGGGTCTGTCAGGGGGTCTGTCAGGCGGATTACCTCACGCCTGCTGACTGGGTAGTTCTTGACTGACCGGTTCATGATTCCATTTCTGAGAGAGCCATAACTAATTTAGTGAAGTCTCTGATGATGTGGGACTTAGCATAATCAATTTACGTCTTCTTTGTTAGATTTCTAGTTATTTCAGTTTTTGTTCCTATTGTGAATATCTTTTTTCTGTTTTTTTTTTTCTGTTGATATGTATCTATATGTAAATCAGCTAATCTGTATATACTTAATGTCTGGAACAGTTTTGCTGAACTCTTACAGTATTTTAATGGCTAGTTTTTCTTTTGGATGTTTTATGATTATTTCATTTTTGAATAAGGACCATTTGTCTTTGTCCTTCCAATTTTCATTACCTTGTCTTTTGTTTCCTTGCCTTACTGCATTTCTCTAGACAGATAGTGAGTGAGTGAGCTGTTGAAGAGTAACAGAGATAGTGGCCTGTTGATGACTTCATACCTTACAGGGAATTCATCCTCAGTTTCTCCTTTAATTCAGAAACTTTTTTTTTATTGTTTTTGATTTCTTTGTTGATGTGATTTCATTGGTTTTAAAAACTTGAGAAATAAGCACAGAATTCTTTCTGATTTTGGTAAGGTAATTCTCATAGATGTTACATTGCTCTTAATCCTGAAAAGTTACACTTGTGTATATTGAGGTTTTTAAATTAAATATTTGAATTATTTTCATCAGGCTTTTCCAAAGTAAGTTATCTGTAATGACTCAGGTTGAAAGCCATACTGTATTTGGAAAACAGTGAAAATTGTTATGCATTTAACTCTGAATTTTGAAGAATTTATTGAAGTATAATATGAAAGGAAAGGAGCGACACACAGCAGCAATTCACCGGAGAATTCCACTTTATTAGGGAAAGGTGCTGGGTTATATAGGAAGGGGCATGGGGTGATTGTGGTGTTACTTCTACGGGGCTGGTGGCTATTGGCTAGGTGCTGGGAGTGGGAGGGGGGAGAGAGGTGATTGGGCTTCAGGTGGCACCGTTGGGAACTGAGGACCTGGAAGAGAAGCCGGAAGTTCGCCATCTTTACTGGTGGGGGCCCTTCATTCCCCCGTTTCTCCTCTATGGGGTTGTGAACGTAGCTTTCTTTCTGACTGCTTCCTGCTGAACGGGGGCGGAGAAGGGAGTGAGGGCTTGAGGATTGGGGGGAAAGGGTTGATAGGACTCCCCACAGTAAGGACGAGTAGATGTGGACTTCTTCAGGTTGGAAATCAATGAAGGTTCCTTTTAACTATAGGTCGAGGACTTGTTGATTTTAATGGTGCCAAGAGGATACGGGTGCCAGAAGCCAGGCGTCTGTGGCCATTGTTTCCAGGAACAGTTTCCAGCGGAGAGAGGGGTCCATCTCAGCGTGTGGTGAGGAGGTTACATGAGGGTGAGGGATCTTCTGTGGCCAGAAGCTGATAGTTCCTGAGTAAAAGCTGGTTGAAAGTTTGATAGAGATTTTTCCGACTTGGGATTTGATGAACTTTATTTTACAGGGTAAGAAGAGACAGGCGAGAAGAATGATTATTATGGGGCCTGCAATGGGCCAGAGCCAGGTAAGGAGGGGGTTTGTTAGTATTGAAGAGAATGGGTTGGAATTGGAAGCAGAGTGGAGGCTGGAGGCAAGGTCGGTGAGTTTGGTAATGTCAGTTTCTACAATGCCGGATTCGTTGATGTAATAGCAGCACTCTTCTCGAAGGAAGATGCAGGTGCCGCCCTTCTCGGCTGTAAGCAGATCTAAGGCCCGCCGGTTTTGAAGGGTGACCTTAGCTAGCGAAGTGACCTGTCTTTGGAGAGAGGCCAGGGAATCGGCAGTGGATGTCAGGGCTCCCTCAAGTTTGTCGTTGAGATTTCTAATTGCCCATAGAGAGTGACTCAAGGCTCCTCCCGAAAACCCTGCCCCAATGGCTGAGGTGGTCAAAGAGATACCGACCATGATGGGAAGGAAAGCAGCCCTTTTTGTGCGCGAGGGCAAGGGAGGTTGGAGCTCAAGAAATTCTGCCATGCTGTAAAGTGTAAGCTGTGGGATTAGGGTGACGAGAATGCAGGGTATATTGGAGTTGGGAGGCAGTGAGTTGAAAAGACTGCCATTACACCAAAATAAGTGTCCCGGTTGAGTGAAAGTCTTAGAGCCGGAGGTAGGGGTGTAGATAGAGAGGCAGTGGAGTGCACTGGAGGGGGGTGGAGCTGGGCCTACACAGTGGTGGATGGTGAGATTATCTGCGTATTCTGGTTCCCATAGGGGTATGTCTGCCAGGGGGCAGAGGGGTTGTCCTTCTGCATGGAAGGAGTAGTTGGAACTATTAAGGGGCACGGCGGCCAGCAATGGGCGCTGTAGTGATGCGCACAAGAAACAATTGGCGGTGTTGAGGGTGTGGTTGAGAAAGATGGTGGTGTCTTGAATAAGCTGTAACCAAGAGTAGAAGGAATAAGAAGATGAAGAAGTGCCATCAAGAGTTTGGATAATGACTTTTTCAGAATGTCCGATATCTGATGCAACTTGAGAGATCTGGGAGTGAGAGGGAACATACTCTCGAGAGATATGAAGGGTACCGTGGGGGGTCAAGGACCCCCCATAGTAAACTGAGGCTGTGACCCCGGCGGCCCATCGGGAGTCCCAGGGATCTGGGATTGATAAGGAGAATGAGCCGTTGGGGTATTTCATGAAACGGTTGGAGGAGTAATACTGTGGGTACTGGGAGTTACTCATGTAGTGAATGGCGCAAGACCTGTAGGGACATCCCTCGTAGGTGTCTTGCCATCGCCTGCAATAGGCTTGTCTCTGGTCATAGAGGAAGCAGAGGTAGGGAGAATAAAGGTAGCTGCTAGTGAACACTTCAGTGGAGGGAGGAAGTGGAGGTATAAAAGGCTCGCAGCAGCCTTTCAGAGGGCAGTCTGATGTGGCAATGAGGGCAGTAACTTTTGTTTGATGCTGTGTGTAAGTCTGTCTTACTTTGAATTGCCATACAAAGGAGGCTGGGGTGGCAGGGAAGACAATAGGAATGAGGAGAAAAAGCAAGAGAGTGGTAAAGGAGGAAAAAGTCATGATTCGGGTATGGATGGCAAAGGGGGTGAACGGGATTTTGGAGGAAAGAGGACAGTAAGGTCAGGAGTCTGGAGGGAGGGAGAGTCTGTAAACTTTTGTAGGTTAAGAGATCCCTTAGGTGATGTGGGGACAGAATGGTAAGGGGCTCCCCGAATGTCAGTTTATGAGCTTCCTTCTGCAAGAGCTGTCCAGTGGCTAATGCCGGTAGGCAGGGGGCCCATCCCCGAACTGTGGGGTCTAATTGCTTGGAAAGATAAGCTACTGGGGCAAAGGATGGGCCATAATGTTGGCCTAGGACTCCTAGAGCTTGACTGGACCTCTCATGAATGTATAATGAGAAGGGCTTCGACAAATCAGGAAGATGGAGAGCTGGGGCTTCCACAAGGGCTCTACGGAGCTTCATGAAGGAGTGTCGGGGTGAGGAGGATAATGGTTCTTCAGGGGGGCCCTTGCTGAGGTCGTATAGGGGTCTTGCCAACAGGGAGAAGTTAGGGATCCATGCTCTAAAATACCCAGCCAGGCCTAGAAAGGAAAGGATTTCTGTCTTGGTTTTGGGAACGGGCAGGTCAGAGAGGAGCCGTTTTCTGTCTAAGGTATTGGACTTTCTTTGTTGAGATAGAAGAAATCCGAGGTAAGTGACAGAAGGGGAAGAGATTTGAGCTTTGACAGGGGATACTCGGTAACCTCTGGAAGCTAGAAGGTTAAGTAGGGAGGCAGTGTCAAGTTGAGACTGTTCCCACGAGGGACTGCAGAGTAGAAGATTGTCCACGTATTGTGATAAGGTGGACTCAGAGTGATCATGATGAAACTGTTTGAGGTCCTGAGCTAGGACCTGTCCAAAAATATGGGGACTATCTCGGAAGCCTTGTGGCAAAACTGTCCAAGTGAGTTGTTCAGAATGTCTTGTGTATGGGTCCATCCAGGTGAAGGCAAAAAAATCTTGGGAGGAGGGGTCCAGAGGGATATAAAAAATGCGTCCTTGAGATCTAGGACTGAGAAGTGGGAGGCCGAGGCAGGGATCTGCGATAAAAGGGTGTATGGATTTGGGACTAAGGGATGGATAGGGACGATGGCCATGTTAATTAGGCGAAGGTCTTGGACGAGGCGGAAAGATCTGTCGGTTTTTTTAACAGCTAATATGGGGGTATTAAACGGGGAGTGAGTGGGTCTGAGGTAATTTTTGTTTAAAAGATCTTGAATGATGGGTTGGAGGCCTATGAGGGCTGAAGTGGTTAGGGGATATTGGGCCTGACAGATATACTGAGAGGGGTCACATAATTTGATAGAGGCAGGAGGACATAGAGCCACGGAGGGGCTTATAATGTCCCAAACTTCGGGATTTACAGGGTGTATGAGGGCGGAACTGGAGCTTTCATTGGGTAGAGGGGCGTCGTCGGCTATGAGGGCCATTAGAAAGGGAGTACTGGGGGCTGTGGGAGTGGGTATAGTTATGGAAACATGGAGGAGAGAAAGGATGTCCCGTCCTAGTAAAGGGATGGGACACTGGGGCATAACCAGGAAGGAGTGGGAGAAAGGGATGGGATTGTCTTGGATTGTGCATTAAAGGGGAGGGGGTTAATGGGAAAATCTGTTTACCTCCTACCCCGACTATAGGAGTAATGGCAGGCGTGGTAGGGCCCCGGTATTCCTGCAAGACTGAGAAGGTGGCTCCTGTATCTAGGAGGAAGGAGATGGGGCGACTGTCTACTATTAAAGTAACTCTGGGCTCTTGTTTGGTGATGGAAATGGTTGGACGAGAAGCCCCTGGGCCCCGTCAATCTTCTTCTGCCAGCCCCACTGTGGCAGGCTTAGGATGGGGGTTGTTCGTCCAGCCTCCCCTTTGGGTGGCTGGGCAATCAGACCTCCAGTGGCCCTTTTTGTGGCATCTGGGGCATGGGGTGGTAGGAGATCTGGGGGAGGGGCACGCCCTTGACCAATGTCCTTCTTGTCCGCACTTGAAACAAGCTCCTATGGGGGGCTTGTTTGTAGAAGAGTGCCCAGGTTGTGGTTTTATCAGCTGGGCCAACATTTGGAAACTGGCCTGATCACCTTTTGGTTTACGGCGTTCTTTCTCCTCCTTCCGGTTATGGAAGACTTTAAAGGCCACTGTTAGGATCTCAGTCTGTGGGGTAGCGGGGCCCTGTTCTAACTTTTTTGAGTTTAGCTTTAATGTCGGGGTAGCTTTGAGCTAGGAAGTATGTCATAAGGACATGTCTCCCGTCAGGCGTTTCTGGGTTCAGGCTGGTGTACTGTAATAGGGCTTGAGTGAGTCTGTCTAAGAACTCGGAGGGAGCTTTTGAAAATTGACTATTTACGAGCTGCTTTTTTCAGACTTGCTATTAAGCAGCAGGCGAAGATATCTCAAGAGCAGAGTCTCACAGTGGTGTTATAATCTCAGTGTGGTTCTTGTTCTCGGGGACAGTGGTGGGGCCAGGGGGATAGGTGAGGTCAGTCCTGTGGGTTTAGGTGGCGTGCGTTTGGGCGAAGTCCCAAACTCGTCTATGCTCTTCAGGAAGGAGGGTATTGGCCAGGAGCATGAAAATGTCATGATGTGTGAGGCTGTATGACTGGAGGGTCTATTGAAACTCTCTGATACATGTTGTGGGATCAGTGGAAAAGGAATGTAGGCGTTTCTCAAGTTGGGCTAAATCTCTTAAGGAGAAAGGGACGTGAACGCGCACGATGCCTTTGGATTTTGCTACCTCCCGGAGGGGGGGTGATAATTTTGGGAGGCCTTTGGGACCAAGTCTGAGGAGGACTGAAGGGTTCTGGCTCAGTCTGTGGGGGGAGAAACAGGTGATGGGGGCAAAGTCAGAGGAGGCTCTTGGAACTTAGTTAAACTGAGGGGGGCTGAAAGGCTCAGGCTTGAACTGCAAGGGGGGTGAGGTGCGGGAGGAGATGGTGGTGGAGGAAGGGGGAGGGGCTGTTGTAGGAGAGGAGGGGGAAGGGAGTGGGCGGGAGGCTTTTGCGGGAGAGATGGCTTGCAGGCTAGGAGAACTTTGGGGGAGGCGGGGGGGGTAGGAGGAGGCAGCAGCGGCGAGGGAGGCGGGAGGAGGAGGCGGAAAGCTTCGATATAGTGAATCTCCTTCCATTTTTTTCAGGTGCTGGCAGTAGTTAAAGAGATCGCGAGTGATGTTAGGATCAAGAGTTCCCCCTGCGGGCCATTGGTTGTGATTGTCTAGGGGGTATGTTGGCCAATCTTGGGAGCAGTATTTACGGAGAAGTTTTGGTTTTATATCAGGCGTCAGGGAGAGGGTAGTTAGATGCTTGAGCAGGCATTCAAGAGGTGAGCTTTCAGGGAGGGATTAGGAGGCTCCCATGGCTAAAGGACAGAGAAGGAGACAAACAGGGGAAGACGAACGGAGACCCTCGGACTGGGAGCGGACCGCAAGGAGACAAAGGGCGTCCCCGATGATCCTTGGTGGTCTGCAGAAACTCGTATACGAGTCGGTTTCTTAGGAAGTGTGGGTCGTCACCCAGACTTCTCTAAGAAGGCAGAGTGCCGGGGTCACGAGGTACCTAGTACTAGGAGTTTTCAGCGGAAGGAATTTTCGGCGGAAGAAGGAGGGGGGGAGAAAGGGAGCGTTCTCATCCGCAAAGGAGTCACCTCGTTTATGGCTGTTGGAGGAGGGGCCCGAGGGTCTGCTGCAGCCGTGAAGACCTAAGGCGGGGAGAGTTCCCTCCTTGTTCCCGAGCGTCAGGGCCTTGCCGGACGATCATGGTCAATGGCACTGCGGTAGCTCGGGGAAGAGCGGCCTGCTCCGGGGGAAAACTAACCCAAAGGCCAAAGAGGAGTGGTGAGTGTGAGGAGCCAGTGCCGGAAAAAGAGGACGAGGGCAAGCTGCTGCTGGTGTCAGGGGGAAGATGGGGCCCAGTTGGGGTGTCCCGTCTCCCGGGTTTCGGCACCAATGAAAGGGAGCGACACACAGCAGCAATTCACCGGAGAATTCCGCTTTATTGGGGAAAGGTGCTGGGTTATATAGGAAGGGGCATGGGGTGATTGTGGTGTTACTTCTACGGGGCAGGTGGCTATTGGCTAGGTGCTGGGAGTGGGAGTCGGGAGAGAGGTGATTGGTCTTTAGGTGGCGCCTTCGGGAACTGAGGATCTGGAAGAGAAGCCGGAAGTTCGCCATCTTACTGGTGGGGGCCCTTCATAATATATACCTAGAAAAATGCATATCCTATATATATACATATATGTGTATGTTCCAATGCATATATCGTGTGTGTGCAGCTCAGTAATTCACAAACGAAACACACTGTGTAACTACTCTCAGATGAAGAGATGGAATCTTAACAGAACCCCAGAAGCCACCCTCCAGCTCCTTTCCAAGGTCCTGACTTGTAACAGTGTGCAACCTTGACCGAGGCTCCAATCTTTGGAGCTGTAGTTTTCCAACTTTGGGTTTCAGTACCACATCATGCTCTTAAATTTTATTAGGGCCCTTTTGTTTATGTGGTTTAAAGCTATCAAAATTTACGGTTTTAGAAATGCAGATAGGAAATTTTAGAGTATTAACTCAATAATAACTTGTTATATGTTAACATAAATTACACTTTATGAAAAATAACTTCATTAAAATAAGTGAGAAGAATGGCATTGTTTTATGTTTTTGCAACTCATTTTCATGTCTAGCTTAAAAGAGGCCAGCTAGACATTAAATTCGTGTCTGTTTCTATATACTATTTGTTGTGATTTGTTGCTTGGTTGAAATACATGAAGGAAATCCAGCCTCACACAGACCTGCAATTGGAAAAGGAAAGGAGGATTTCAATAATTTTTTAAATATAATCCTGCATAGTCTCATTGATACTACACCAAAACTCTATAAGTAAGAGTTTCTTAATTGCAGAGTGGAATCTGGACCCATACCAATAAATGTTTCTTATTGTTATATTTAAATATCTTAGTTTTATGATTGCATTTGAAAAAGATCACATTTATTAAAGTCCCCAGTGATCACATCAGAAATACTTTAGTATTGAGAAAGCTGTCATTGGCAAATAGAATTTTTCCCAAACCCTAATTTTTCCTTGAAAGCTCACATTTTATAATTGGCAGCACATTATCTGTGGGGTTGTTTTCCATGAAGCAACAGGTTCACTGCTCATTTCTGAGAAAAATATTGACTTTCTGTTCTCTGTCTTTTGCAGTTATTTCATCTAAGCATGATACTCCTTTGGGTGAAAAAGCTGCTAGTTCAGCTTGCAGATCAGATTGGCACTTCTTTTCCTGAAACAACCATCAGACGTCAGTGTATAGCACAAGTTTTTATGTGTGCTTTCTATTTTGTCACACAGACTAATACTAAAAGGCATGTATTCAAGGGTTGAGAGTTCACACAATTGTTGGCTTTTGCTGTTTCATCAAGGATACGTGAGATCAGCACTGTTTTCTGAGTTTATAGCGGTGAGGATGGTACAGCTGGAGGCACTGCCCTGCTTTGTCCCAAGGTGCCAAAGTTTTATACATCCTTGACTCTTTGTTATCAGTGTGAATGTTAGTACAGTGAAATTCACACATAACCTCTCAGCATAATTCTAAAAATAGTTTTGATGTCATGGGTGTCCTGAAAGGTTCTTGGGGATGCTCAGGGTTTCATGGATGACTTTTAGAACAGCTGGCTCATATTGGTCATCTTCTCTGAGGATGCTAAACTGTATCCAACTTATCCTTCGCTTCCTTACTCCTAAAGCTAACTTCTTAGAAGCAGGACCTGCTACTTCTTGGCTCAGCTATGCTGTATTTTTCCCCATTAAAGAAAGTTTAGTAAGACCAGGGAAGAAAATATTTCTGAGATCCACAGCTGCAGACCTGGATGAAGCTGTTATTTTTGTTGTCCTATCACAGTAAGTACATCCGTAAACATGCTAATGCTTGTCTTGGTTGACTTTACTCATCTTTTAAGGTGAAAGTAATCACAAAGAGAACTTAAAGAAATGTCTTGTGTATTTATCAAGAAGGGTTTGTTTTGGTAATGTCATCATAGTTTAATATGAAGTAGATGGTAACCTGTTGTGATATAATGAATCATAAGAAATACATACTTGGTCATTCGTATGACCAAATATATGTTTCCCAGGTATACTTGGTCTTCATCCACAGTTTCTGAAAACACTGCGGAGTCCTAAATGTGAAGCCAGTGTTTTGTCATGTTAATGAGAGACTTTTGGACCCCTACCCAAGGGCAGGGACTGGAGATTGGATCAGCCAAGGGCAGATAGTTTAGTTAATCATGACTATGCAATGAAGCCCTCACAGAACCCTCTGAGAAGAGCTTTTTGCTTTCGCTTGCTCTCCTCTGTCTGGTTGTATCCGGCTTCTTGGTTGGAGAGAACTTCTATGCTTGGGGAACCAGAATGCCTCCATGTGCTACTGAGCCAGGCCCCAAGCTCCACAAGGACAGAAGCTCCTTTATTTGGGACCTTGCCCTCTGTCTTTCTTCATCTGACTGTTAACTTGTATCCTTTATGGAATCCTTTATTAAACTGGTAACAGAAGGGTGTTCCTGAGTTCTGTGAGGCACTCTAGCAAATTAATGGAACTGAAGGGGAAGGTTGTGGGAACCTCTGTCTGTAGCCAGTAGGTCAGAAGCACAGGTAACTGCCTGGGGCTTTGCAACTGGCATCTGGAGTGGTGGGTGGAGGGCAGTGTTGGAAGACGGAGCTCTTAACCTGGGAATCTGGTGCTGTCTCTGGACAGATAGCCTCAGAATTGAGTTCTCTTAACACCCTGCTAGTGTTGAGAATTGCTCGGTGTAAGTAAGTGTGGGAAGACCACCCTCTGACATACTTAACACACATTGGAATTGGGTCCGGGTACCCAAATGAAATTAAAGTATTATTGCTGTGTATAGTATTGTTATTGTTATACATATATGCAGGGAAAAAAGACACCATTGCATTTGGGGTTAGATGAGTGGGAATGGCACCTGTTGTAATGCTTTTTATTGAATGTATGGTTTAACATGGTCTGTTGTTTAATTTCCTGTAAATAGTAATCACATGTTTATTTGATTCACCTTCTATTTTTTGGCAAAATTGCTTCGTGGCTGGTGAGGCATGCCTCTAGCTGGAGTCAGGCAGAGCTGATCATCTCTCTTTTTGTGATATTCTTGACCATTGATAATCATTGCTTCAGTTTATTAGGGGCTTACAAAATGGTGATATAGTCCTATCTTTTTCATTTATTAGGATACTTTAATAAAGAGAATATTTCCTTCATCAATTATTTGAGATATAGTTGTATAGAAAAGGCACGGTAAATGTTTGATGGTTTTTCTTTAACAGAAACAGTTTTCAACATTATGAGGTGGCCTATTAGATTATAGGACAAGTCTGTTCAGGATGACTAAATTAAATTGGTCTTTCTATCATTTTTCTTTGAAATACCACACTAAAGTGCACTGATTTTTAGAAGTAAATAAATACTAAGGAACCTTAATAGAAAAGTCCTTGTGTTACATATCTGAAAGTAATTTAATTCATTTGAAATAAAAAAATATGGTGGATACATATCTTGGTGCTTTTAAGAGATTAATTTTTATTTTGAATAAAAAATTCTTTTGCCTCTTAGAATAATGTACTTGTTGCATGAAATTACCCTTTTATGTAGCTTACATTGTATTCTGAGAGCAGACATGAAAATGTATAAGGCGTCCTTGCCTTCAAGGTGTTTATAGTATAATAGGTGAGAAGCTGGTCTATGTTATGTAAATTATTATTGTACTCAATGGTGAATGATGAAAGTTGCATTTATTACAATTGCAAGATAAATTCTAGCTGAAATAAGCAGGCGACGAGAGGCAACAAAGGGCCAGGCAGTTTATTTGAGCGTAATTCCTGGGCGAGGTTCACCAGTCTGAAACACAGGCCGGGGAAGTCACGCCCAGGAGGGGAGGCGGGGAGTTTTTACGAGAACAGGGGAGGCAAGGGGAAGTGGGCCATGCTAGGGGTATGTGGGGAATTTTTTATTGGCTCAGGGTCAGGTGATGGACAGCCAGAGGTCTCCTCCTTCCGGATGGAGGGGTTCTGCATCCGGGGTTTGTCGGCACTTCACAGGACTGGAATCCGGGAAGAGCTGTCCGTTTCTTCCTTATATGGCACAGAGCTATTTGGTGCTGTCTGTTCTGTTTGCACTGTCCTCGCTTTCCTCCCTCCAGTTTTTCCAGCCTTACAACAATATATCCCCCTTTCAAGTTCATAATGTTGAGAAATGGATGATAGAAAATTTTCTTTGGAAAAAAGGGAAGCAATAGATGAAACCGATTATGGGAAGGGCTTGTCTGCTGGCACTAGAGATTGGAATGTGGATGATGAGGGAAGGCAAATGCCTCCAGTCTTAAACTGCAGACTTTCACCCATATTTCTTGCTCCTACTGATGTGAAACAGGTCCTTCTGTTTCAGGCTAGACCTGTTTTAAGCTACTCTTTCTGTGAGAGGTATGGCAAAACTGCTTATCAAAATAGGTGTTTTCATATTGAGAGTAATTTTGGACTTCATAAAAGCATGGGAATGCTTTAGCAGATTGGGGCAGACTTGGAGTTTACAGATAGTAGCTGCTGTTCATTGATTTTTTTACTGTATGCCAGGCTCTGTGCTAAAAGCACTCCCTGATACTCATGTGTGATTCTCAGAGCAGTCCTTTGCGTATTGCCAGTGTCACTTTACCAGTGGAGAAAACTGAGTCATGGAGAAGTTCAGTATTTTGCCGTGAGTCATATGACTGGAAAGTGGTAAAGCTGGGATTCAGACCCAGGCTGCTCATTCTCCTCTGTCTCAGATGAGACTACTCTGTGCTTTGAATCCATACTGGAATTTTCTCTCTTACATATCTTCGGTCTCTCTCTGGCTTCTTATCTTAATCTGGATGAGCCCAAGTCTCACCTAATTTGGCCAGTGCTCTGATTTTTCCACCGAATCACACCGTGTAATGACAGAAGTTTTGCCCAGGAGAAGTCTGAGGACACTGCAAGCATAAACTTGTTCTGAGGTTTTACGTTTCATGTAAGAGATTAAAAATTACTTTCTACTTTGTAAAATTGATATTCCAGAGGTTGTGTCATTTTTATGCCCACCCTTGAACCTCTACAATATGCCCCAGTTTGAGGCAAGTATGTAGGACTTTGCAGTCCTGTCATGATCAAACATGGAGTTTAGATGGGGGGCGGATGGGAAGGAGGTCACAGACATAGTGCAGAAAGGCAGTGGTGAGGAGCTGAGCTGAGGAGTAGGGGTGGAGGGGCAGGGATGTGTTTGTTGGAGATTTGGGCAGTATGATGGGACAGATTTGATACTTCTCAGTGTAGTTTTCCTCCACTGGCTTTTCTTCTTGCTACTGTCCCTTCACTGTGGGAATGTCTTCAATCCTTGACCCACTTATTTGTACCCTTATCCCAGTAATTGTGCCTTTGTCCATTGTCTTGACTTTAGCTATCCTTTCTGTATGAGTGACTTCTAAACTGCCAGTGGCTTCATGAGCTCCAGTTCAGCGAATCAGTCTGAGCTCTAATTTGCTGAAGCAAGTTTGCAGCTGCTCAGGGATATTGCCTAGATGTTTGAGTGTCTTAGAGGTAGCACAATTGGTTTCAACTGCTCTTCCCTCTAAAACCAGCTATAACATTTAGGTGGTCCACAAATTGGTGGAAAGAGAATGTTGCGATGTCCGCTGTAGATCAGAGTCAGATCCCTGTTTATTGGCCAAGGCTGCAAAGCTCACCAGGTGGTGGTGGGTGGCCGTGCTGACTGGAACAGACCCAGGTGGTGTGGCATTCCTTTCCCCGCCCCTGGTGCCCAGTGAGGCCTGCGGCTTCGGGCTGTAGTGTCAGAGATTGGTTGCATCATGATTCCAGCAGGACGCACAGGAGCTGTCCGTACCTCCTGTTAAGGGAAGGCCAGTCGACAGCAACTTTTCCCAGCTTTTCCACTACACTTGGCTTTCTCACAGCCCAAAGCCTTATTGTGAGAAGGACTGATGCTCTTCTGAACAGCAACTCTTCCTCCAGTCTGCCGGAGTCCTGGAGAAGTCTGTTTCCCAAACCCTCCTGCTTGTTTAATCGATGTGTTTATTGCCCTGGTCCCTGAAAGGCTATTGTATCTTACTGGTTAAGGCTGTGGATGGTAAAGTGAAACAGTTTTTTTAAAAAACCACTTTATTTAAGTGTGGTCGACATCCAGAAAGGCTGAATGAATTTAATGTATACAACGTAATGAATTTGGAGATAAGCATACACCTGTGAAGTCATCACACAGTCTGTCCATAAACCTAGCCATTACCTCCAGAAGTTTCCTCCTGTCCTCTTATTTATTATTATTATTTATTTTTATTTAGTGGTAAGAATGCTTAACATTAGAGCTATCCTCTTAACAAATGTTTAAGTATACAAGAATACTGTTAAGTGTAGGCTCTGGGCTATACAGTAGCTGTCTAGGACATTTTCATATGGTATAAGGAAACTTTGTACCCTCTGCCCAACCCTTCCCATTCCCCCCTCCACTCAGCCCCTGGCAACACCATTCCAGTCTTTGCTTCTGTGAGCCTACTATTTTAAATTCATCTTATAAGTGGTATCATGTAGTATTTGTCCTTTTAGGGTTTATCCTCTTAGCAACTTCCAAACATGCAGTACAGTATTATGAACTATAGTCACCATGCTGTGTGTTACAGCCTCATGTCTTACTTATAACTCGAAGTTTGTGCATTTTGATCTCCACCCAGTTTACCCATTCCCCCAGGCCCTTTGCTATGCTGAAACTTTTTAGTTTGATGTAGTCCTGCTTGGTTTTTTTTTGCTTTTCTTTCTCTTGCCGTTGGAATCAGATCCACAGAAGTATCACTAAGACCAGTGTCAAGGCTGTTTTCTTCTAGGAGTTTCATGGTTTCAAGTATTTCTTTCAAGTCTTTAATTGATTCAGGTGGCTGCTGCATCTCTGTGCTTTCCCTGGTCTGAGATGATGAGGGCCTTGCTTACTGCCGCACCCTGTGCCTTAGCCTCCCTTTAGAGGTCTGGATTCTAAGAGATTTCATATTCTGTCATTATTATTCATCTTAAGTCAAGCATGCTAGTAATCACATCTGCTTTCTTAATACCTAAGTCCCTTTTAAAAGGAATTTGGTTCCCCCAGATGTGAACTACAACCTCACTGTATTACTTCTTTGTAGCTTATTTTTTCTAAAACTGACAAGTGTAGAGTAAGTACACTGTACTGTTTCCTATTTATTTTTGTCCTTTTATTGAAGGAGTCTTGGCAATTGCTAAACCGAACTTCTTGTTGGTTAACAAAATCTCTTGGAGGAAAAAAGGCACTGTGCTGGAGAATGTCTCTGCAGGTGCCTGGCGTTTGAGGAAGGAGTTGGAAAGGGAATGGGGATAACTGGCAGGGCGGTGGGAGGGAGGATGCTGGGTTTATTCAGAGTTGTCGCCAGTGGCTTCTTCCTTCTTGAGTCTTCTTAGCTTCCTCAAGAGACACAGAGCCTTTTGCCCTTTTCTTGTTGCTTCCCCTGAGGAGTCCCCATGTTAAGGACCATTCTAGAGATTAATTTCGGGAAACCAAACCAGAGTTTAGATCTGCTAGCTAGGCCATTCTATTTCAAGAAAAATGTTAGGAGTCCAAAATAGAAATTAGCTTCCTGGTGAAGAAGTCAGCTTTATAACCTGTTTAGCCTGGAGTTATTCAGGTAAGATATGTCATATGTTCAGTGTGATGTTTTCATTAGGTGAGAGATTTGGATCCTTTAAAAAAAAATAAATCTTGGTAGTATTTCAGAAATACTGAATGCCAAAGAGAACACAATAAACACCACATGACCTTCACCCAAAATTAACACATTAACATTTTGGTGTATTTGTTTCAGATTTTTTTTAAGTGAAAAGGAATACTGTAAAGTTAAGTATACTTTGTTCCCTTTCCTACTTCTATCTCCTTTTCTTACCCACAGGCAATTACTAATATGAATTTGCATGTATCCTTCAATTTGTCTCTTAATGTGCTTTTATTTGTGGATGTTTCTGTAATTAAGAACATAAATGGTGTTGGAAGATCATTAAGTAAATGATTTACTGCATGTTTCATTCTTTTCCTTGCTTCTAAAAAATTACCTGTTTTAATAATAGTCATGTAGCTGTAAAAACCAGGTGGCATTTTCAGTTCTAAAATGTGTTCTGTTGTCTGCAGATGTGTTTTTTATGTATACCTGGTTGCTAATACAAATCCATCATTGGTTACCTGACATTTAATAAAAATCCTTATTTTGTATGCCTTAAATTGATTCAAATTTAAAAAAATCAATACCACTATTAAGTTGAAAATCTAATTTTTGGCTGAATTCCCTATACATTTTAGCAGACAGTCCCAATACTTTGTGTTCCAAAAAGATGCTGCAAAGTTACTGCAATGGGTGGGGAATAGTTTACCAGGGATGTGAGTAGGTGGCAGGGAGTTTTGGCTGGAAGTAATATATGCAGAGGAGCTGTTGCTAGGGCCATTTTGGGAACTCGTCACTGTGTGGGGAAGTGTAATATCAAGGTTTTTTTTTTTCTTCTTTTTTGGTAACAGTTGTTAGTTTTCTATTAAAACAGTATACCCTTTGGTTTAAAAAACATACATAAATATAAAATTAGTATCTGTAATATTAATCAGCCGTGTACTTCTAACCAGACTTTGGTCTCAGGGCTCCTACTGCCCATTGGGTGATTTCCCTTGGAATCTCATCCTGACCTGGTTCAAAGATCTAAAGTGGAGAAACAGTTCTACTTTTTAATTAACTAGTTCCTGTTTCTGGTATTCTCTTTTTCATCTCCAAGAATAGGAACTATGGAGTCATCTTTGAATCCCAAGATATCTAAAGTTTCACTGGTAGACCTGCTTTTTTTCCCTTGAGATTCTCTGAGCACTAATCTCTTTGTATTCAAATCCACCGCCTTAGGTGCGATTGCTGACACATTCAACTTCAGGGCTATTCCTAATCATGCCAAGTTTTAATCCTTTTACCCGCATTACTGCTCATATTGTGCTACTAAGTATTCAGCTTTAATCTTTAAAAAACTAAAAATTTATGGTGTAATCAAATCAGTCCCTTTGGCTTTTTGTTCCCTTCCCTTCAAATCAAACCTATGCATGCATGTAGACATGTGTCCCTATAAATGTGCACACCCACCCCATTGGGTACTGTGGGGAAAATGGAAATTTCTGACCAGGATTTCCTCCTGGCCTTAATAGTGCCCATTGTATATCTACAAAAAGAGCCTGTTTGCACATTTATGGGATGTTTACTGGCAACAGAGCTGCTGGTCAGCAGTGGGACTATGGGCCTAGGGGAGAGGTGGGGAGGAAGCAGCCATTCTCTCCCCTCTGTTCCTGGTGCCTGGCAGCCAGTCACCATGGACCCGCCCACAGAGCTCCTCCTCATGCTGGGGGAGGGGAAGGAGAGGGCAGCTAGGGAGAGCCCTGGGGAGTGAGAGAGACCTACTGTCATGAGAATAAACTTCTTTAGGCCCCAAACCTCTTGCCTTTGCCTTTCTTCAGCCTCATTGAATTCATAGAGAACTTGCCCCCGGGCAGGGAACCCCCTCCTCCCAGAGCAAACAGGTACCTTCATAGTTTTTCATCTATGGTGTCTTCCTTTTTGGTTATATTCTGTTCTTCCTTTAATAATCCAACCCAAAGACCCCCTTTTCTGCTTTTTTTTTTTTTGGCAACAGATATACAGCAATATATTATTTTATTTATATAATGACATCTTGTTAGTTTACTACCTTGTATGTAGAAATTATCTTATCTCCTGTTCTGAATGATTCTAAAACCCCCAAACTATTAGCCTCTAGAAGTTAGTGATCATGATCACATGAGAAATTAAAAGGAAAAAAAAAAGAACTAAGTCCCTTCTGGGCTGCGCCCCAATTCTGAACTGCTCTTGTAGTCTAATCAATACTGGGAAGTATTTAATAATGTCTTAATAAAGCTTTCTATATGGGGTAATTTTCATGCTTGGGATTAAAATCATGTGACAATCCTTTGGTCAGGAACAGTTAACACATGAATTAGTATTGAAATTTATTGGGGACTTCCTATGTGCTAGGTACTCCAAGAGTACAGTGATATGTATGACAAGGTTTCTGCCCTTGTTTGGAAGGGAGGATAGCCATTAAACAACTGCTTGGAGTAAAGGGTGTTAAGTAGGATGTGAGAGGTATGGGATTGTGTATGGGATAGATAGAGCTGAACTAGCCAAATGGTCATCCTGAGAAAGGGGTGGTTAAACAGAATCTGAACATGGGCCGACAGCTGGGAGAGCAGAGGGAACGGCTGAGTGTTTGAAACAGATGAAATAGTGTTTGTGGAAAAGGGAGTGAGAAAGAGCATGACGTGGTAAAGAATTGACAGTAGTAAGGCAGGAGTTGAGCCTACTGAGGTAGGCAGGACTGGTGCATTGCCAAAGGCCTCTTAAGCCATATTATAGATTTTTAGATTTGATTCAAAGAGCAAGTTTTAACCTAGGAAATGACCTGATTTTTAAAAATATGTGTATATGCATGTGTGGGTGCACACACAATTTTTAATTTAAAGATTGTTCTTTAAAATTGATGTGTGACTACTGTTTTGGAGGCAGAAAATAGATCTGTAGTAAGATTGAGAAGTTGTTCAAATGTGAAAGTAGTGGAATTTGTGAGTGTGTTCGTGACAATGCAAACATAGGGAAGTGGACTGATTAAAGAAATATCAGGAAGATAGGAAGTGGTGATGGTTTGGAATTAAGTAAAGGAGAGAGGACTCAACAGCGACTCTGATTTCTGATTTGGGTGTCTGGGTGGATGGTCATGTCATTCACTGAGGGAGGACATGCTGGCAGAAGAGCAGGCTTGTGGGAGGTAGCAGAAAGACACTCATTTTTGAACATGTGAAGTTGGAGGTGTCTGTTAAGTGAAGATGGCTCTTGGCTATATAGTGAGTCTGGGGTGGGGATGGAGAACTGGAGATGTTAGCTTATTGGTGATAACTGCAGACAAATTAGTTATTCTTTAATGGCAACATTTTCAGGTTCAACAATGCTTCCTATGTCTGGACTTAAAATTTTTTTAATAAAAATTTTAGCCAACTGATTTAATCAACATTTATTGAATACCTGCGATTTGAGAGGTAGTATGTTAGGCTCTGCGCAGATGCAAAGAGGAATGTTACCTAGTTTCTCTCTTGGGATCTTAACATCAAGGAAAAACTACATAAAAATTGACCTAAAGCAGATAGATAGATAGAAAGGCAAATAATGAGGGAAGCTGTGGTAGCTGATTATGATGTAGAATTTGAAGGCATGGAAAACTAGGAGGGGATGGTGATGAAAATTATTTTCCATGCGTAGGTTTCTTTTGGTAGCAGAAAGCAGGGAGGAGATTGTTCGGGCAGCCTTCTAAATGGTCTGATTTGAGCAGTTACTTTTCAGTCTGTGTGTAGGTACTGTGTAAACATTGGGTGGCTATGGGTTGTTCCATTAAGTCTGTTTCATTGGTGTCATTTTGAGAGCCAGAGAGTCCTCTTTTTATTTATTTTATTATTTTTATTTTGGTATCATTAATCTACAATTACATGAGGAACATTATGAGGAGTTTACTAGACTCCCCCCTTCACCCAGTCCCCCCAACAAACCCCATTACAGTCACTGTCCATCAGCATAGTAAGATGCTGTAGAATCACTAGTTGTCTGCTCTGTGTTGCACAGCCCTCCCCGTGCCCCCCCCACATTATACATGCTAATCATAATGCCCCCTTTCTTCCCCCCCATCTTTTTTTTAAGACCAGTAGAAAATTGGTAAATTTTATAAAACTTTATATATTATTTGTTCCTATGGTATTAAATGATATGAGAATACTTTTATTGAAAAATATTTTATGTTAAAACAAACTCTTTAGGGAGCCTTAAAATTAAAAATAGAAATAACTTATGACCTAGTAATTCTACTTCTGAAGGAGACAAAAACATAAATTCAGAAGATAAATGTACTTCTATGTATGATTTACAATATTCAAGATATGGAAGCAACTTAAGTATCCATCAGTAGTTGAATGGCTAAAAGAAGTGGTACATATATATAACAGACTACTATGCTGCCATAAAAAAGTGAAATCTTGCCTTTGCAACATGGTTGGGCCTAGAGGGTATTATGCTAAGTAAATTAAGTCACACAGAGACAGACAGATACCATATGATTTCACTTACATGTGGAATCTGAAAAAAAGAAAAGAATAAAGCAAATAGACTCAAATACAGAGTACAAATTGGTGGTTGTTATGGGGAAGGATGGGTGGTGGACAAAATAGGTGAAGGGGCTCAGGAAGTATAAACTTCCAATTGTAAAATAAATAAATCATGGGGATGAAAGTATAGCAAAGGGAATATATAGTCAATAATGTGATAACTGTATGGTGACAGAAAGTAACTAAGGGCGAGCATTTTGTAATGTAAGTGATCACTGTGGTATACCTGAAATTAATATAATACTGTATATCAATTGTACTTCAATAAGGATATAATGTGTAAGGTCTAATGAGGCAGAGCTTTGAATTGTGTTGTAAAGAAAATTACTGTGTTCTGGTGGGGAGGAACGTTTCTTCCATTGCATCTGCATTTTGTGATAGTGTTCTTGATGCCATTTGTCTTAGAGTAGATGGAAAACTTAAATTCTTTGCATTCATAATCTCTAAACTGCTTATCCCCTAAGCACTAAGGTAGATATGGTTGAGTGAACTGGAATGTGAGGGTGGGTAGAATTTTCATATTTCAATGAGCTTACTTTTCCATGAAAGGCTCTGCTGAGTAATCACTCATGCATGTTTCCAGTTAACCTTGTAACTGTACCAATAAAGAGATTGCCTAAGAAATCTTGACAAAATATGTCAGTCTGATCTGAGTGCTTTATATCTTTCTTAGGCTGTGACTTTTTTCTAGATAGAATTCTTTTCTAATTGTACTGGAAGTCACAGACAAGGCTTCTGGTTAATTTAGAACACATCTACTTACCAGTCTCTCTTAGAATATTCCATATTCCTTTTGAACTGTTAGTGATAGATCATTTTTTTCCCACTAGTAAAAAAAGAAATCTCTGAATATTTTAAGATATTGTATAAGCTAATACAAATGTATTTTGTGCATAATTTTGTAGTAAAATAGAATATTTTTAAATTGAAGTATAATAGACATAATTTCCTACTAGTTTCAAGTGTACATCATGATATACTTTAAAACATTACAAAACGGTCCCTACAGGAAATCTAGTTGCCATTACCACCTGTCAGCATACAGAGTTATTACAATATTATTGACTATATTCTCTATGCTGTACATTACATCCCTATGAGTAAATTTAATTTATAACTGGAAGTTTGTACTTAATCCCCTTTACCTATTTCACCCACCCCTCCAGTTTTACCCATTCTGGTAACCAGTAGTTTGTTTCCTGTATCTGTAAATCTGTTTCTGTTTTGTTTGATCATTTGTTTTGTTTTTTAGATTCCACATATTAGTGAATTCACGAGGTATTTGTCTTTCTCTGTCTGACTTAATTCACTTAGCGTGTTAGCCCCCCAGGTCTTTCCATGTTGCTATAAATGGCAAGATTTCATTCTTTTTTATGCTTGAGTAATATTTCACTGTGTGTGTGTGTGTGTGTGTGTATCACATCTTTATCTGTTTATCAATAGGTTGCTTCCATATCTAGGCTTTCTAAATTATACTGCTATGAACATAGGGTGATATATCTCTTTGAACTGGTGTTTTCAATGCCTTCAGATTAGTACCTGTAAGTGGAATTGCTGGATCATATGGTAGTTCAATTTTTAATTTTTTTGAGGACCATCCATACTGTTTTTCATAGTGACAGTACCCATACTACATTCCTATTAACTATACAAGGGTCCCCTTTTATCTACATCCTTGCCAACACTTGTTATTTTTTGTCTTTTGGATAGCAGCAACTCTGACAGTGTGAGGTAATAACCTCATTGTGGTTTGGTTTGCATTTGATCATTATTGATGTTGAGCATCTTTTCATGTGCCCGTTGGCCATCTGTATGTCTTCTTTGGAGACATGTAGGTTCAAGTCCTTTGCCCATTTTTAATTGGGTGTTTGTCTTTTGGTATTAAATTTATGAGTTCTTCATATGTTTTGGATATTAACCTCATATGGGCTATGACTATCTCCCATTCAGTAGTTGCCATTTTGTTCTATGGGTTTCCTTCACTGTGCAGAAGCTTTTTAGTTTGATATAATCCCATTTGTTTATTTTAGCTTTTGTTGCCCTTGCTTGATGAGACTGGTCCCCCAAAATATTGCTAAGACCAGTGTCAGAGAGCTTACTGCCTGTGTGTTCTTCTAGGAATTTTATGCTTTCAGGTCTTGCATTCAAATCTTGAATCCATTTTGAGGTAATTTTTGTGGTGTAAGAAAGTGATCCACTTTCATTCTTTTGCATGTAGCTGTCCAGGTTTCCCAGCACCATTTATTGAAGAGACTGTCCTTTCCTCATTGTATATTCTTATCTCCTTTATTGTAAATTAATTGAATGTAGATGCATAGGTTTATTTCTCGGCTCTCTAGTGTGTCCCATTGATCTGTCATGCCAATGGCATATTGTTTAGATTACTATAATTTTGTTCTCAAGACTGATTTGGCTATTTGGGATCTTTCATGGTTCCATACAAATTTAAGGATTGTTTGTTCAATTTTTGTGAAAAATGCCATTGAACATTTTGATAGGGATTGTGTTGAATCTGTAGATTGCTTTGGGTAATATGGACATTTTAATAATATTTTTCCACTGTATGAGTGTGGAATATCTTTCCATTATTTATGTCTTATTCAGTTTCTTTCACCAGTGTGTTAATAGTTTTGGAGTACATGTTTTTGACTTTCTTGGTTAAATTTATTCTTAGGTATTTTTTTATATACAGTTTTTTAAATCAAAATATTACTGATACACACTGTTAAGAAGGTTTCACATGAAAAACAATGTGGTTACTGTAATATGCTTGATCTCTGTTTTTATTTGGTCATTGATCCATTGGTTATTTAGGAGCATGTTGTGAAGCGTCCATGTGTTTGTTGGCTTTTTTGTTTTCTTTGTGTAATTTGTTTCTAGTTTCATACCTTTGTGATCTCAGAAGCTGGTTGGTACAATTTCAGTCTTTTTGAATTTACTGAGGCTCTTTTTGTGGCCTAGTATATGATCTGTTCTTGAAAATGTTCCATGTGCACTTGAGAAAAATGTGTATCCAGCTGCTTTTGGGTCTAGAGTTCTGTAGATGTCTGTTAGGTCCATCTGTTCTAGTGTGTTGTTCAGTGCCTCTGTGTCCTTACTTATTTTCTGTCTGGTTGATCTGTCCTTTGGAGTGAGTGGAGTGTTGAAGTTTTCTAGAATGAATGCATTGCATTCAAGTTTTTGCCCTTTTAATTCTGTTAGTATTTGTTTCACATATGTAGTTACTCCCATGTTGGGTGCATAGATATTTATAATGATTATATCCTCTTGTTGGACTGACCCCTTTATCATTATGTAATGTCCTTGTCTCTTGAGACCTCTTTGTTTTGAAATCTTTTTTGTCTGATACAAGTACTGCAACACCTGCTTTTTTCTCCCTATTTAGTTGCATGAAATATCTTTTTCCATCCCTTTACTTTTAGTCTGTGTATGTCTTTGGGTTTGAAGTGAGTCTCTTGTAGGCAGCATATAGATGGGTCTTGTTTTTTTATCCATTCAGTGACTCCGTGTCTTTTTATTGATGCATTCAGACCATTTACATTTAGGGTGATTATCAATAGGTGTGTACTTATTGCCATTGTAGGCTTTAGATTCATGGTTACCAAAGGTTCAAGGTTAACTTCCTTACTATCTAATAAGACTCTAACTTAACTCACTTATTTACAAGCACAATCTAAAGGTTCTTTTTTTTTTTTTTACCTCCTTTTTCTTCCTCCTCCATTCGTTATATATTGGGTATCATATTCTGTACTCTTTCTCTATCCCTCGACAGACCTTGGGGATAGTTGATTTAATTTTGTATTTGCTTAGTAATTAATTGTTCAGCTTTCTTTACTTTGGTTTTATTACCTCTGGTGACAGCTTTTTTTGTTTAATTTCACCTTAGAGAAGTTTATGCTTTTACTCAATGTAAAACATGTCCTCCTCTCATATACTTTCTTCTCTCAAATAGTATTCCCTATTTTTCCTTTACTGTGCCTATCACAGTTAGTATTTTTAAAATTTATTTAACTACTTGTTTGTCTTTTTTGCTTGCTAGACTGGCAGCACTGTGAGGGTAAAAAGGCTGCATCTGTTTTATTTTGTACAGTATGTCCAGCACTGAAAGGCATTGGCCAGCTGATAGCAAATATTCTAATTGTTGACTCATCAGTGGACTCAACTATAATGTAGAGGACATCAAACTTTTTGTATAAAGGGCCAGATGATAAATATGTTAAGCTTTGCAGGCTGTGTGGTTTCTGTTGCAACTACTCATCTATGCCATTTTAACACAAAAGTGGCCATAGACAATATGTAAATAAATGAATGTGGCTGTGCACTAATAAAACTTGATTTATAGAAACAGGTGATGGCTAATTTGCCATAGTTAGACTTCTGAACTAATGCATATAGCAGAGCAGATAGCATATTGTCGATTGCATATCTTCTATCAATCTGCTGGTAGAACATGAGCCACATGTCAACCAGAATTAATTGAAACAAGAACAGTTTGTTGAGCACTTGCCAGACATACTGGGAACTAGGGATACAAAGCTAATGATGGGCAAAGACCTGGTATACTTACTAGGGAGAAGCAGACAAGAGAACCAACAATTAGAACAGAGTCATCAGTGCTGTTGAGGTATATGTATGGGGTCTCAGGGACATAGGAGAGGCAGTATCATAATAGAAAGATCAAGGTTTTAAGAAAGTAATTACTAAATGAATTAGAGAAGGAAACTGACATTTATTGAAGACCTTCTATATGCTAAGAGCTATCCACGTATTAACCTTTTGTGTGCCTTTATATAAAGAAGGTATTAGGGGGACCTGAAGCTCAGGGAGTCATGCGAGAACACAGAGCTTGGCATCACAATCTGAGGATGGCGAAAGGATTATCTTTGGAGTCAGGCTTAAGTGCATATCCTGCCCCTCCTCTTTCTTTATTGACTTGGGCAGTTGTTGAACCTTTAAGTTCAGAGGGCTGTTGTGCAGATCAGATGACAGTCTCATAAATCACTTAGCCTGAAAGTTACTATGTTTGCATAAGTTTTCAAGCAATGATGTATTGTGTTGATTTTTTAACAATATGATTGAGATGTTGGTCTGGATCATTCTAAAACCCTCCTCTTCTGCTTTGCTCATCACATTTCACTAAAACAAAAACAAGAACAAAAAACCAGTGTTAAAATTTACTAATTGACTTGATAAGGTTAAAAAAGCTATATGTATTTTTTTGTTATTGAATAGTTGGACAAATACATTATTAACATATTAAAGAACTCAAAGGGATTTTACACTGAGAAATTTTCCATACGAATAAGATTCAAAGTGGAATTTATTTTTTTATGTGTAAAGGCATTTTGATGTGAGCTGAGCTCATAATTTTACCCCTTTAAATACTTGTTTGTCATTTACCCAGTTCTATTTCTTGCATCTTTAATTTATTGGCTCAGGTCTACCTGTCTTTAAAAATAGCAACAGTAAAAACCTGGTACCTTTGTTGGGAACTCAGGAAACAATCTCTTGTCCTCTCTTTTATGCATAACATGGTGATGGGCTTATTCACAGTGCACGTTCAGTACTTATTCAAGATGCACACTCTGTACTTATTCATGGTGCACTTGGTATTTATCTAAGGTGCATGCTCAGTACTTACTGTGCACACTTGGTACTTATTCACAGTGCACACTCAGTACTTATTCAAGGTGCAGGCATGGTACTTGTTCATGGTGCACGCTTGGGGGTACTTATTGACTGCACGCTCAATACTTAGTCATGGTGCATGCTCAGTACTTATTCACAGTTCATGGCACTGATGTTTTCTACTTCTCTGACCACTTACTGTTCACAGACATGTCTCTGTTGAGTTCTACCTTCTTACCTACAACCCGTACTCTTAATAAAACTGGTAGAGAGGATGTCTTCTAAGCAGTATTTTTGTATTTCTTTTTTTTTTTTATTTTATTTATTTTTTTTATTTTTTTTATTGAAGGGTAGTTGACAACAGCATTGCATTACATTAGTTTCAGGTGTACAACACAGCGACTCAACATTTATATACATGATATTTCTAGGTACCAGGTATCACCATACCAAGTTGTTACAATATTTTGACTATATTCCTTATGCTATACATTACATCGCGGTTACTTATTTATTTTACAATTGGAAGTGTGTTTATATATATATATATATATATATATATATATATATATATATATACACACACATACACATATATATATTGTGAGGGCATCTCTCATATTTATTGATCAAATAGTTGTTAACCACAGTAAATTTCTGTATAGGGGGGTCAATACTCAATGCACAATCATTAATCCACCCCAAGCCTAATTTTCGTCAGTCTCCAATCTTCTGATGCATAACGAACAAATTCTTACATGGAGAACAAATTCTTACATAGTGAATAAGTTACATGGTGAACAGTACAAGGGCAGTCATCACAGAAGCTTTCGGTTTTGCTCATGCATTATGAACTATACACAGTCAGTTCAAATATGAATATTCATTTGATTTTTAAACTTGATTTATATGTGGATACCACATTTCTCTATTATTATTATTTTTAATAAAATGCTGAAGTGGTAGGTAGATACGAGATAAAGGTAGAAAACAGAGTTTAGTGTTGTAAGAGAGCAAATGTAGATGATCAGGTGTGTGCCTGTAGACTATGTGTTAATCCGAGCTAGACGAGGGCAATAAACTTCCATGTATGCAGAAGATTTCTCTCAGAACATGAGGGGGGAGGTTCTAAGCCTCACCTCTGCTGATCCCCATTTTCTCACCTGATGGCCCCCCTGCGACTGTGCCTGTCTTAGGTTGTTCCTCCCTTGAGGAATCTTACCCGTCTCTGGCTAACCAGTCATCTTCCGGGGCCATACAGGGAAATGTTAAGTTGGTAAGTGAGAGAGAAGCCTTATCGTTTGAAAAAGTTAGCTTTTTACTTCTTTGCATATTTATGCCCTGTGGCTTCTATGCCCAGCTTTTGTCTTGAGGTGTCTTTACCACTTGGAAGAATTATGATACTCGGTAAATTCGACATGTGGCACGAGTTCTATTTAAAGGTTGTGATTAGGTAGGAAGAAGAAAAGCTATAGAAGTAGCAGGCAGAAGAAAACCTGGGAAGATTGATTATTTCTTTGACATATCTTTTTGTAGAGTAACCTCAGCATGGATAGGTTTTAAACGACTAATTAAATTGTGCAGACACATTAACATAATAGGAATATAGTTACCTAACCAAAGCATACCTGTGATTACCAGCCATCTCCAGTGAAACCAAGAAAACCAGTTAGGCACCTTAGGCATTTGTGAAAACTTATCTATGATATGGTGGATATTGTCCGACTGAACTTAAACAGTCTGAGAGAATTCAGATAAACTAGAACACCCCATTCCTGGGGACTGTTCATATCCCATATGTTCTTTTAACGATAAATAGTCTGTGGTTGTAAGATTTTGGAGTGCTACAATTTGCACTTCTCCTAATTCTTGGTTGAGTTCCAACAGTAGAGATCCAGTCCAATTTTTGTTTTACTGCATGCACAGGCCAGCCTAGATATCTCCTTCATCTTTCCCATGGCAAGTCTAGGAACTGGTGGGATGAGTGCATCTACACCTGTGACAGTGCGTGGATCTTTGTTGAAGTTTTTTTTTTTTTTTTTTTTTCTGATCATCTTCTGTCATGAGTCTTCCCGAGAGTGCTGATGTTGGAAGTTCTTTTTCATATCGTATCTTAGTTCATTTTCGGGGTAGCCAAATTAGGCTTTGATCCTCTGTATAAACACAAACAGACCCTTTGCCTACACTTTTTTTTTTTTTTTTTTAGATAATTATTTTTTATTGAAGGGTAGTTGACACACAGTATTACATTACATTAGTTTCAGGTGTACAACACAGTGATTCAACATTTATATACATGATAATTCTAAGTACCAGCTATCACCATACCAAGTTGTTACAATATTTTGACTATATTCCTTATGCTATACATTACATCCCGGTTGCTTATTTATTTTACAATTGGAAGTGTGTACTTTTTCTTGGTTGTTGTTGTTAGGGCATCTCTCATATTTATTGATCAAATGGTTGTTAACAACAATAAAATTCTGTATAGGGGAGTCAATGCTCAATGCACAATCATTAATCCACCCCAAGCCTAATTTTCGTCAGTCTCCAATCTTCTGAGGCATAACAAACAAGTTCTTACATGGAGAACAAATTCTTACATAATGAATAAGTTACATAGTGAACAGTACAAGGGCAGTCATCACAGAAACTTTCGGTTTTGCTCATGCATTATGAACTATAAACAGTCAGTTCAAATATGAATACTCATTTGGTTTTTATACTTGATTTATATGTGGATACCACATTTCTCTCTTTATTATTATTATTTTTAATAAAATGCTGAAGTGGTAGGTAGATACGAGATAAAGGTAGAAAACATAGTTTAGTGTTGTAAGAGAGCAAATGTAGATGATCAGGTGTGTGCCTGTAGACTATGTGTTAATCCAAGCTGGACAAGGGCAATAAAACATCCACGTATGCAGAAGATTTCTCTCAGAACAGGGGGGGTGAGGTTCTAAGCCTCACCTCTGTTGATCCCCAATTTCTCACCTGATGATGCCCCTGCGACTGTGCCTGTCTTAGGTTGTTGCTCCCTTGAGGAATCTTACCCGTCTCTGGCTAACCAGTCATCTTCCGGGGCCATACAGGGAAATGTAAAGTTGGTAAGTGAGAGAGAAGCCTTATTGTTTGAAATGGTTAGCTTTTTATTTCTTTGCATATTTATGCCCTGTGGCTTCTATGCCCAGCATTTGTCTTGAGGTATCTTTACCACTTGGAGGAGTTATGATACTCGGTAAATTTGATATGAGGCACGAATTCTATTTAAGGGTTGTAATTAGGAAGGAAGAAGAAAAGCTATAGAAGTAGCAGGCGGGAGAAAACCTGGGAAGATTGATTATTTCTTTGACATATCTTCTTGTAGAGTAACTTCAGCATGTATAGATTTTAAGCTACTACTTAAATTGCGCACACACATTAACATAATAGGAGTATAGTTACATAACCAAAGCATACCTGTAATTACCAGCCATCTCCAGTGAAACCAAGAAAACCAGCTGGCACCCTAGGCATTTGTGAAAACTTATCAATGATATGATGGTTATTATCTAACTGAATTTGAATAGTTTGAGAAAAATCAGACAAATTAAAACAACCCATTCCTGGGCACTGTTCACATCCCATATGTTCTTTTAACAGTAAATAGTCTGTAGTTGTAAGATTTTGGAGCGCTACAATTTGCACTTCTCCTAATTCTTGGTTGAGTTCCAACAGTATAGATCCAGTCAAATTTGTTGTTTTACTGTATGCACAGGCCAGCTTAGATATCTCCTTCATTCCCATGGCAAGTCCAGGAGCTGGTGGGATGAGTGCATCTACAGCTGTAGCAGTGCGTGGATCTTTGTTGGGGTTTTTTGATGATCATCTTCTGGCATGAGTCTTCCCGAGAGTGCTGATGTTGGAAGTTCTCTTTCATATCGTTTCTTAGTTCATTTTCGGGGTAGCCAAATTAGGCTTTGATCCTCTGTATAAACACAAACAGACCCTTTGCCTACACTTTTATATGTCCTTTATATCATTGTGTAGAACTCATTAGAGGTCACCACATAGGAACTGCATTTTTTTTTTTTAAATCATTAATCTACACTTACATGACGAATACTTTGTTTACTAGGCTCTCCCCTATACCAGGTCCCCCCTATATACTCCTTTACAGTCACTGTCCATCAGCGTAGCAACCTGTTGTAGAATCACTACTTGCCTTCTCTGTGTTGTACAGCCCTCCCCTTTCTCCCACCCCGCTATGGATGCTAATCTTAATACCCCCCTACTTCTCCCCCCCTTATCCCTCCCTACCCACCCATCCTCCCCAGTCCCTTTCCCTTTGGTACCTGTTAGTCCATTCTTGAGTTCTGTGATTCTGCTGCTGTTTTGTTCCTTCAGTTTTTCCTTTGTTCTTATATTCCACAGATGAGTGAAATCATTTGGTGTTTCTCTTTCTCTGCTTGGCTTGTTTCACTGAGCAAAATACCCTCCAGCTCCATCCATGTTGCTGCAAATGGTTGGATTTGCCCTTTTCTTATGGCTGAGTAGTATTCCATTGTGTATATGTACCACATCTTCTTTATCCATTCATCTATCGATGGACATTTAGGTTGCTTCCAATTCTTGGCTATTGTAAATAGTGCTGCGATAAACATAGGGGTACATTGGTCTTTCTCATACTTGATTGCTGCATTCTTAGGGTAAATTCCTAGGAGTGCAATTCCTGGGTCAAATGGTATGTCTGTTTTGAGCATTTTGATGTACCTCCATACTGCTTTCCACAATGGTTGAACAAGTTTACATTCCCACCAGCAGTGTAGGAGGGTTCCCCTTTCTCCACAGCCTCGCCAACATTTGTTGTTGTTTGTCTTTTGGATGGCAGCCATCCTTACTGGTGTGAGGTGATACCTCATTGTAGTTTTAATTTGCATTTCTCTGATAATTAGCGATGTGGAGCATCTTTTCATGTGTCTGTTGGCCATCTGTATTTCTTTTTTGGAGAACCGTCTGTTCAGTTCCTTTGCCCATTTTTAATTGGGTTATTTGTTTTTTGTTTGTTGAAGCGTGTGAGCTCTTTATATATTCTGGACGTCAAGCCTTTATCGGATGTGTCATTTTCAAAGATATTCTCCCATACTGTAGGGTTCCTTTTTGTTGTATTGATGGTGTCTTTTGCTTTACAGAAGCTTTTCAGCTTAATATAGTCCCACTTGTTCATTTTTGCTGTTGTTTTCCTTGCCCGGGGAGATATGTTCAAGAAGAGGTCACTCATGTTTATGTCTAAGAGGTTTGTGCCTATGTTTTCTTCCAAGAGTTTAATGGTTTCATGACTTACATTCAGGTCTTTGATCCATTTTGAGTTTACTTTTGTATATGGGGTTAGACGATGGTCCAGTTTCATTCTCCTACATGTAGCTGTCCAGTTTTGCCAGCACCACCTGTTGAAGAGACTGTCATTTCACCATTGTATGTCCATGGCTCCTTTATCAAATATTAATTGACCATATATGTCTGAGTTAATGTCTGGATTGTCTAGTCTGTTCCATTGGTCTGTGGCTCTGTTCTTGTGCCAGTACCAAATTGTCTTGATTACTATGGCTTTATAATAGAGCTTGAAGTTGGGGAGTGAGATCACCCCTACTTTATTCTTCTTTCTCAGGATTGCTTTGTGTATTCGGGGTGTTTGGTGTTTCCATATCTACTTTTGAATTATTTGTTGCAGTTCATTGAAGAGTGTTGCTGGTAGTTTCATAGGGATTGCATCAAATCTGTATATTGCTTTGGGCAGGATGGCCATTTTGACGATATTAATTCTTCCTAGCCATGAGCATGGGATGCGTTTCCATCTGTTAGTGTCCCCTTTAATTTCTTTTAAGAGTGACTTGTAGTTTTCAGAATATAAGTCTTTCACTTCTTTGGTTAGGTTTATTCCTAGGTATTTTATTTTTTTTGATGCAATTGTGAATGGAGTTGTTTTCCTGATTTCTCTTTCTGTTGGTTCATTGTTGGTATATAGGAAAGCCACAGATTTCTGTGTGTTGATTTTGTATCCTGCAACTTTGCTGTATTCCGATATCAGTTCTAGTAGTTCTGGGGTGGATTCTTTAGGGTTTTTTATGTACAGTATCATGTCATCTGCAAATAGTGACAGTTTGACTTCTTCTTTGCCAATCTGGATTCCTTGTATTTTTTTGTTTTGTCTGATTGCCGTGGCTAGGACCTCCAGTACTATGTTAAATAACAGTGGGGAGAGTGGGCATCCCTGTCTAGTTCCCGATCTCAGCGGAAATGCTTTCAGCTTCTCGCTATTCAATATAATGTTGGCTGTGGGTTTTTCATAGATGGCCTTTATTATGTTGAGGTACTTGCCCTCTATTCCCATTTTGCTGAGAGTTTTTATCATGAATGGATGTCGAACTTTGTCAAATGCTTTTTCAGCATCTATGGAGATGATTATGTGGTTTTTGTCTTTCTTTTTGTTGATGTGGTGGATGATATTGATGGACTTTCGAATGTTGTGCCATCCTTGCATCCCTGGGATGAATCCCACTTGGTCATGGTGTATGATCCTTTTGATGTATTTTTGAATTCGGTTTGCTAAAATTTTGTTGAGTATTTTTGCGTCTACGTTCATCAGGGATATTGGTCTGTAGTTTTCTTTTTTGGTGGTGTCTTTGCGTGGTTTTGGTATTAGGGTGATGTTAGCTTCATAGAATGAGTTTGGGAGTATCCCCATCTCTTCTATTTCTTGGAAAACTTTAAGGAGAATGGGTATTATGTCTTCCCTGTATGTCTGATAAAATTCCGAGGTAAATCCATCTGGCCCGGGGGTTTTGTTCTTTGGTAGTTTTTTGATTACCGCTTCAATTTCGTTGCTGGTAATTGGTCTGTTTAGATTTTCTGTTTCTTTCTGGGTCAGTCTTGGAAGGTTGTATTTTTCTAGGAAGTTGTCCATTTCTCCTAGGTTTCCCAGCTTGTTAGCATATAGGTTTTCATAGTAGTCTCTAATAATTCTTTGTATTTCTGTGGGATCTGTTGTGATTTTTCCATTCTCATTTCTGATACTGTTGATTTGTGTTGACTCTCTTTTCCTCTTAATAAGTCTGGCTAGAGGCTTATCTATTTTGTTTATTTTCTCGAAGAACCAGCTCTTGGTTTCATTGATTTTTGCTATTGTTTTATTCTTCTCAATTTTATTTATTTCTTCTCTGATCTTTATTATGTCCCTCCTTCTGCTGACCTTAGGCCTCATTTGTTCTTCTTTTTCCAATTTTGATAGTTGTGACATTAGACCGTTCATTTGGGATTGCTCTTCCTTTTTTAAATATGCTTGGAGTGCTATATACTTTCCTCTTAAGACTGCTTTTGCTGTGTCCCACAGAAGTTGGGGCTTAGTGTTGTTGTTGTCATTTGTTTCCATATATTGCTGGATCTCCATTTTGATTTGGTCATTGATCCATTTATTATTTAGGAGCGTGTTGTTTAGCCTCCATGTGTTTGTGAGCCTTTTTGCTTTCTTTGAACAGTTTATTTCTAGTTTAATGCCTTT
This sequence comes from Manis pentadactyla, assembly GCF_030020395.1. Classification (NCBI taxonomy): domain Eukaryota; kingdom Metazoa; phylum Chordata; class Mammalia; order Pholidota; family Manidae; genus Manis; species Manis pentadactyla. The sequence goes on along the minus strand of NC_080021.1, from coordinate 114,631,694 downwards.
GTGGTCTGAAAAGTTGGTTGGTAGGATTTCAATCTTTTGGAATTTACTGAGGCTCTTTTTGTGTCCTAGTATGTGGTCTATTCTGGAGAATGTTCCATGTGCACTTGAGAAGAATGTGTATCCTGTTGCTTTTGGATGTAGAGTTCTGTAGATGTCTATTAGGTCCATCTGTTCTAGTGTGTTGTTCAGTGCCTCTGTGTCCTTACTTATTTTCTGTCTGGTGGATCTGTCCTTTGGAGTGAGTGGTGTGTTGAAGTCTCCTAGAATGAATGCATTGCATTCTATTTCCTCCTTTAGTTCTGTTAATATTTGTTTCAGGTATGTTGGTGCTCCTGTATTGGGTGCATATATATTTATAATGGTTATATCCTCTTGATGGACTGAGCCCTTTATCATTATGTAATGTCCTTCTTTGTCTTTTGTTACTTTCTTTATTTTGAAGTCTGTTTTGTCTGATACCAGAATTGCAACACCTGCTTTCTTCTCTCTGTTGTTTGCTTGAAATATCTTTTTCCATCCCTTGACTTTAAGTCTGTGCGCGTCTTCGGGTTTGAGGTGAGTCTCTTGTTAGCAGCATATGGATGGATCTTGCTTTTTTATCCATTCTATTACTCTGTGTCTTTTGATTGGTGCATTCAGTCCATTTACATTTAGGGTGATTATTGAAAGGTATGAATTTATTGCCATTGCAGGCTTTAAGTTTGTGGTTACCAAAGGTTTAGGGTTAGCTTCTTTACTGTTTTACTGTCTAACTTAACTCGCTTGTTGAGCTATTATAAACACGGTCTGATGATTCTTTATTTCTCTCCCTTCTTATTCCTCCTCCTCCCTTCTTCATATGTTGGGTGTTTTGTTGTGTGCTCTTTTTAGGAGTACTCCCATCTAGAGCAGTCCCTGTAGGATGCCCTGTAGAGGTGGTTTGTGGGAGGCAAATTCCCTCAACTTTTGCTTGTCTGGGAATTGTTTAATCCCTCCTTCATATTTAAATGATATTCGTGCTGGATACAGTAGTCTTGGTTCGAGGCCCTTCTGTTTCATTGCATTAAGTATATCATGCCATTCTTTTCTGGCCTGTAGGGTTTCTGTTGAGAAGTCTGATGATAGCCTGATGGGTTTTCCTTTGTAGGTAACGTTTTTTTTCTCTCTGGCTGCTTGTAATACTTTGTCCTTGTCTTTGATCTTTGCCATTTTAATTATTATGTTTCTTGGTGTTGCCCTCCTTGGATCCCTTGTCATGGGAGTTCTGTGTACCTCTGTGGTCTGAGAGGCCATTTCTTCCCCTAGTTTGGGGAAATTTTCAGCAATTATTTCTTCAAAGACATTTTCTATCCCCTTTTCTCTCTCTACTTCTTCTGGAATACCTATGATTCTTATATTATTCCTTTTAGATTGATCACTCAGCTCTCTTAAAATTCTTTCATTCCTGGAGATCCTTTTATCTCTCTCTGCATCAGCTTCTCTGCGTTCCTGTTCTCTGTTTTCTAGTCCATTAATGGTCTCTTGCATCTCGTCCATTCTGTTTTGAAGTCCTTCCAGAGCTTGTTTTATTTCTGAATTCTCCTTCCTTAGTTCTTGCATATTTCTCTGCAAGTCCATCAGCATGGTTATGACTTTTGTTTGGAATTCTTTTTCAGGAAGACTGGCTAAGTCTATCTCCCCAGATTCCTTCTCAGGGGAAGATGTAGCAGATGCTGAAGCTGTCTGGGTTAGTCTTGTCTGGATCATATTTTTTTGCCTTTTCATGTTGACAGGTGCTATTGACTGTCAGCTGGGAGGGCCAAACTTTTCACTTGCTACTGGCCTTTCTTTACTGGGACAACTGCGACCCCTAGTGGCTTCTGTTGGGTAATTGCGTGTAGACTGGGTCTTTGTGTCTTGCCTGGCCGGAAGGGAGAAATTTCCGTTTCTGTGGGCGGAATTTGTCTCAGGCTGCTTCTCTGCTTTCGCAGCGCCCGGTGGGGTAATGGAAGGGGGGGCTGCTTGACTGTTTGCCTCCGTGAGGGGTCTCAGAGCTGTTGCCCAGGGGGTTAGTGCACCCGGTTTTCCCTGTAATTTCCAGCTGCTGTACTGTGACCTGGGTTGTTTCCGTCAAGCTGTTAAGTCCCTGTCCCTTTAAGACTTTCAAAAAGCCCCCGCTTTTCTTTGTCACAGGGGCATCAGCTTCGGCACCCGCTCAGAGGTCTTACTCCCTGTTCCCCCAGTATCCAGGGCCCCCTGGGCACGTACTGTGTCTGCGCTCTGGCCCGGATGGCTGGGGCTGGGTGTTTGGCAGTCCTGGGCTCCGTCTCCCTCCCGCTCTGCCTATTGTTCTCCCGCCGGGAGCTGGGGGGAGGGGCGCTTGGGTCCCGCAGGGCCGGGGCTTGTATCTTACCCCTTTCACCAGTCGCTGGGTTCTCGCTGGTGTAGCTGCAGTCTGGCCACTGTCCTGCGTCTTCTGGTCTCTCTTTTAGGGCTAGTTGTGTTTGTTGTATTTTCAAAAGTATATATGTTTTTGGGAGGAGATTCCCACTGTCCTACTCACGCCGCCATGTTGGCTCTGCCTCCATTTTTGTATTTCTTATTATCAGCAGGATTTGGATACTATGTCCTTCCTTCTTGCTCCCTGCTTCCCATATAAACTCCATAGCCTGCAAGATCATTCTTTTTTAGTCTTATTTCCCACTTACATTCCAACATTTACCTTTTATTTTATCCCAACTGTAATAAACAGTTTCCTTAACATGTCTCTTGCTTCCCACTTCCATATGTTTGCTCAAGCTGTTGGGAGGCAGCATAGTTGGGCTCTTCAATCAGCTGCTCTGTACTTTTCTTCAATAGTTTGAAGTTTTTATTTTATTTTAAAAAGCTCCGAGGCCAGGGCTGGTGTCTGTCTGGCTTATCTCCACTCTCATCCCTCTCTCCTGTGCCATCAGGTCTGTCCTTTGGTCCTGGGGTTTTCAGGGCTGAGCACTATGCTTTCTCATTGTGCTGATTTTTGTTGTCAATGAGACCAGGATTTGGTGCTCCTGTTCAGTTCTTCCGAGGCTGGGGCTTCTCCTTTGAATCCTGAAGCCTTGCCTCTGGAATCAAGTCCAGTGCTCCATGAAACTGCCTTCCTGGATGCTTGTCACCCCACTGCCTTCTGCCCACATGCTGCCACTCTTCCCACTGTGTTGTGCCATTTGTGTGCTTTGGAGACCATTAGTCTGTGAAGGGAAAACACGCTCCTCCACTGTCAGGGCTTTACTACTTCACTGTCTCACTCTGACACCAGATGTGGCCTTTCACACATGATGCAGTTTTTTGATGTCCTCTGGTCCCTTTCAATTTGACTCAATTGTGACACCATCTGCATGGAGAGAGTATCAGATTAGTTCCACAGTACTGTCCCCTCCTTCCCACTTCAGATGCCAGTTGCAGATCCAGGGTGTCACCTGCTTCTGACTCAACAGCCGTAAACCTGAGGTTCCTACAACCCACTCCTCAAGTTTGATTAATTTGCTACAGCAGCTACCAGAACTCAAGAAAATAGTTAAATTACTAGATCACCACTTTATTCTAAAGGCTTCTAACTCACAACAGCCAGATGGGAGAGACCCCACACAGGGCAAGGTGTGGGGAAGGGGTGCAGTGTCTGTGCATCTCCAGTGGCCACTCTTCCCAGACCTCCATGTGTGCACCAACTTGGAAGCTCTCTGAACCCTGTCCTTTTGGGCTTTTGTGGAGGCTTGATGACATAGGTATGTTTGATAAACTCCATTGGCTATTGGTGGTGGAACTCACCCTCCAGCCCCTCTCCCCTTCCTGCAGGTCATGGGGTGGGACTGAAAGTTTCATCCCTATTATCACATGGTTGGTTTCCCTGGTGACCAGCCTCCGCCCTTTAGGGCTTTACAGAAGTCACCTCATTAACATGAACTCAAAAGTGATTGAAAGTGTGATTAGCAAAAGACACCTTTATCTCGCTTAGGAAATTGTAGTGGTTTTTGGAGCTCTGTCCAGGAAAAGGGAGGAAGACCAAATATTTATTTCTTGTTATAAATCACAGTATCACATACCCTCTCTTGAAAATTCTTGTACTTAACACCATTGCCTGAATCATAACTGTTTCCCATGTTAGATGTTTTGTGTTGCTCCTGTTAAAAGAAAAAAAGTCTACTCAATCTGTTAAAAAATTGTTTTTGACACTTGTGAGTAAAGCAGTCTTTATTCAAAGGAGGCCTTCATGATGGCTGTAGAGGCCACTGCAGGGGGGTCTTGTAGTTGGGGAGAGAGATTGGACTCCACTCCGAATATGTGTAAGCCAGTGGGAATTGTGGGGAAGGAAGAATTTTCCTCTGCCCTTCGAGCCCTTATCCTTCCCTGTCACCCCAGTTCACATTATAATGTAGTTAACTGGTGAAATCTCTCCTTCTGGATGTGTTCCTCCATTTAAATTCTTTTTATGCAGCTTGGGTATGAGCCAGAGAAGGTCAGAGTTTCTTTATGAGTCTTTGGGGCCTTGATTTTTTCTTCTTTACATTTTTTTTTCTTATCAAATTTACATCACAGTGGTTCAACAGTCCCCCTCCCCCCTTTGTAACCACTAGTCACTTCTCGGTGTCTGTGCATCTAGTGCTGTTTTGTTCCTTCTGTTTTGCTTTGTTTTTATACTCCACAAATGAGTGAAATCATATGGTAGTTGTCTTTCTCTGCCTGTGGGCCTTGATTTTTTGAGCTCTGATGCAACCTGCATGCCATAAGGGCACATTTAGGGGCCATTGGTGGTTCAAGAGCCCAGCATAGATGGCCCTTGGCCCCTACAGAATTTGTAGTTAAGGAGCAGAGTGGAAGTCCCTGGATGGGAAATGTTATGCTAAAAAAGTTAGATACTGGCTGGGAGGGGAGCTCTGATTTCCAGGCATTCTTGCTAAAATTGGCCATTACAGAGAGGAGCCTGGAAGCCCAAGGGTGAGGCCTAGCTGAGCGGGGAGCCCAAGGGTGCCCGAGTGGAATTTGGTAATTTGGTCTGCAGTCTGCAGCCTGTGCACCAACTCCAGCCCCTCCGCTTCTCCTTCGGCGGCTTAGGTCTCACTTCACAGGCACCTCCTGAGATGAGGGAAAAGAGGTCGTTGATTTTAAAGGTCTTCAGTACATGTCTCACGAGCCAGTGTACGTTTCCATCACGGTACACCCTCATAAAGAATGCAGCTCTGCCGTGTTTATGATCCGCCTGACAGTGGTGAACCGAGCCTCTGTCCCTTGTGACCTGCTCCGGCCCGGCCCCTCGGGCCACAACCCCCACATCTCAGATCCTAGGGCTGCCGCCACAGTCTTTTAATTTGGTGCGTTTAGTTTTCTTTGAAGTATTTTGTAATTGCATCTGACTTAACATATGATCTTAGACTGACAGCATTTCTTCTCAAAGGTGAGATTGCGGCCTTGTGTTAGTCTGGTCACACCACTAGAGCAACGGTTCTTGGTCTGGGCACATGAACAGACAGAAGTTAGAGCCTGCTGGCTCTGGAACCTACCTAGAATAGGGGCAGCTTTTCTGTATCACGTGACTTTCTGGGGTCAGGGAGCATCTACAGTTTTCCCAGAGTGTCTGTGGCTCCTGAAAGGCTGGAGGTCATTGTATGAGAATATTATTTGTGAAACTGAAATAGTAACCTAAACATGAATGGTTGTTTTTAAAAGTGCCTGATTTAGGTCCTTTAGTGGTACCATAGCTCATTGCATGGGGCCCGCTTTTGAGCTATCTTGCTACTTTCACCCTAAATTACTAGTTCAGGTGAAAATTATAGTTGGAGATAGAAAGTAAGTCAAGTAGTCTCTCTCTCCAAGCAGGATAGCTTGCTTATTAGTATAATGTTGAACAGACAGTATCATTTATCATCCTGCAGGGTTTTCACGTTACTGTCTTTGGGGTGTTTCTGGTGGCCACCCTTCCTATGCTCAGGGGTTACCTGATGGAGAAAGATGTTTTGCTTAGGGAAATATATTTTGCCGTGCTGCTGACATTGGACAGGTACTGTGGCTTTTCCCGGATGTTCCTACTGGTAAGGAACTAAATTCAACTGAATAATTTTTAAAGACTTTACTGGCTTTATTCATAGATTCATGAATTGGGCAGAATCCACAAGAAGGAACTCCGAAGGGCTGTACAAGGTGAGATACTTTTCTCAACCTCAGTGAACAGGAACAAGGGAGTTTGCTGATGGGTTACAGCAGGTTTCTTTCCTGCTTGAGAGCAAAGGGAAGTCTTGGAAGCAGATTAGGTAACTTGTCTGGCCGGTTAACCTAAGCCTGCATTCCTGGGAGAGCTGAGCATCGAAACTTAATTACATTGTGGTTTGCTGATGTGTGGCTTAGCATGAGCAGCTCCATCCTGGGCCCAATCTAGTTACTCTAACATTAGGATGACCATTTTCAGGATATAACGTGAAGGACAGTGATTTTCTCTATAGTTAAATCCTTGTGGAAGTACAATGACTCATCTTTTCTGAGTCTGGCCTTTGACTTGTTCTCATTAGAGCGCACAGCCGTTGTGCTGATGGGGAAGGTACATTTGTGATAAACACTGTAGAGTTCCAACCCAGTGAATGACTTGTAGAGTCTTACATAAATCATGGTTTGGGTGATTGCTCTCACTGCTAGTAAAGGGTTCACAGTTAACTTTCTTTTTTCATTGTGTAAGATCAGCTTTACTAATGAGCATACATCATTCCAGCTGCAAAAATGGCCAATTCTGGACAGGGAGCTATGGGACAAAGTAGATAAAAATCTTTTTCTTAGTTGAATGATTAAAGATAATTGAATTGGGGATCCATCTGGGTTTGTGACTTGTGGAATTAAGAAAACTAATTTGCTTTGGTAAGAACTAAGCTAATTAAAAAATAATTTTACAGTATAATATTTTAGGCAATTGTAATTGCAAAATTCATTTAAATTCTTTCTCTAATAGGAATTGTGTATAAAATAAAGCTCAACACTGAGTTAAATGTATCATGTAGAAAACAGTGTTTTCATTTCCATTTTAAGTGCATCAGAAGAAAGATACTGTTTGGTTAGAACATGGTGTCTGGTATTTTTCATATGTTTTTAATTTCTCTATCTTGATGGGTGATTGAAAACTGTCACTGTACAGAGGTATGAGGAAGAGTTGTGTAATCATTTCAAATCATTAATAACTAGACATGGATGGTATGTTCATTTATAGGGAGCTTGGGCAACTGCAACACATTTTCACTGCAAATGAATACTTTTTAGGTAATAAAGCATATATTAACAAGTAGGAAAAGTGATTAACACTGTAGTCACATCATAATGCCATAAACATTTACTGCATTTACAAATAATTTATATGTAGATGCTAAGATAGTTTTAAAGAAAAAGATCAGTGTTTCCTAAGTGTGGACATACGGAATTATTTGAGCAGTTCTAATGAACAGTTTTTGTTTTAACCACTCTGCCTTTATTTTCATGTATTTTAGAAAACTATCTCATCAAATTCATGGTTTCACTGTTCTTTGTTTTAAAGGGTCCAAATTAGGCACTTAAAAAAAAAAAAGGAAATGTTAAGGGAAAGAATAGTTTTTTATGTAATGTAGAAATTGTCTGAGTGATATAGAAATGACCAAAGTTTGGGTATGACTGATTTAAATTACTGATACATAGCTGTTTCTGTTTAACTTTGAGTTGATATATTTTAAAGAGTAAAAATAAACTGGGAGTAGGGTAGAGTGTTAGATTTGAGAAGCAGTTTTTCCTTAAGGTTGAGCACTAAGGTTTTTCATTCTGTGAGTGGGCCTCTTTCATGACATCACCATCCCCTCTTGCTTATTTCTCTTTAGTAGCTCTCTTAGTGTAGCAGTAGCTTCTTATTTCCGTGGCCTCTTGCTCCTCTTTGCTGCTGTATGTGGAACTGTCTCTTCCAGGACATGGGGTGCTCATCGGAGTCAGAATCACATGTCTTTATCCATGATTCCAATGTGTTGCCTGGTAGTTGCTCAGTAAATGTTCTTTGGATACATGTAAAACTGATAGAAATAAAACCATTTATTTAATCTGTCTTAAGTAAAATAGAAAACGGGAGAGTTTTATGTATAGGCAAGCTGCAAACTTTTGGTACCAGTAGCTGAAAAAAAAATGCATCTTTTGGCTTGTTTTAGTTTTCTGTCTTGGTGGTATCACCTTGGCTCTGCTCGGAAAGTCACCAGGGGCATGACAGTGTGGAAGGAACATTGAATTCTAGACTTCTTTTTATATGGATCTGGGACTGGAGGGGTGAAATGGAGGTATAACCTGCCTCAGGGGGCTGTGGGTCAAAAGAAGTAATTGCTCCACAAATACTCAGTATTGCCAAGATCTATAGAATTGTATGTTTTTGTCTGTCTACATGCCAGCACGTGACTATAATACCTTACCTAGAAACTTTCGTGTCTACCCCACACATAACCTGTCTGCTGTTTTCACATTGAAATACAAAACCCAAGGTCCCGTGGACAAACAAAAGCTCTGGCTTGTTTATTTGTATCTCTGTAGGCTACCTTGGATCTTTATGGGGAGAAGGAATAAGAGTATGAATTAATACTTTTTTACTGTTTATAAAATACTTTTTCTGAAAAACATTGGTCATTCCAGAATACGTGTTGTTGGTGATTCAAAACAAAAGTAGACATAATTCTTTTTGCTTGAAAGATACTTCTGTTTGGTAATAGTGCATTATTCCGCCACAGTAAAAGGAAAGTGTGCAAGGAACTTGATCTTGGGATAAGGTCACTCTGAGGTAACATGTATTGACCAGTGTAAATAACTTAATGTTTTCTGACTTACTAAATGTCAGACATAGTGAAAGGCATTTTGTTATCACAGTCACACTGTGAGGAAAACATTATTTCTGCTTGTGGGCAAATAAAGCTGGTAAGTGGCAGAGCTTGGATTTGAATCTAGGTTTGATTGACTCTAAAGCCCAGTGTTGTCTGTCCTGGCTTGTGCATTTGATTCGCTGGGGAATTAGTTGGTACTGATGAAATTCTGCTTCATGGTTTAAATTTTCTGCAGTGTAAACTAACTGTGATTAATAATCTCCATATCTGATGATTCCAACATCTGGATACCCTGTGAATTATTTGCCTTTTTCTGTTGGTTCTATCTCGATACGTCTTGTAATTTTTAATTGAATATTGGGCATTATGTTTGGAAAATTTTAGAGGCTCTTCTGATGGGATTTTCTTTAGCTTCTGGTGGGTAGTTAGAATAGAGGCATTCACCTTAATCCAGTCCAGGGACTGAGCTAATTGAGGCCATGAATACTTTTGTAAGGCTTAGTTTATTTCCAATTTTCCCTTACCCTGAGGCAGAGGTCTTTTGAGGTGTCAATTGAGTGTAGTCCTTTTGGGGTCTGTGATGGTGTCGTTTTTTCCTACATATATGTATAACAATAACAATATTATACACAGCAGTAATAGTAGTATAACTCCATTCGGGTTTCAGGACTCAATTTCAATGTGTGTAAGTATGTGGAAGGGGGTCTTCCCACACAAAACACCAAGCAATTCTTCAACATCAGCTGGGTGTTGGAGAACTCAATTCTAATGCTATCTGCCCAGAGACAGCACCACATTCCCCAGGTTAAGAGTTCCATCCTGTAAGACTGTCCACCACACCCACCTCCGGACTCTGGTCACAAGCCCCAGACAGTTACCTGTGCTTCTGACCTACCAGCTATAGACTGGAGGTTCCCAAACCTCCTGCCTTAGGCTTGATTAATTTGCTGGAGTGGCTCACGGAACTCAGGAAAACACTTAACGTTTACCAGTTTAATAAAAGTTTCCGTAAAGGTTACAAGTTAACAGCCAGATGAAGAGGTGCATAGAGCAAGGTCCTAAATAAAGGCGCTTCTACCCTTGTGGAGCTTGGGGACTGGCTCAGCGGCACATGAAAGTGTTCTGGTTCCCCAAGTGTAGAGGCTTTCTCTGACAGAGAAGCAGGATCCAGAGAGCAATGAGCTCTTCTTAGGGGTTTTTATGAGGGCTTCATTGCATAGTTGTGATTGACTAAAAACACTGGTCATTGGCTGATTCAACCTCCAGCCCAGGGGCCCTTGGGTGCACGTCCAAAAGTCTCTTATTAACATGAACCTGTTTCACCTTTAAGACTGCAGTGTTTTCAGGAACTTAATGGGTGAAGACCTAGGAAATAAATACTGGTCATATGAATGACTAAATATATATTTCTTATGGCCCATTATATTGCAGGGTGTCAACACTGGTGGGATTTAGCAGTGCCCGTCTACCTTATTGATCCCCAAACTCCAATATTAATCTCTGGGCTGGTAAGAGGCTGTATCTCTCTACCCAGCTTCTCAGTCTCTTTGCAGTTGCATTCTGTTCAACTTCTTTGTGCTTTGGTTGGCTTATGAATCCGTGAATATACTTGAAGAAAAGCAACTCAGACTGCTGGACTCTCTTCCTTGGGTGCTTTTCTTCTCTCAGGAATTTTGACCCCTCAAGGTCCTAGCTACCTAAATATTTATGAACTCCAGTTTTTGTCTTCTCTGCCCTGTCAAGCTCCTCTGCCTTCTAACAGTTGTCTTCTTACCTTCTCAACTTCTCCATCTCCACTGCTTAAAATTAGGAAATGTCTTGGGGAAAGCTGACAACTGGGTGCATCTCAGAGTGTTTCCCTTTTTCTCCAGGATCTTGGCCATTCAAATCCCACTACAGTTTTTTTTTCTTTCTTTCAAACAGATTTTTAAAAAGAGTTTATTCAGCTTTTCTAGTTCTTTTTCTTATCCTCCAATATCATCGTCATCATTGTCTGGTAGGTGTTAAGTAGTGCACAAGTTGATTTTGTTAATTTCCATAATTACTACATTTATTTGTGTTTAGTTTTTTTTTTTTTACAGTTCCCAGTTTTTATTAAGAGATTTGGCACTGTAGGGTTAGAGCTGCAGAGCTCTCCCAGATTTGAATTTCCCTGAAATACAGTCAGAAACAGTAAGAGAGAGTTTTTCCACCACCAGCCTCATTACTGCCCAAATGTCTGGAGCCCAGGAGGCCCACGGGATGTTGTCCACAGGTCAGAAAAGAAAGCCCATGTGCCTCCCAGCAGGGCAAGGTGGCTAGTGGCCAGCTCTCCTGGCTCATCTTCTGAAAAGACGGAGTACAGTTGCATATTCGTGTGCTAATACAAACACAACCTAAAGGGTCTTTTTTTTTTCCTCCTTTTTCTTCCTCCTCCATTCTTTGTATGTTATGAATCATATTCTGTACTCTCTGTCTATCCTTTGGGTTGCATCTGCTTAGCCTTAGGAATGCTTAAGCCCACCTATAGGAGTCCCTCCAAAATACACTGTAGAGGTGGTTTGTGGGAGGTAAATTCTCTCAACTTTTTCTTATCTGAAAATTGTTTAATCCCTCCTTCGAATTTAAATGATAACCTTGCTAGGTGGAGTATTCTTGGTTCAAGGCCCTTCTGCTTCAATGCATTATATATATCATGCCACTCCCTTCTGGCCTGTAAGGTTTCTGTTGAGAAGTATGCTAATCTGATGGGTTTTCCTTTGTATATGATCTTTTTTCTCTCTCTAGCTGCTTTTAAAAGTCTGTCTTTATCCTTGATCTTTGCCATTTTAATTATTATATGTCTTTATGTTGTCTTCCTTGGGTCCCTTGTTTTGGGGGATATGTGCACCTCCATGGCTTGAGAGACTATCTCCTTCCCCAGATTGGGGAAGTTTTCAGCAATTACCTCCTCAATGACACGTTCTATCCCTTTTTCTCTCTCTTCTTGTTCTGGTACCCCTATAATATGAATATTCTTCTGTTTGGATTGGTCACACAGTTCTCTCAATATTCTTTCATTCTTAGAGATTGTTTTTTCTCTCTGTGCCTCAGCTTCTTTGTATTCCTCTTCTCTAATTTCTATTCCATTTACCTTCTCTTTTCCTACATCTAATCTGCTTTCAAATCCCTCCATTGTGTGTTTCATTTCAGATATGGAATTTCTTAATGATTGAATCTCTGACTTAAATTTGTTCCTGAGTTCTTGAATATTTTTCTGTACTTCCATAAACATGTTTATGATTTTTATTTTGAACTCTCTTTCAGGCAGATTAGTGAGTTCAGTTTCATTTGATCCTTTTTCTGGGGTTTGTGAGATTTTGGTCTGGACCATGTTCTTTTGACGTTTCGTATTTCTGTGTGGTGTCCACTAGTGCCCAGAAGCTCCAGTCTCTGGAGCTGCTCAGCCCCTAGAGTGAGGTTGGGGGTCGTAAGGGAGCAGAGCTGGTGCCTGGGGGGAGGAAAGAGCTGTTTCCTGATTCCCGTCTGCGGTGCCTGTCTCCGGTGTCAGGGCCAGTGGGCCAAGCACACGGGTGTAAGCCTCTGCGCTGTGTGTCTCTAGCTGTTGTAGGCGGGGCCTCCCTCTGGCTGGCCTGACACCAGCGCAGTGACTGCAGGTTTGCAAGCCAGTTCAGTCAGGCCAGGAGGAAGGCTCTGCAGGTTGCGTATCAGTGGGGGGCCTCGCAGCTGAGTAGGCAGCCAGGGGGATGGGGCACCTGAAGCTCCCCAAAGTTCCCTACCAGCTGGGCAGAGCACCCCCAGACAACCTTGTCCAGCTCTCCTCTCCCCTGCACAGCAAGCTCCATGCAAGCCCTGCCCCTTCAGCAGCCTTCTTGCTGCTAGGAAGCCTCTAGACCACCTGCCTTTCCCTTGTCCCAGAGCAGCCGAATGTGAATCATGTCCGGCACAAACAGCTGTAATCTCAGTCTCTCAAGCACTCCATCTGTCCCAGCTCCCCACCCTCCAGAGCACCACACAGTGCAGGTTTCTGCTCACAAAGCAGACCTCCAGGGCTGGTGTTCAGCAGTCCCAGGCTTCCACCCCCGCCCTGCTCCGTTTCTCTTCCTCCCACGGTGAGCTGGGGTGGGGGGAGTGTTTGGTACGTTACCCTGTTTGCTGAGGTCCGCTCTGTTCTCCAGGTGTACGCAGTCTGGTGCAGCCTTCTTTCTTGTTGCTGTTTTAGGGTTAGTTGTATTCATTAACTATATTTTTGTACTATTTGTGGTTTTAGGAGGAGTTTTCAGTGTCACCTCTCACACCTCCATCTTGAATCTTGTGTTTAGCCTTTTTAAAGTTAACAATTGGCCAGTAAAGAAATAAAAATGTTTATTTCTGAAAAAAATTGAGCCTAATTAAATTTCATTAAAAGGACTATTAGGTTTAAATTTTCTCAAAGTCTTGATTACATGTGAATGTGATTTTATAATTTATTTCTTTTCTAGAATTTTAATTCAGTTAAATGGAGACTAACATCTCTTTCTGTTTTACTTACAGATTATTTAAAAAATTCCTAGAGTGAAAGTAACCTAAGAATATTTTGAAAAATTGACACTCTGAAACTGTAAAGACTGGTAGTTTCTTTTAATACTTAATATTTAAATGATTTAAATTTAGATACTTGTTTTTCCATCATAATGAACAACTTTTTACACAAAAGGCTGAAAATAACAAATTAACAAGATAAATGTAGAAGCATCAAATTAAGAGTTTGGTATTGATTAGATAACAAAAGATGATCTCACATTTGAACTTGTGTACCTTGATAATTCCTTTTCTTTATCAGCCTAAATACCTCATTTGCATGGAATGTTATTACATGAAGCAATGGTACCACGCAAATTATGCTGGTACCTTAAAATTTCATCTTATGCTGCATAGATTTGTAATTTTTTTGAAGGTCTGGAAGGACTAAATAAGAAGCAGAATTCTTTCCTGAGTCCAATTACAACCCTTAGATTGAGTCATGAAGCTGGTCAGAAGCTGACACAATTTGTTACTAAAGCCCAAGGACATTACAGAATTCAGAATTGCTTAATGAGCCAGTCTGCCAGGAAACTTTGAACACTGTATTAGGAAATAGTGAAGAAAAGAAAATTTAAAATAATTTGTTTCTGAATATTTTTAGTAATCTTGTTGGCAAGATTACATAGAGACAACATTTTTCCAGAAGATTATTAAATCCCCAAAAGTTTCAAGATGAATCAACAGATGTTAACTAAAATTTACTAACAGTACTTTATAGACTCCATGAAGAAAAACACTTGGAAGAACATTGCACACTACCATCAGCACACCACTGAGTTCTGAAATATTCGTGATGATTAGTGAATACTTCAAAGCAAATAAGATACTATAGAAACTTAGCACAAGTTTGTTTATTGATGTTGGAGTGGCGCTAATGTAAAGTCCAAGGTTGTTTTGGAAAAAAAAACGTGATTCAAGTCATATGTTTTATTCACAGGGAAGCCTTTGTTCAAAAATTTGCTCTAAATCCGAATTCAAAATTGATGTTACAAAAATAGTGCATCTAACAACATCCTAGCCCTTAAAGTTTGTTTTTGGCCCCATCTTCCTGTTTTACTTATTTTTGGCTTAATACAGAGAAATGAGATCAATATACCAGTCTGCTGTTTCATACTCAAGTGTTAGACCAAATGAAAGGTTTGGTCAATAGTTTGAGAGTAAAGGATTTATTCTTTTGTGAATGATTATCACTTTGTAGATTTGTGGGAAGATGGTTGTTATTAAGTTGAAAGATGGTTTACTTAAGTAAAAATACATGATCGAACATCTTAATGAAATTAGTAGAAAATCACAAGAACTGTGTAGACATGTATTACTGCTTATGGTTCAAAGTAAAAATTCAACTTAGGAAAAAGATAAAAAATGTTCACTAATGCTCAGTGAATATTGAATACAAAAGAATTATTAGCTAATAAGGCATTTTTTCCTGTTTGAAGGAAAGAATTTTAAAAGGCAATTTAAAAAGTAGACTTTATTTTTCAGAGCAGTTTTAGGTTTTACAGCAAAACTGAGTGGAAGGTACAGAGATTTCCCATATACCCCTTAACCCCTCACAAACATATCCTTCCCCTTTTCCAACATCCTGCACCAGAAGGCTGCATTTATAACAGTTGAGGGACGTTGTGATAACCCAGCGTCTGTAGTTTACACTCGGGGTCACTTATGGTGGTTAACTGTATGGGTTTGGAAAACTGCACCATGACATGTATCTGTCATTATCATACCATACAGTAGTTTCGCTGCCCTGAAATCCTCTGTGCCCCTTCCTTCTCCTCAAGGCCTGAAAAACACTGATCTTTTTACTGTCTCCATACTTTTGCCTCTGGAAACCATTATTTTAAATCCTGTGAAAAGGTTTGATTGGATTTAAGACCATTCACATTATCACAAAATGCATTTATTAATGAATAAGAAATATGTAATCCTATTAACATTCTTGAATGATTGTAAAATGATTTTATATGTCTTACTGAGTGAACAGTTTATTGCTGATGGGGGGGTCCATCAGAAATTTGAAGAGAGAGTCTGCCTTGATCAGTATGTAGTTAGTACAGGCACAGACCCCATTGTTAAAAAGCTATGTTCGTAGAAACAGCTTGTGTTTCTCATGAAAAAAGTTAGATTTTGTTCAGGAGTTTTATATAAATTCTGTATTTAATATCTTCCCTCATACTTTGTATTTCAGTTTCCTGTCCATAACTATATAGAATACAGGGAAAATGTAATTGATTTGTTCCACCACATGCAGGGCTTCCCTTCCAGTTCCCCTAAAAATACTATTTCCAGTTTGAGCCGTGACTTGAATGAAGCACAGACTGTATGTGCTGCTTTTTATTTTTAACACAATGGAGTTGATTCTCCAGTAGAGTCACTTAGATTTTAATCTGTTGTGGGTAGTCTTGGTGAGGGACAAATTCGACCCAGGAAACCTAGAACCTTCTAAGGGATTACGGAACTTTTTGAAACATATCTGGTTTCCGAGAACGATCTTTATCCTTTCTGTTGGTCAGGCTGACGTAACTTGGAGAGCTTCGAATCGTGACTTGAGCCAGTGTGGTGGTGGCCTTAGGTGAAATGTGTATTTGTTCATTTATTCACTCAGCACACATTTAATGAGCATCACTCTCTCTAATATTTCACATCATTGATTAATAGTCTACAGATGAGATCCAAAATCTGCAGTTTCTTAACATAGCATGTTGAGCACTTTCAGATTCTTCCACAGTTTCAGGTTATGTCTACCTGTGGATGGACAACACAGTCTGTAATTACTGAAAATATAATTCAGAGTGAAATAATTTAAATATAATTTAGGCACATATTGATGATGTGCCAGCATTGTGGAAGATAATTTATATTTATTTTTGTTCCTAGGGATTTATAGTTTAATAGAGGGGAAAGACACACATGTAAATAGACTAAATACAAAGGTAGATTAAATAGGCCTTGAGACCCACAATGAGATTATGGGCTGTGGTTGCCACTTGCCTTTTAAAAAGATTGCCATAGAATATATGATTATTTTCTGTTTTTAATTATAGATAAGTAAGAATTCAATAAGTACTTGTGACATTTAAAAAAATACAAATGCATAGTTCAAGAATTTAGTTTCATTTTACATCCCAACTCCCCTCCATGAACCACTTTTCAATATTTTAAACCATTGCCCCTCTAATGGATATTTTAAGGTTGTTACTTTTTTTTTTCCTCACTAGTGATGTTTAGTAAGTTTTCTTGTACATAGATATTTGCACAAACGTGAATTCTGTCTACAGGGAAATTTTCTAGGAGTTGAGTCCTGGCTAAACAGTATTTTTCTGGTGTATTTGTCTGTTACTGTAGGCTTTTAAAGATAACTGAAACTTTCGGAGACTTGGGGTGTTTGGAGTTGGTGGAAATAGTTTAGCTGACAGTAGTTGTAATGGTTTAGTTGCAGTTGCTGCAGAGGTTTGTCGCAGGGAAGGAGTTCCGGGGCAGATGTATCGGACTTTGATTCCTTTGCAGCTCACCTCCTCGGCCCCTCTCCTCCTCCTAACCTGGGAGCCACCACTCCACTCATGTCATCCCTGTCTAGACATGCTGTTGGGGTGCCATATGCCAAAACCTCCTTTTTCACAGCCCTGCTGTCCTGTTGACCGTAGCTTGGTTCCGTTCTGGTTGTCAGGGCCGAGGAAACCAAGCATGCATTGTCTCTCTGGAGAAGGCATTTTCAGGGTCTTCTGGGGCCTCCGAAGAACTGCTTGTCTAGAGTGGTATTTCCTGAAGAGGTAAAATACCTGTAGTCGAATGTCACCTTCACTTTTCTCCCTCTCCTCTCCTCCCAGTGCTCTACTATAGACCTTCCGAGGCAGGACCCATGACTACTAGAAATATTCCGTGTTGTTTAACCATGAACAGAAGAGTGCTCCTGTATTTCTCTAGGTGAGGCCGCTCTGATCCATTAACTCTGCAGTTAGAATTTCTTCAAATTGAGTAGGAAAGGGTATTTTAATGATAAATTTGTACAATTAAGAAAAAGGGCATTCCTATTCTACACATTTTCCCCAAGTACCTTTGCCCTGTATTAGAATGTGTACAAAAATTTAGAGGATAAAAGGGAAAGTGCTAAAAATTCAGTGACTTCTGGTTTCCTTTTTACAAGCGCTTCATGTTTGTTACTTGATCCCAGATCCTGCTGGAATCCCTCACCCCACCATTTAATCATTTTCAAATCCATAGTACATAGCAATCATATGTGAGGCCTCAGCAGTTTATCCCAATGTGGGTTCCCCATTGCATATTCAGCTGTCATGAAGTTGTGCATGTGTGTTTGGGCAGGCCACCTTGATTTACAGCCCGCTCTTCCCTCTAGGCGAGTAAGACGGCAAGCTTCACCTTGTCTTCCCTCAGCCATTTGTGTCCTTGTTGTGAGCCTGTTTAAAGTATATACGTAGCAGAGTTACTCAGATAAAATCTGCCTATGTTTTCATTTTGAGGTAAATTTTCTTTATAGTTGTCTGCATAACACTTATTATTTCCACTCAGGATGATATCTGTCAGGTAGGTTTTCAGTAATTATCATTAGTCTCTTTTAATTTACTTTTTAAAGTATAGTAAATTTAGGAATCCTTGATAGTAAAAAAGATAAGATCAAATTATTAACTTGGGATGACTAAGGTACTGATTTATTAGTTGTATTTGCCATAGCCTTGAGAAATTAATACTTAAGAGCAGAAGCTCAAAAGTTTTAGGTAATCCTCCCTCACCTAACATTTGTTAGAGTAATGTCAAGACTTTCTAAATGGTGACTTTTTATTTTATTGGGTCCTTTTCTTTACTCTACTTTCCATAGCACTTTACTTTTAAGGGAATGGGGCAAACAAAGGAACAGCCCTGGAACCACAAGACATGTTTATAGCAAGATTCTCAGAATTTGCACAGCTATGATCTCTCTTAGAGATCCTGACTAGTTTGTTAGATTAATGGTTTTAGAAATTTCTCGAGTGTTTTAGGGGAGAGTAGAAAAGAATCTTTTTGAGACATTGTCACGTTTTCTTAATCCAAAGAGATTATAATGCAATTGAAGGTAATGCATGATAGCATTAGGCATAGCAGAAGTATCCATTTTTAATAATTAGGAAAATAGATGTCTCCAAGTTGACATAATTGCTTGGCTCACTTAATGTAACTGTTGGAAAACATTCAGGAGAAAGAATTTTTCATTGTAAATCTTAATACAGGTCTAGCAAGTAGTAAGGAAAGTAATTTGTCAACTTTGTTTCTTCATGGTGATATTTACAGGTTTCCTTGATGTTGAGAGAGTAGTAGCACAGATTTACTATTTATCCTCTGATTAATCTAACCCACAAGTCTGACCCGGTTTCATTGTCTGCAGAGAAGTCAGAGCCCTTGTCTTTGATAGGCCCCCTTTCTCTCACATTTATCTGGCTAACCACAGGAACTTTCCCAGCAATCTTTAAAGCTGTGAAATCCTTCTCTTAAATGTCTCAGGCCATTTTTGGCTGGCAGTTCCACATGACATTTTAGTACATTTCCCCTTGTCAGCTTATTTTTCACCAAAAATGAAAGATGATTCTAATCTTTAAAGAAATGCAAACGAGCAGAGACTTTTTAGGAAACTCAGCTGTTAAATGAATGGGAGTTTCTACTGGAGAGATATGTCAGAAATGGAAGGTTTTATTATCGGGATTATTCACTTTTTTTGTTACTTATTATGTATCAAATTTCAAATAGTCCTAAGCGTCTGTCAAGTTTCCACTATCATCAAAAGTTATGATTTTGCCAACTTGGAAAAACATCTTACCTGGTAGCCTTTTAATGCTTTTGTTTGAGATCAGATATAATACATTTCTTGCATTTTCACCTATTGAAGAAAATAGTAACTCGTAGCAGTGTAGAATATGAAGGACCTTAATGGTGAGAGTTGATACCAGCTGCTTGATACTATGAGCCAGTCTTGAGTAATATGTGTTTTTTAATGTCTCACAAGAAGCTAATAAATTCCTAGGTACTCTGGTGGTCCTCTCCTTTTCCAGTCCAAACTCTCCTTCCTTTCAGATAGGGATAAGCTCTGGCAGTGAGAACAGTTTACACAGGGAAATATCTGCTTCCGAATACTCTTGAGTTTAACATGCCCTAGTTTGCTCAAGTCCCTGAAGTTAATGAGTAAAACCACAGAATAAAATCTAGACTCATAGATTGAGATTTTTCAAAGTGGAATTGATTTTAAGATAGTCAAATCTTAAGTATGTTTATAGTTTGATATATACTGTTACAGCCTGCTATAGTGCTGTGCAAATCATGGGAGTTTGATAATTATGTGATGACTATAAGCAACATAGACGTTAACTCACAAAAAGCACCAGAAAATGTGATATCTCCTGTCCTGTAAAGTGCAGGTGCTGTTAGTTGTCAGTACCTTTTGGGAACTGCAAAACCAAAACTACAAATGGGATGCAGAACTAGCATAGGAAGTATAGACCAGAAGGGCAAAAGTGAAACAAATTGCAAAAGTATGAATGAAGAGGTGGCAGGGGAGTAGGGGCCCCACTGTTGGTGCAGATATTTTGAATTAAGAATACCTGTGAGTTGTAGCCAGTTTCAGGTTAATACTGAGTGAAATAGTGGCTGCAATGAAGATAACTCATTAAAATCCTGAACCTTTCCCATTGTGTTTTTCTTAGATTGATTGCTTACTTATTTATTTCTCAAGGTAAATTAGAAGCTAAATTGTTGGTTCAGATGGTATAATCACATCTAGAATTTTGGTGTGTTTTCATGTGGTTCTTTTTAAATTAAAAATTGTTCAAATTAAGTTGATACTATTTGTTTCATTTTCAAGTTCCTTATTTATTAGAAATTCTTTTTTAGAGCTTTTAACACTTCATCTGAAGTGAAATTGCCTGTTAGCATGACTTTAATTTTCCTTTTTAAAAATGAAATTATAGCCCCCTCTGCTGATTTTGAAAGGAACTGCTGAAAAGAAATATATATATATATATAGGTTTGAATAAGAATGTGTACGCATATAATTTTGGCTTTCTTGTTATTCATATTATGGACCCTTTTGCTCAGCAGTAAGGTAGTGTGGTATCAGATGTGCAGTTAAACCCATATTTTAGAGCAGGGAGAGGAACTAGAGTTAGTAAATACAGAGTCATAAAATAACATGGTGTGTTCAGGGGTGAAACAGGCTATTACTGATTTATTTATTTATTTTTATTAAAGTATCACTGATATACACTCTTATGAAGGTTTCACATGAAAAGTATTGTGGTTACTACATTCACCCATGTTATCAAGTCCCCCCTATACCCCATTGCAGTCACTGTCCATCAGTGTAGTAAGATGCTATAGAGCCACTACTTGTCTTCTCTGTGCTATACTGCCTTCCCTGTGCCCCCCCCACCATGTGTACCAATCATAATACCCCTCAATCCCCTCTCCCTCCCTTCCGACCTGCCCTCTCCCACCCCTCCCCTTTGGTAACCTCTAGTCCCTTCTTGGAGGCTGCTGTTTTGTTCCTTCAGTTTTGCTTCATTGTTATACTCCACAAATGAGGGAAATCATTTGGTACTTGTCTCTTTTTTTTTTTTGCATAAAGCTCTCTGTCCCTTAAATTTCAAACATACAGAAATGTTGAAAGAATAATACAATGAATACCCATATGTCCTTCTTAAATCCAACAATTGGTACCCTCTCTCTCATGCTCTCTCCCCACTTCTTCCTCTTTGCCCACCCATCATCTACTGAAGTATTTTAGAGGAAGTTCCAGATGACGTTACTCTACAACCCTGAATAATAATACTTCAGCCAGCGTTTCTCTAAAATAAGGACATCTGGGAGAGCGAGTCAGGGAGATAAAATCTGGGAAGTTTAGGAACTGGGGGTGGGGAAAATGGGTTGTTTTATGCAGTAGAGATGCCACAGAGCCTTGCTTTACTATTGTTAATTTGTGGTTATATGGCATTTTTCCTCCACTCTTTGAGATTTTCAAGAGGTGGATATATAGCAAATGCTATTAAATTTTAAGTAAAAACTTAAAAAAATATCAGAAAACTTTGAAATGAGAAAATGTTTCAAATAGGCATACTAGTTGAAGAGGCCAGTGTTCGTGGTGAGGCAGTGGCCCATGCAGGCTTCTCCTTGAGGGGGAAAGCTGTATATGTGCATCTTCTTTATTCATTCTTTATCTGCTCTCCCCCACCCTTCCCCTTTGGTAACCGCTAGTCCCTTCTTGGAGTCTGTGAGTCTGTTGCTGTTTTGTTCCTTCAGTTTTGCTTCGTTTTTGTACTCTACAAATGAGGGAAATCATTTGGCACTTGTCTTTCTCCACCTGGTTCATTTCACTGAGCATAATATCCTCCAGCTCCATCCATGTTGTTGCAAATGGTAGGATTTGTTTCTTTCTTATGGCTGAATAGTATTCGATTGTGTATATGTGCCACATCTTTATCTATTCATCTACTGATGGACACTTAGGTTGCTTCCATATCTTCACTATTGTAAATAGTGCTACAATAAACATAGGGGTGCATATGTCTTTTTAAACCTGAGAAGTTGTATTCTTTGGGTAAATTCTAAGGAGTGGGATTATCTGGTCAAACTGTATTTCTGTTTTTAGTTTTTTGAGGAACTTCCGTATTGCTTTCCACAATGGTTGAACTAACTTACATTCCCACCAGCAGTGTAAGAGGGTTCCCTTTTCTCTGCATCCTCGCCAGCATTTGTTGTTCTTAGTCTTTTGGATGTTGGCCATCCTAACTGGTGTCAGGTGACATCTGAATGTCTTCTTTGGAGAATTGTTCGTTTATATCCTCTGCCCACTTTTTAATTGTTATTTGCTTTTTGGCTATTGAGGCAAGTGAGTTCTTTATATATTTTGGATGTTAATCTCTTGTTGGATGTGTCATTTATGAATATATTCTCCCATACTGTAGGATGCCTTTTTGTTCTGTTGATGGTATCCTTTGCCGTACAGAAGCTTTTTAGTTTGATGTAGTCACATTTGTTCATTTTTGTTTTTGTTTCCCTTGCGCCAGGAGATGTGTTCAGGAAGAAATTGCTCATATTGATATTCAGGAGATTTTTTCCTATGTTGTCTTCTAACAGTTATATGGTTTCATGACTTACAGTCAGGTCTTTAATCCATTTCGAGTTTACTTTTGTGTACTGGGTTAAACAATAATCCAGTTTCATTCTCTTGCATGTAGCTGTCCAATTTGCCAACACCAGTCATTGAAGAGGCTGTCATTTCCCCATTGTATGCCCATGGCTCCTTTATCGTATATTAATTAACCTTATATGGTTGGGTTTATATCTGGACTCTCTATTCTGTTCCACTGGTTTACGGGTCTATTCTTGTGCCAGTACCAAATTGTCTTGATTACTGTGGCTTTGTAGTAGAGCTTGAAGTTGGGAAGCAAGATCCCCCCCGCCCCACTTTATTCTTCCTTCTCAGGATTGCATTGGCTATTCGGGATCTTTTGTGGTACCATATGAATTTTAGAACTATCTGTTCCAGTTCATTAAAGAATGCTGTTGGTATTTTGATAGGAATTGCATTGAATCTGTGTATTGCTTTAGGCAAGATGGCCATTTTGACTATATTAATTCTTCCTATTCATGAGCATGGGATATGTCTTCATTTATTGGTATCTTCTTTAATTTCTCTCATGAGTGTCATGAGTGTCTTGTAATTTTCAAAGTATAGGTCTTTCACTTCCTGATTTCTCTTTCTGCTAGTTCATTGTTAGTGTATAGGAATGCAACAGATTTCTGTGTATTAATTTTGTATCCTGCAACCTTGCTGAATTCAAATATTAGATCTAGTAGTTTTGGAGTGGATTCTTTAGGGTTTTTTATGTACAATATCATGTCATCTGCAAACAGTGACAGTTTACTTCTTCCTTACCAATCTGGATGCCCTTTATTTATTTGTGTTGTCTGATTACTGTGGCTAGGATGTCCAGTACTATGTTGAATAAAAGTGGAGATAGTGGGCATCCTTGTCTTGTTCCTGATCTTAAAGGAAAGACTTTCAGCCTCTCACTGTTAAGTATGAAGTTGGCTGTGTGTTTGTCATATACGGCCTTTATTATGTTGACATGCTTGCCCTCTAATACCCATTTTGTTGAGAGTTTTTAGTGTGAGTGGATGTTGAATTTCATCAAATGCTTTTTCTGCATCTATGGAGATGATCATGTGGTTTTTGTCCTCCTTTTTGTTGATGTGGTGAATGATGTTGATCGATTTTCAAATGTTGTACCATCCTTACATCCCTGGAATAAATCTTACTTGATCATGGTGGATGATCTTTTTTATATATTTTTGAAGTCGCGTTGCTGATTTTTATGTTCATCAGGGATATTGGCCTGTAATTTTCTTTTTTTTGAGGTGTCTTTGCCTGGTTTTGGTATTAGAGTGATGCTGGCCTCATAGAATGAGTTTTGAAGTATTCTCTCTTCTTCTACTCTTTGGAAAACTTTAAGGAGGTTGGGTATTAAGTATTCACTAACTGTTTTGATAAAATTCAGTGGTGAATCCATCTGGTCCAGGGATTTTGTTCTCAGGTAGTTTTTTGATTACCAGTTCAATTCATTGCTGGTGATTGGTCTGTTCAGATTTTCTGTTTCCTTCTGGGTCAGCCACGGAAGGTTTTATTTTCCTAGAAAGTTCTCCATTTCTTCTAGGTTATCCAGTTTGTTAGCATATAATTTTTCAAAGTATTCTCATTCTTGATGCTGTTTATGTGTGTCGACTCTCTTTTTTTCTATTAGTCTAGCTAGGAGTTTATCTATTTTGTTTATTTTCTTGAAGAACCAGCTCCTGCTTTTATTGATCCTTTCTATTGTTTTATTCTTCTCGGTTTTATTTATTTCTGCTCCAATATTTATGTCCCTCCTTCTACTGACTTTGGGCCTCATTTGTTTTTCTTTTTCTAGGTTTGTTAATTGTGAGTATAGACTGTTCATATGGGATTGTTCACTCCTTTGGATTGAGTGGGGTTTTGAAGTCTCCTAGAATGAATGCATTGCATTCTATTTCCCCATTTCATTCTGTTAGTATTTGTTTCACATATGTAGCTGCTCCTGTGGTGAGTGCAAAGATATTTATAATGGTTATATCTTCTTGTTGGACTGAGCCCTTTATCATTATGTAATGTCTTTCTGTGCCTCTTGTGACTTTCTTTGTTTTGAAGTCTGTTTTGTCTGATAGAAGTACTGCAGCTCTTGCTATTTTCTCCCTATTAGTTGCATGAAGTATCTTTTTCCACCCCTTTGCTTTTAGTCTGTGTATGCCTTTGGGTTTAAAGTGAGTCTCTTGTAGGCAGCATATAGATGGGTCTTGTTTTTTCATCCATTCATTGACTGTGTCTTTTGATTTCTGTGTTCAGAGCATTTACATTTAGGGTGAGTATCGATAGGTATGTACTTACTGCCATTGCAGGCTTTAGATTCAGGGTTACCAAAGGTTCAAGGATAATTTCCTTACTATCTAAGAGTCTAACTTAATTCAATTTGTATGCTATTATAAACACAATCTAAAGGTTCTTTTTTTCTCCTTCTTTTCCTTCCTTCTCTATTCTTTATATATTAGGTATCATATTCTGTACTCTTTGTCTATCCCTTGACTGACTTTGGGGGAAGTTGATTTAATTTTGCATTTGCTTAGTAATTAATTGTTCTGCTTTCTTTACTGTGGTTTCATTAACCCTGGTGACATTTATTTAGCCTTAGGAATACTTCCATCTATAGGAGTCCCTCCAAAATGCACTGTAGAGGTGGTTTTTGGGAGGTGAATTCTCTCCACTTTTGCTCTTCTGGAAATTGTTTAATCCCACCTTCAAATTTAAATAACCTTGCTGGATATATTATTCTTGGTTCAAGGCCCTTCTGCTTCATTGCATTAAATATGTCATGCCACCCCCTTCTGGCCTGTAAGGTTTCTGCTGAGAAGTCTGATGTTAGCCTGATGGGCTTTCCTTTGTATATGATCTTATTTCTCTCTCTGGCTGCTTTTAGTAGTCTATTCTTATCTTTGATCTTTGCCATTTTAATTATTGTATGTCTTGGTGTTGTCCACCTTTGTTCCCTTGTGTTGGGAAATCTGTGCACCTCCATGGCCTGCTTGACTCTCTCCTTCCCCAGATTGGGGAATTTTTCAGAACTTTCTCAAAGACAGTTCTGTCCTCTTTTCTTTCTGTTCTTCTGTTACCCCTATAATACAAATAATGTTCTGTTTGGATTGGTCACACAGTTCTCTCTATATTCTTTCATTCTTAGAAATCCTTTTTTTCTCTCTGTGCCTCAGCTTTTTTGTATTCCTCTTCTCTAATTTCTATTTTGTTAATCGTGTCCTCCACCATATCTAATCTGCTTTTAAAACCTTCCTTTGTATGTTTCATTTCTGATACTGTGTTCTGTAATGATTGAATCTCCAGCCAGAATTCATTGCTGAGTTCTTGAATATTTTCCTGTATCTCCATGAGCATGTTTATGATGTTTATTTTGAAATCTCTTTCAGAAGATTCATTAGGTCGGTTTCATTTGACTCCTTTCCTGGTGTATGTAGGATTTGGCTTTGAACCAGGTCCCTTTGACATTTCATGTTTGTATGTGGTGCCCTCTAGTGCCTAGAAGCTCTACTTTCTGGAGCTGCTCAGCCCCTGGAGCAATGTTGGGGATTGCAGGGGAGTGGTGTTTGTGCCTGGGATGAGGAAAGAGCTGTTTCTTGCTACCC
Organism: Manis pentadactyla; assembly: GCF_030020395.1. Classification (NCBI taxonomy): domain Eukaryota; kingdom Metazoa; phylum Chordata; class Mammalia; order Pholidota; family Manidae; genus Manis; species Manis pentadactyla. The sequence continues at coordinate 114,605,622 of NC_080021.1, read as the reverse complement.
AGCTATGCCTGTCTACACTGCCTGAACCAGTGGGCTGAGCACACAGGTATAAGCCTCTAGGCTTTGCCTTTGTAGCTGCTGAAGGTGGGGATTCCCTGTGGCCTGCCTGATGCCAGGGCAGGGTTTGCCGGTTTGAGTCAGGTGCGGGCTCTCCAGGGAGGAAGGTGCAGCAGGTTGCGTCTCATGCAGGGGGTCCTTGGAGCTGTGTAGCCAGCCAGGGAGCTGGAGTGCTTGAAGAACGTGAAAGTTCCCAAGCTGCTGTACAGAGTGCTCTTGGACAATTTTGTCTACCTGTCCTTTCTCCTGAGCAGTAAGCTCTGTGCAGTCCTTGTCCCTTTAGTAGCCCTCTTGCTGTTAGGAAGTCTCTCAGACTGCCTGTCTTTCTTTTGTCCCAGAGCAGCCAGATATGGATCCCTGTTTTCCACATGCAGCTGGAATCTCAGTCTCTCCAGGTATTCTGCCTGTCTTGGCTTTCCAGTCCCCGGAATCACCAGAGCACCATGCAGTGTAGGTTTGGGTAGATCTCCAGAGCTAGGTGTTCAACAGTCCCAGGCCTCCACTCCCTCTCTGCTCTGTTTCCTTTCCTCCCTCCAGTGAGCTGGTGTGAGGCAAGGGCTTGGGTCCCTCTGTGTCTTCATTTGGTATGTTACCCTGTTCATTGAGATCTGTTGTTTTCTTCAGGTGTGTGTAGTCTGGCGCAGCCTTCTTTCTTGTTGTTCTTTCAGGATTAGTTGTATTAATTATATTTTCGTATTATATGCGGTTTTAGGAGGAGGTCTCTGTCTCACTTCTCATGCTGCCATCTTTTTTGGATTGCTTCTGTTTTCTTTACCAGGTTCTGTAATCTCTTCCTCCCCTTGTTATCTGTCTCTGTCACTGATAATGTAATAATGTTCCCTAGTACTTGACTCAATTCTTAGCAGCCTCCAACCTGGCATCCAAATTATGCCACCTTTCTTTTTGTTAGCACTCTGAGTCAGGCAAGACAAAAACCATTCCCTTGGGCAGCCCCCTGGAATATGCCAAATCGTTGAACACATGTTCCTCACTTCTCTTTACTTCCTTAGGAAGAACTGGGTGTTTGCTGTTTTCCTCTTTATAGTGCTTCACTGTGTGGGGGAAAAGGCAATCATGGTAGGGAAGATGTGGTAAACACCTGTCCAGTTCAGTGTGGCTCTTTGTGGCTTTTGTGTACCTGGGTGATCATCAATCACCTGGTTTTTGGAGTTGTTACAGAGGCCTTTTCTCCTGCAGGAACGACCACCTGGGCTTTCTATTCCACCAACTTGCTGCTGTTACTCACCTCCCTCCCCTCTCTCTGGCCCACCATACATTCAGCTTTTAACTCTGGTCATTGTTGGGATATTTTACCTGGTGTTTTACCATGCCTGTACAGATAATCACAAATTTGTTACTACTGGAGGATTTATTACTAAAGTGCTGTATTTTTAATAAGTCTATTATAATTTAATGTTAAGTGTACCTCTTTAAGAAACACAAATTCTATATGCATTCTCACAAGTGTGAGTAGGAAGTGAAGCATAATTTTTATAAGGCTTGCTTTGTTGCCTAATTAATTTTTACACTTTTCTTGAAATTTTGAAATTATCTGTAAATTGTAGTTAATGCTATAGTGACAGTTTGTTAATAAGATTCAGTGGAGTCTAAATTATGTTCTTGAGCTTCTGTCATAGACTGTTATTTACTATAACTGTGTGGAGCATAGAGGAGTGATATCTTCGGCCACCTTGCAAGACGTGACCATAGGTTTTGGAAATACTTCTGGTTTTTGTAAAGTGTATGGAATTTGTACATGTGATCTAGTCCTAAGTGTTCAAAATCAATGGATTGAAGGCAGAGAATATTGTTTTCTGAACCAATGTGAGGTTTGCGTCCATCAGAGAAGGCACAGTATCAGGTGACTGAAGAGCAAGCCAGTGGATGTAGGTATGAGATCAGTTTTCTGATTTGTAAGCAAACAGGATAAAATAAAACAAGGCTATTAAGGGAAAGGCTGTGGGAAGAGGAAGTTAATATTTGAGCATCTGGTGTCTTCCCAGTGCTTTAGATTTGTTGTATCATTAAGTCATCACAAGAAGCAAAAGAGTCGTAGATATTATTCCCATTTGATAGCTAAGAAAACTGAATACAATAGGTTGCATAACAGAATTAAGGGGCAGCATTGTGTAGTATGGACATTAGATTCATGCATACTGACATTAGACTCCTTCAAGCAGTGGCTAAGGGCAGGTTGCTTAAAATTCGTCTGTCAGATGATGATAATAGTCTTTACATTGTAGGATTATTGTGAGATTACATGAAACAATACACGTTTTTAATATCTGGAACATTGTGTGCATTCAATGTTATCTGTTAACATTTATATATATTTTAATTTTATTTGGTTTCCTGAGGTTTCATACCTTGTTAAGTTGTACATGTAGTAAGTGGTGGAATCAGGAGACTGGTCTGTCTCCTACCAAGGCCTGTATTCTCATTACAGGACCTCTGAAAATGTTACAGGAAATGAGATTAGTGGAAAAGTTTGTTAGGTTAGAGAATGATAAAAATAGGATTGAAAATTGTGAATAAAAGCTGTCATCTGTTGACTGGCTGCTGTAGTTTACGTGGGTTACTCATGTCATTGCATTTAATCTCATTTCATTAACTATCCTGGCCAAGATCTTGGAGCCACTATGGCAAAATTGGTCTGTCTCATTTCAAAAGTTGTGCTTACTTCATCAGGCTGTTTCCCCATAAGCACGATAATGAGGTTTCTCTGACCTTGAAGGGAAAGACAGCTCTTAGAAGACTGGAATTGGTCACATATAGAAGTACTTCCAAGTAGCCTTCATGTAGGTTTCAGGAACATATGGTGATACAAGTTCCATCCTTAAGGAAATCTAGTTGGGGGGCATGAGCCCAGCAGAAATGCAAAATTACAGTTATGTATCTTAATTATCAAAAATGATTACAAAATTGGTTTTTCCTATAGAGTGGACTTAAGGGAATGCTAGTGGAATGCTGGGATGCATCTGGAATTGAGAATTAGTCAAAAAGTATCATGAAGAATATCATTTTCCCCTGCCCCAACAATCAGGAAAGATCTAAAATCCAGCCCAAAATGTGGCTCATTGATGATTAATAGTGTAATGTTGACGTGTGTGCTAGATTTTTTAGTAGTGGGTGGTAGGAAAAAAAAAAATAATAAAAAAGGTCATCAGCAGAGAAGAAGGGTCCCACAGTGGGAAGGTGGGGAAAGGGGTGTAGTGGTGTGCACAGCTAGACATGCTAGTGGTTTTGCTTGCAGACAGTCCGAGAAAAACCCTGGGTCTTGGTGCATTAACTCTTGTAGCTGGTTTGGGTAGTCTAGGATGAGGTCATGCTGTGAGTGCCAGTCATTCATTACACCTGTGCTTCCAAGCAAGGGGCGAGTGAGTGAGAGTGGCAGTGTGTGCCTGCCCACGAGAGCCCAGACCCGGGGAAGTCATGACCCTGCCAGGTGGTTAGTGCCCCTTGTGGGCGAGTGGCCCAGGGCTCCTTGGAGACATGCTAGTGGCCTTAAGCCTAGGTGTCGTAACAAGCAGCATTTCTGTCGAGTCCTCCGTCAAGTCCTGTAGGGTTCTTTCAGTGAGATTTTTCTTCCCTGTTCTCTGATATTTCCTTGTACTTGGGGGAGGAGATATATGAATTTTGTGTTATATAATAATTGAATCCTGTTGAGTTTGTAAAATATGGACTGTTTTAATCTTTCATAATTTCCCCCTTTTTCTTGAAATCTATGATTTTTTGTGTTTGGTTGTATAAAGCATATTTTCTTAATGTATAGCAAACATGTTGCTTGCTGTAAGTGTGTTTTTCGGTTTTCTGTATGTAGTGACAGATGCTAGGACTCTTCGTAGACAAAATCGAAATGTGATTTTGTTTATGGTTAGGAATTGCATAGTTTTAAATTCCGTATCTGTTATACATTTCTCATAAAGAAATTGAAAAGGTGTTTTAAAACTTACTCTTTGAATATTTAAATAACAACCAATAAAAAAGTTACAGGAAAGCATGCTACTTTTAGACCCTTAAGTCCCTAGCACATAGGGTGTAATACTGTGGAATAGTGTTCAGCAAACTTGTTACTCGCCTGTTTCTGGACAAAATATTATGGGAACAAATTCATACCCATTTGTTTTGTCTGTGTTGAGTCAGAGACCATATATAGACCGCAAAGCCTAACACATTTACTATCTGCCTTTTGTAGAGTATGTTTGCTTACCCCTGGCGGAGGGCAGCAGTTCTCAGTTTTTGGGGTATCTGTCCCTTATTACACTCTTCAAAATTATTGATGATGTCAGAGTTCTGTTTATGTGGATTATATATTGCTATTTAGCATATTGGAAATGGAGAAATTAAAAAAATGTTTCACTTCATCTAAAAATAACAATATTAAATGTGTTATATGTCAACATAAATATCATTTTTGTGAGAAATAACTTTTTTCCCCAAACAAAACATCAATGAGTTTGGAATTTCTCTACTGCCTGGATTAACAGAAGACAGTCATAATCCCACATCTGAGTATACAGTTGACCCTGACCAGTGCAGAGGTTAGGGGTACCAGTCCCCCCTTACAGTTGAAAATCTGCATATATCTGTTACTAAAACTTAGTCTACTGTTGATTGGAAGCCTTACTGAAACACAGATTCTGTATGTTATAGGTATTATATATTATGGTTTTAAAGTAATAGAGGAAAGAATGTTTTTTCAAATTGTTCTAAATCTCCAAAAATGTTTCCAATATATTCATTGAAAAACTCTATGCATAAGTGGACCCATTGCAGTTCAAACCCATGTTGTTCCAGGGTCAGCTGTACTTTCAGTTTGTTGCTGTATGTTTTGGTTGGAGGATATGAAGAAAATTGAACCTCACACAGATCTGCAGTTGGAAAGGGGTATTTTAATAGCCTATTACGTGAATTGTGGGTGGGCACCCAAACTTGTGCGGCTGGTTCTTAAAAGGAGAGTTGCAGTGTGGAATCAATAGACGTATCATATTAGAGCTTTAAGATCGGTCTGTCTTGCACTCAGTGTGTAATATCATGCATTGATAATTTGGAAAATAGCAGTTTCACTATCCAAGTGTTAACACATTATAAAAAAATCATATTCATAAATATCACCACTGATCTCATAAGGTCCTCTGGGTGCTGGGTAACCAGTAGAACTATGCAGAGTGGGGACAGGGTTCCCATATGTCTGCATTTCTCAGTTAACATGGTAACCTGTAAAGCCAGGACAATCTCTAGTGGATGCAAGTTTTATAAAAATTCTTTTCTGCTTTAAAGCTTGTGTTACATCATTAACAACACACACTGTCAAGTTTTCCTTAAAGTCGCAGACTCACTTCATTCATTTTCAAGAAAATGCCTAATATCCAGATTAATCTGAATAGCTTAAATAATTTATCTTTCAGTTCTTTCAAGTAAAAATGGTGTTCATGAAAAATGACTAGTTCAGCTGACAGAAACCTTTGCTGCAGTGCTTTTCTTTCAGACGGCCATAGCTTCATTTACAGCAGCATGTCCTGTGTCCTTCCCACTTCATCATGCAAAGTATTAAGAAGATGGACACTCAAGAGTCAGCTAATTATTAATTTCTCCTACTTCATTAAGGACATTCTAAAGTGTGTGTTTCTTACCCTCTCGCTGTGCCTCTCCCCATCCCCCTGCTCCCTCCTCTTTTTCTTCCTCTTTTTGCTTGGCAGTGAAAAACACAAGGTGACTTTACCCATATTGTCACCTTGTGGCTTTACCCACATCGGTACCAGTGGCTTTACCCACATTGCCTTCCACCATCAGTGCAAATTTTGACACAGTGCAAAAGGCAAATAACCATCTTGGTATTTTTTAATGAAAATAATTTGACCTCCTGAATCCCTCTGAGAGCCTTGAAGACCATGGGGTTTTGCAGACTACACTGGAGAACTGCTGGTATAAATGGGATAAATACCATTTCATAGGAGCAGATTTTTGCCACCTAGCTCTATGTTACCTCCTTTATTTTCTTATAGTTATAATTTATGAAGGTTTGGATGTTAACATATACTATTTGCTGCTTGCATTGGCTAATACAACTAATGAGTCAGATTGAGCTTTTAAAAAAAATCTTTGATTTAGATTCGTAAACAAATTTTACTCCTGATGTTATTTTATTGCTCTATTAGATGCTGAAAGTGTAACTTGGAGTATTTGTAACATGAAGTAATCTACTGGGTAAGGGTACAATTATGGTCTCCTGAAATGATAGGATTATTAAATATTTATAATGACAGTTCATTAAAAGTTTTTGTATTCTTGAATACACCCCCAAATTGAGAAGAACTGTGTTTGGGCATTAGGTCCAGTGCTTGATTTCTTGTTCATCTGCATTAACTTTGTGGGTGTGTGGATATTGTGATATATAAAGACAAATGTATATTTGGTCTTACTCCCGTTTTGAGTAAGCTCCTAAAACCCTTGGGATTTCCTAAGTGATTAAAAATGGTAAAGCTGTCCTGATATTCCTAGCAAGCCCCTTTTAAAACCACACCTGAGTTAATGTTAATGAAGTGACATTTGGAAAGCACCCTAAGGATGAGGGGCTGGTTGCCTGGGGACTGATGTTGATTAGTGTTGGAACTTTAAGTCCCGACCCTGGATTACATTCCCCTACCTCTGGAGAGGGAAGATGGGCTGGAGATGGACTCAGTCACCAATGGCCAATGATTTAATCCAGCATGTGTATGTAATGAAGTCTCCAAAACACCCCAAAAGGGCAGGGATCACGGAGCTTCTGGGTTTGGTGAATGTGTGGAAGTTTGGGGAATGTTGGCCACCTGGAAAGGGCTGGGAAGCTCCTAGCCCATTTCCACGTACCTTGCCTTTTGTATCTCTTACATCTGCTGTTCCTGAGTTGTGTCCTTTTATAATGAATTGGTAATCTAGTGAGTAAATGTTTTACTGAGTTCTTTGAGCAGGTCTAGCAAATTAAACCCAAGGAGGAGGCCAGAGGAACCCTGATTATAGTTAATTCATCAGAAGCACAGTGACAACCTGGATTTGGGATTGACATCTGAAGTGGGGAAGGCAGTCTTGTGGGACTGAGCCCTTAACCTGTGGAATCTGACGCTATCTCTGGGTAGATGGTGTGTTGGAAAATGTGCTGGATGTGTGGAAAAGCACAACTGGTGTCATAAGTGAAGTGGTGGTGTAGTGAAGTATTCAGAGTAGAGGGGACACAGGAGGAGCATGTGCACATATGTGCGTGCACATACTAAAAATTTTGCAGATGACTATTTCAGTGGGTGCAATTAAGACAATTTTGCTTTACTGAAAACTCAAGCTTTCTGCCACATACACTTGCACTTCTGTGGTTGACCATTAGATGTCATGAGTGCTCTGGGAGCCCTAAGGATTACTCAGGGCCAATAGAAATCAAACATCCTAAACTTGCAGACCTTCACGTATTTCACTGTTTACACATGATTGATGCCAGGAGAACCTGATACTGTGTGATATATAGAAGCAAGGTACAAGTGGAATAATGAAATTTCAAAAATAAGCCTTTTTAAAGGAAGGTTATAATAGTTCTGTTGGGCATTGCAAATTCTTCAGGGGCACTTGATACTGCTGTTATGTTCCTGGCGTTTGGGTCTCTCTCTTTTATGGAAAGATGGATTGAACTTCAATTTAAGAATATTTGGTAATCCCTCTCAGGACATACTGTAACAGCTGGTATTTTTGTGTTGTAGTAAATCGATTCCATAGAATAGTCAGTAATAATTATGACTGGGTTCTGACGAATTCTGAAGCATTTTCAATATATTTAGCCAAGGAAAATAGCATGATTATTACAGAAATTGAGCTCAGTTTGAAAGTAAAACCCAGCAGCTCCACTTCATTCCACAAAATATTAAGTGTTTTACTGGTTGGGATTTTATCAGACCATTTATTTTTATTAATATATATGTTCTGAGAAGATAAATACTTTGTAGAATATATTTCTTAAATGACTGGAAAAAATTAAGCTTGAGTGCTCGTTATGAAATAAATGAGAAATACTAAAGCCTTTCATATATGGTATATATGTGCAACATCAATATCAAGTTAGGATGTTTTGATGTGGAATGTAAGATGTCTTATAGAATGTTTGATACAAGCATAGGCCACTTAGAATAAGGCACATGTGGTTTAGAAAAGTGAAACAATGTTCTTTAAGGTAGAAGAGAGAGGTAGTTTGGTATAGGTTGTGTATAGTATGTGCATTTCTGTAGTTAGGCAATCTGTACCGTTCAAATTATGACTTTTCTCATGGCATAAAGAGCTTAAATTGCATAGGGAACACACACACATAATAACTACCTATCCACATGCATACATATATATTGCCCTAATGGTAGAAATGTGTGCACACACTTTATAAATTCTGTTTCCTCCTCTTTCCTCAGCAAAACAAGAGTCCACTAAATGAATGCCTTCTTTAAATTATGTATGGTCTGTTTGTGACTTTCTTTGTGTTAGATGTAAGAAACACTTTTATGTAGTTGAATGTTAATCCTGATTGTTAGGAAATTTACAAAGCAAAGTACAGCTGCCTTGTGAAATTATTGGGGAAAACAGCTTCAGAGGTGGGCATTAATGAAACTTTCTTTGCCTCTCAAGTTTTATTTTTAGCTTAGTGATTTGTATTTTCATTTGGTATTTAAAGTTACTGCCCTCACATTTTTAATTAACACTCCTCTGTATGGATTTATATGCATATTTTAACTTTGTCAACATTTGTCATAATGTAAAACAAAATCCAAAACTGCACCAGTTTATCTGGTTCAAGCTAGTCTATTTAATAGTGAATTTTTTCACACTAACGTTCACTTTGATCATTAAAAAGCTAATTTAGAAGGCTTTAATAGAATCTTACAGTTTGGACTTTTTCAAGTGAAGCTTGGCAAGCTCAGTTTTCCTTATTCTGTAATATGAATCAGCAATTTAAAGGCTTTAAGGAATTGTGGTGAGCCAGTTTTTTCAGTGTTTACAATATCTTATTAATATATGTTAAAATATGCTTTTAAATTACTGATTTTGCTTTATAGAGAAGAAGGTAAAATGCATTAAAAATGAGCTCAAACACTATGTGGTTCTTCTGATTTCTAAAAAATGTACATGCAGTGTATTTTCCGTTATTAGGCAGCAGTAGTCCAAATTTGAACCACATGGCCTCCTTCAGGGTGTCAGGTCAATGTAAATTTTAACCTTGCTACTTTCTTTTATGTTTTCACTTTATAATCTCATTACCTGAATTAAACAACTCCAGTCACAATGGCCAGCATTTATTGTTTGCTTGCCATGTGCAGTGTTATGTATCTAAGTGTACTTAATTATGAAACAATTCTAAATCGCTGTGATCTCCATTTGCAAATAAGAAAATGAAGTGTAATAAGATTAAATAATTTGTCCAAAATCAGAGAGCTAGCAGGATTAGAGATTAGGCCACCACACTCTAGATTCCTTGCTCTTCGCTACTATACAGTTTGACTGCTTATTTTGGGATAAACATTAGTTAAAATAGTTATTGAAAAAATACTGATATTTTCCAAGATACATCAGAGCTTAGTTTTTACTAAAAGAATTTACTTTTGAATATTAGCTTCGATTGTCAGGTTTAGTTTAGATTATTAACACTTGTATGATCTAAATAGATAACATCTTGCTTTAATTTTAGTATTCTTTCAAAGTTATGTGCAGTTTTGTTAGAGAACTTTTCAGTTGTCATAGATGAACTATTTAAAAATTTTGAATTAATTGTAAATTGTTTACAATTTAGTTTCTATTCTACATTTGAAATACAGCTTAGAATTGTAACAGAGGGAAAGAATTTTAGAATGGCATTGGCTTACAAAAGCTTCATTAAGTTCTCTATGTATACATTCAGCTATCCTTGAACCAACTAAAAATCTTTAAGGAAGCCTTGGTACATACATGAAGAACTTTGACATTTTTAAATTAGAAATCTCACCTCAAAATAAACTTTCACACTTGATATCTGCTTGTAACATGTAGAAAAAGTCCTGAAGAATTGTGATCTCTCTGGTACTGTGCTGGAATAAGACTTTTTAATTGGTTGCAGGATGGCGCAATTTAGTAATCTTATTAACATCATTTAAAAAGTGTTCCTTTTCTTTGTAGAATCGTACTGCTGGTTTATAAATCTTGGCAGACAGTGCGGCTGCAGGCCATCGAGCTGGACTTCCCTGCGGCTTTCTCGGCCGAGAGTGTTTGGCGTGCGTGGCCCAGCCTGTAGCCGGCGCCATGCCAGCTTTGTCAGCAGGCTCTGGTAGTGACACAGGTACGCAAACTCAGGAGGGGCAATTTTCCTCCGTTGCTACTGAAATGTTCTCGTTCACACAGTGAGGAGCAGCATTGCAGTCATAAGCAAGTGTAAACAGAGTCATGCTTGTTTCTCTGTGACTAACAGGAGGGGGATAAAATGAACTTAGATGTGTCCTGTCATAAGTATTCAGGACCAACCACTACTTTGTCCAAAGTGATGACTTGTGCTGATGCTCATACTGTCCTGATGTTTGGAATAATGCCGTGCATTTAAATTTCTTTTTTAAAAAGTTAAGCTTTGAGGGGTATTATGATTAGCACACATGGTACTGGGGTGTGTCATGGGGAAGGCAGTACAGTACAGAGAAGACAAGTAGTGACTCTGGCATCGTGACTGCAATGGGTATGGGGGGCACTTGATAATATGAGTGAATGTAGTAACCACAATGTTTTTCATGTGAAACCTTCATAAGAGTGTATATATCAATGATACCTTAATAAAAAAAAGAAAAAGTTAAAGCTTTATTTCACAAACACAAAAACATACTTCTTTTATTTGTTTTTTTATTGAAATATAATTCACATACAATATTATATTAGTTGCAGATGTATGACATAGTGAATTGGCAGTTATATATGTTGCTATATGCTCACCATGGTAAGTGTAATTACCAGCTATCACCATGCAAAGTTATTACAATATTATTGACTGTATTTCCTAAGCTGTACTTTCATCCCCGTGACTTACTTATTTTATAATTGGAAGTTTGTGCCTCTTTATCCCCTTCACCTATTTCACCCATCCCTCTCTTCCCCATGGCAACCACAGTTTTGTTGTCTGTATTTGAGTCTTTTTCTGTTTTTTATGTGTTCATTGTGTTTTTTTAGATTCCATGTATGAGTGAAAATATATGGTATTTGTCCTTGTCTGACTTATTCCACTTAGCATAATACCCTCTAGGTCCATCCATGTTGGGAATAGCAAGAGTTCATTCTTTTTTATGGCTGAGTAATATTCTGTTGTATATATATGCCAGGTCTTTTTTATCCATTCATCTATCAGGGGTCACTTAGGTTGTTTCCACATCTTGGCTGTTTACAATAATACTGCCATAAACACAGGGGTATATATATATCTTTTTAAATTGTTTTTATTTTCTTTGGGTAAATACCCAGAAGTGGAATTGCCAGATCACATGGTATTTCGATTTTTAATTTTTGGGGGAACTTCCATACCACTTTTCATAGCAACTGGACCAGTTTACATTCCCACCAACAGTGTGAGAGGCTTCCCTTTTCTCCACATCCTCGCTTACACTTGTTATTTGTCTTTTTGATATTAGCCATTCTGAGAAGTATGAGGTAATATCTCATTGTGGTTTTGAGTTGCATTTCCCTGATTAGTGCTGTTGAGCATCATTTCATGTACCTGTTGGCCATCTGTATGTCTTCTTTGGAAAAATGTCTATTCAGGTCCTCTGCCTGTTTTTTAATTGGGTTATTTTTTTTTTTGGTGTTGAGTTGTATGAGTTCTTTATATATTTTGGATGTTTACCCCTTATCGGATGTATCATTTTCAAATATATTCTTCCATTCAGTAGATTGTCTTCCTTTTGTTGATGGTGTCCTTCACTGGCAGAAACTTTTTAGTTTGATGTAGTCCCTCATGTTTATTTCTGCTTTTGTGTCCTTTGCCTGGGGAGATGTTTTCCAGAAAAAAATTGCTAATATCTATCCATGAGTTTACTACCTATGTTTTCTTTAGGAGTTCCATGGTGTCAGGTCTTACATTTAGATCTTTAATTCATTTCAACTTAGTTTTTGTGTATGGTGTAAGAAAGCGGTCCAGTTTCATTCTACTTTTAAAAATTAAGAGGAGTATGACAAATATTGTGATACTAATTACTCTTCATTGAGATTTAATAACACATAGGAACTCTATGTCATATAAGCTTCAGACCTCTCCTTTTTTTCCTTTAAGAAATAAAACATTGTCCCTACTCCATTATTCCATTTTTATTTCTTCCTATCACCAGAGGCAAAAACTATTTGGAAGTTGATATATGTGTCATAAGGGATTCAGTTAAAACAAACATTTTTCACCCTATTAGCAGTTATAAGGCTTAATGATACATAGAATAAAGATTTCTAAGAAAGGGAAAAAACTCATGCATGTATATATGTGTAGAATCCCTTAGTTCTAACCAGTTTCAGGAAGTGAGGTGAGGGAACTCAAAGCCCCTTTCAGGTCTAATTCCCCAGAATCAGAACTTTTTAAAAAAAAGATAGGCTCCTATTAAAGCAGAATGAGAATGGGATGGGAGAGTTATGCCTTGCTTGCAATTTTAAGACCCTTCCAAAAGTGGTGGCAGAGTGTTACTCAGTGTTCTTGAGTTGTACTGAGCATACTGGATTTGGTTCTGTTAATACCGTTCTATAACTAGCTGAGATAGTTGTCTCAGACTGGGTGGTTCCTGGCACCATAATTTACAAAATGCTGAATCACAAACTTGATTTTGTTATGTTACATTGGCATTTTAGCCCACACTATTTGCAAATACCATTCTTTGCTATTTCAAGCATAGCCATATTTATATTTTGGTAATTTTTGTCTCATTTTTATCCACCCAGAGTGATTTTTTCCACTGTGATTTACACTGAGGATTAGGTTTTTTTTTAGGAAGTGATTTTGATTTTTAAGTTACATAAAAGTCTTTTTTCTCAGACATTCACTTGGAAGCCAGCTCCTTTGGAAAAATTTTTTCCTTCTTTTTAGTGTTTATGTAGTCCCACATTGTGTTTTACTATATAAAATGAGTGATTTAACTTTCCATAGTGATTTGGGAAATTATAGATAAAATTTATTTGAACCGTAAATTTACTTCAGTTGTGTGATAAATAGGTTTTATGCCTTGCTATTCATCAAAAGCACCTTGGTTTAATTGAATGCAAAGTAGTGTTGCTTATACTTATCTCAGGGAATGATTACAGTGGAGCATTTATGGTTTATGGAGCAATTTACTTGTCCATCATGAAAAGTAGCATAGGCTATTTAGAGTTTAAAGAGGACTTTTCCACACATAGCTGGCTCACTTGGTGCAACTCTAAAGTGCCTGTGTGACTCCTACCTCTCTCTGTGATTTTTTTTTCCAAGGGAGAGCTTACAATTTTAATACAAGTCAGAGTCCCACAGTTCAGCTCAACAAAAAGGGAGTTAAAAGTTTGGCACTCTCTCTGCGATATTTTTTGACTGGTATGTTCCAACAAGGTTTGATTCAGGCAGAGATGTGCCCATTCTAAGAGTCACTGCAGTTAGTGAAGCCCAAAATATGATAGATTGAGAGATGCTTATGGTTCTGTAGTTTCTTGCAGACAGATGCAGTTTAGCAGTCAGGGTCATTTTACTTTACGCAGTATTGCTTAGCAGTGTCACTTGCTGTTGTTCCATTACCAGGTTTCTGAGGGAACAGAGCATAGCTGAAGAAGGAGCAGGTGTGCACACAGCACTCATATGGGAAAATAGTTCCAGTGTAAACTTGCACCACTTCTTCTTCTCCCTCTTTCTACTTATTTCACTAAGAAACATTAGCTACTCAAGTCATACATAAAAGCATTCTCATTGTCAAAGGTGTATGGATAAAAAAAGGAAAGGAATCCTGACAACCCACCCTTTCTCTTCCCCATCTCATTTTCTTTCTCAACTTGATGAGTCTCCTTCAAGAATTTTATGTACATTAAGCACTTAATAAATGTATGTACATAATAATGTACAGTAATGTATGTCTTTTATTTCTTTACTTTTTAGTCACAGATCCTATCATGCTCTATCGATTCCTCTATAACTTTCTTTCTGTAGTAAAGACAATAAAGGTGTCTTGGTGCAGTTATTTCCATGTGTGTGTGTATATGTTTACGTATATATAATCTGTCTCTACATACATTTATATGTCTACCTCCTTCATTCTTTTAAACAAATGCATGATTTTTCCACAGTACCATGATTTAGTGAACCTGCCACCGTTAGTGAAAGCCCTGGTTTTGCTCTTTTTGTGATATGGTGGGAGAAAAGTTGTGCACTTCTAATGGATGTTGGCAAATTGTTCTTCGGAGTGGTTAAACCACTTAAGGATCCATGAACAGTGCATTAAAGATCCTTTTCCTCCTATTTTTTCCAATTTTTAGTATTATCAGATGTCTTCATTATTTTTACCAATCTGATGGGAAAATAATGGTATCTTAAGTGTTAAATGTACTTTACTACTAAGTATATTTCTTTTTCATTGAGCATATTTCCATTTGTTTAATGTTCATTTATTCCACTGTAATTTGTCCTTCATATCCTTTCCCATTTTTCTTTTCATTATCATCTTCTTATTTTTTTTTGCATAATTTCTTTATGTGTTTATATATATTAGTTATGAGTCCTTTTAGGCTGAACACAATTTCTTCTGTTTAACCATTTGTCCTTTTTTCTTCCTTAAATAGTATAATTTATTTTGTAGAACTTGAAACCTGGTTTTTGTGGACAAATCACTCTTTTCTGTATGATTAATGCTTTTTTTTCCCCCTTTGGATAGAAAGACCTTTCCTACTCACTGCAAGATCATGAAGATACTCTGAGTTTCTAATAATTAAAATAAAAATTGTTGTTACACATTTAGAATTTTAGTCTAACTGTAATTTGTATGTGAAGTGGGGCAGTAATCTAAACTAATCTCATTTATTTCCCAGTGAACTGCCAGTAGTCCCAGGACCACTTACTTAATAGTCCATCTTTTCAATCTAAATTTGTACTATGCCCATTATTGTATACCAGAATTGTATATGTTGTGGGTTTTCTTTTTTGGCTATTATGATCTGATTTTTAAAAATTTATTGGACTTTATTTTTAGAGCAATTTTAGGTCTATAGAAATATTATGAAGCTAATCAGAGGGTTCCAGTATACCTTACACTTTGTTTCCCACTTTGTTTCCCTGATTATTTACATCTTACCTTAGTCTGTTACATTCATTTCAGTTAGTGAATCAAATTGGTACATATTATTATTATTATTAACTAAAATCTATACTTTATTCATATTTTCTTGGTTTTCCCTTAAGATCCTTATTTGCTCCATGATCTCATATTTTATTTAGTTGTCATTGTCTCCTTAGGCATCCTGTGTGGATAAAGGCTTCTTAGTCCTCCTTGTTTATGATGACCTTGACAGTTTTCAGGTATAGTCATGTATGTTGTAGAGGTCCTCTCTGTTGGAATTTGTCTGATGTAAAGGGGCTGTTGTTATCATACCATGTAAAGGGTATATATTGTCAACTTGATTTATGATAGGTGATGTTGATCAATTGGCTTAGGTAGTAATTGCCAGGTTTCTCCCCTGCAAAGTTACTCTTTTTTCCCGCTCTTTCCAAATTTTACTTTTTGGAAGCCCATCTTTATATGCAGCCCACACAGTGTGTTATACTCCTCCTCCTTAAGGGTGAAGTATCTATGTTAATTATTTGAAATATTTTGTATCCCCTATCCCATTTATTAATCCAATCATATATTTGTATCAGTGTGGACTCATGGATATTCATTTATACTTTGGGTTATAATGCAGTATTAATATTTTTGCTCAGATCGTTCCAGCTTTGGCCGTGGGAGCTGTTCTAGGTGGCTCTCGATACACCCCCACCAGTGTTGGCTTGCTTGCTTGTTGCTAATAAGTCCCCACTTTTGGCACTGCAGGATGCTGCAGGCTCACACAGCACTGCAGTCCCAGAATGAGCGATTTCTCTAAGAATTTCTCTACTTCTTTCCTTGGGGAGTGGGATTAGAAACAAAAACTGGGTGATAGGTTTGCCCTGAAGTTGTTCTTTTAGGCCTTCTCATCAGACAGAGCAGAGAAATACATGTATGCATATACACATGTATAAATCTTTCTATGTGTAATTGTCTAATTATAGTAAGCTAAGTATGAATTCTTACTGATGTGTCCAACTCTGATCTATTAGCAAGTGGATCATTTTGGCTGCCTTCCCTAGCTTATCTGTAAATTCTCAGTCAACAGTGAGAAACTTGGCTGCCACCATCCATTTTCTTAATTAATCAATTCCAGTATACAGGTACAGTGGCATTAGAATTGTTAACCTGTACCGCAGGGAAAACAACTTTGTCAACTAGAGAATTGATCCTCCAGTAGTACCATTCTGCTTCTAAACTCAGGTAATCCTTCCTTTCCTGCATCGTACCTATGTTATAGTTTTACAAAGTCATTAACTATGATTTTTACAAACATCATATATTGTGAAATACATATACAGAAATTCACATAAAACTTTTATAATACAGTTTTAAAAGTGATTATAATACCAGGATCCATGTGATCACCACCCAGGTCAAGAAATCAAACACCCCGAAAACAACTTATGTATTTTTTTCCATTCACAGCCTTCTCAGTGTTCCTAAAGATGGACATAAAAAAAAAAGATTCCTGTCTCACACTATACATAAAACATAGTTTATGATTTATTTGAGTACCCCTAGGCAACCTGGTTTAATTTTCCCTGTTGGTGAACTTTATAAATGGACTTATACTATAGGAATTGTTTTACGTTGGTGACTAGGATGAGAAAAAAGTCCTAACAAGTTATACATTTTAAAAAGTGGATGCATAAAATAAATATTACAAAACCCAGAAGAAAAGGATGTTTTTATTATCTTCCTGACACACCTCCAATGCTTTTCCTTTTGTATTTTTTGGCTATCTACTTTTTGAATGCCTCATTCTAGGACAGTGATCTTGTAAAATTTTCATTAACAGAAGAGAAAGACAATCCAATCTATAAAGGAAAAACACAGGCTTCTTGTGTACACAATACTTTGACACCGTACGTGTGAGAATTCCCCCCACACACACACACACAACAAGCAATTCTCTGCGATTCCAGCTAGGTGTCCTACAATTAAATTTTGATGTTAAGTAGAGTTAGTGCAGACTCCACAGGTTCAGGGCCCAGTCCTCCAAGACTCCTCTCACCACTTCAGATGCCAATCACAATAGGTCCCCATATTACCCACAACTTCTGTCCAGGTTCCTGACCCCCTCCTTGGATTCAGTCATTTGCTAGAACAGCTCACAGAGCTCAGAGAAATGCTTAACATTTTCCAGTTTATTATACAATAAAGGGTATGGTAAAGGATACAGATGAAGAGATACACAGGTCAGGTCTGGAGGGGACTGAAGCTCAGGAGCTTCCATCCCTATGAAGTTGGGTCATAGACCCAAGGCTTGCTGAACCCCATTCTGTTGGGATTTTTAGGGAGGCTTCATCACTTAGGCATAATCCATTATTAACTCAATCTCCAGCCCCTGTCCCCTTCCAGGAGGAGGGAGTTGAGAGATCGATGCTCTGTATCTGTTGCTCTCCACTGCTTGTTAGGCCTTTACAGATTTGCCACTCACTCCAGTGGTTGTGTAGTGATACCTCTGCAGTTTCGTTTTCATTTTTTGGTTATCAGTGGGGTCAACCACCTTTTCATATTGGCCATTTAGATTTTTCTTGTGAAATACTGACGTAAGTATTTTGCCTATTTTTCTATTGCACTGTTTTATACGTAGGCCATTTCTGGATTCCGGTGCTTTGTCAGTTTTATTCATTATATATGTTACAACCATCTTCTCTTGTTCCCTGCCTTGTCTTCTCAGGCTGTGTGCTGTCCTCTCGGTTCTGTGTGCAGAAGTTAGAACTTCATTGTGCCCGAGCAACAGTTTCCTTTCTGTTAGTGAGTTCCTCATTGTAGTCATGAAATATTTCCTTAATGTGTGGTCATACAGTTCCTTTTTCCTTTTACATTTTGATTTTAATTATTGAGAACTGATTTTTATTTGTAAGGTGTGAAGTAGGGCTCCATATTAATTTTTCCTTGCTGGACATCCAGTTGTCTTGCCATGATATTAGTAAGACTGTCATTTTACCGTGTTTGTAGTGCTACCATCTGGGACCTTCATTACAATGTTGAATATCCGTGGTGACAGTGAACATATTTATTTTTAGTTCTAAATCTCAAAAGAAGTTATTCTAGCATTACTTATTTGTCATATTTGCTCTAGGTGTTTTTTTTTTTTATTTTTTGATGTATGACCTTTACTAAATTACGGAAGTTTTGTTTTATTCTTATTTTGCAAAAAAAAGTATTTTAATGACTAGCCATAGAAGTTTGCCAAGTGCTTCTTTTTATTCATTGTGATGATCAAATGATTTGTCTCCTGTGAATCTCAATATAGCGAGTGTCATTGATTTTTGAATGTTCAGCCAACTTGCACTTTTGGAATAAACCCAGTTTGGTTATATTTGTTATCCTTTTCATATGATCTATTGGATTTGGCTTGCTCATACTTGATTTACAAATTTAATACCTGTGTTTATGAGTGACTTTAACCTGTAATTTTCTCTTCTCATTTTCTTATTGGGTTTTCACAAAGTCATGCAAACCACACATAGTGTGTTAGGCGGAGTCTTTACTCTTTGTGAACAAATTTGTGAAAGATTAAAATTAGTTTTTACTTTAGTGGAGCTTACCTGTTAGGTTACTTACGCCTGGATGTTTTCTTTTTGATAAGAATATTGATAACTTGTTAATTTATTTGAAAGGTTATAATAATAATATCCAGAACTTCTATTTCTTGAGTTTTGGTGATTTATATTTTTCTAACACTTAGTCCATTTCATCAAAATTTTAAAATCATAATCTTACTGTAAATTTGGACTTAAGTGAATGAAATCTTACTGAGTTTGTCTTTGATAGTGCTGACTTCCTAGTGGAAACAGACTGCCTGTGGGTCACATGAGAGGCCGTTGGGCCCTGTCATGGTCAGCAGGCCACACCTTCAGAAACAAGAATTAATCTGCTCTCCAGCACTGTTGCCTAGAGGTGTGGAACCCAGTTAGTAAATTGAAAAAGGTCCCTCCTTGCTCCCCCAGCATTTTTTCTTTTTTTTTTCTTTTCACGTTTGTTTTAAGATATAGTTGATATATATACACCCCAGCAGTTTCTTGATCAGGAGAACATGCCACACTAAGTGACATTTAAATTAAAGGGCATCGTCTTCCTAATTAAATAAATAAAAGGAGTTACATTGACAGGCTATTTTTATTGCCCAGTTTCCCATATTTGCTTGTATGTATATAATGCTAATTAAAATTATTAAAATCTCTAGGTTTTATATTGCAAATATTTTTCATTATCACTAAGGGCAATTTTCTTTTCTTTTGATTTAAGAAAAATATCTCAGCGTTGTCTTAGGGTTTAATCCTCTAATGGGTTTATTGGTAGTTTTAAGGACCTATATATATATATATATCAAGGATTGTTGTAGGTTTTAGATTCCTGTTGCTACAGAGTTGTTCAATATAAAATATTTTCTCTTTGGTAATAGGAACTTTATTTACTGTGGTTATATTGTTTTTGGAATTTGTCCCTCAAAAGGCACAACTCTTCTTTTTAGAAGATAACCTGAGGGGGGGCTCATGGTAAACAGTTAAAGTAAAAATAGAGATCAATCTATGAAAATGGCTTCAGGCCATTAAGATAAATGAAATTGCTATTATAGGGCTATTGAAATCAATAAAATTAAAAACAATATTTTTTTTTGCCAAAATTCACATTAAATGTTGAACTTCTCTTTTTGAAGTAGTGCACTTGAACCTCCTGAGTTTTTTTTTTTTTTTAACACTGTTCAGAAAGTTCAAGTAAACATGTTTTAAGATCTGGGACAGACGTGAAGTTGCTGTATTTTGCTTTGCTTCCTCTTGACAAATGAGGATTGTGAAAAAATCACCCTTGTAAGTATAGTGAAAGGATTTCTGTGATAACAGATAGATATCTCTTAGACTGAAATTTTTAAATGTAATTTGGATGTAAAGTGATGACCAGGATTGGCTTCATTATGTAGGGATCCTGGTTGATTTCATTTTTTCCTGAAATGGTAATCCATGGACTCAGCACTCTTAGTAGAATAGTTTTTCACTATGAAACTGATTTTGAAACATTACTTTTATCTTATATTCAATTCTTTATATATTCTAGGTCTGGATATTTTGTTACGTTTCTGCAGATTTAGCTGGCCAGGCTTTTGAGGGTAGGGTTTCTGTTACAAACAAAGTTTCTGTTATGAAATTTTGATGGTTATGATTTCTGTTACAAACAAAATTTCAGGTTGTTTAAAGAAGACGTGTGTTGAAAGGCTGGGAATCATTTAGATTCATAGTTATCGGTTGTGAGCCCCCAACTTACAATTTTTAGCTTAAAATCTAGTTTCAGCTTAGATTACTCCATTTATTGTTACAATTCATGCATGGAAGTACCAGAGTTATCATTAGTTGTGAACTCTCTAACCTACCTCATCTTTTCCCACCAAAACAAGAGTTTATATATGTTTTTGATAACAAAAGGTTTCTTAGGAGTTGTGTATTATTGTACATTATCGTTTAACTGATTGGTTCTGGGATATCATGAAGGGTATTTCAGGAGAATACTTGAAAAGAAAGCCTTTTAGGATCATTCTATCTCTTGACTCTGTTGGGAGCTTTTCTTTCATTTAATTGCTTATTAATTCAAGTAACAAGCTTCTGAAAAGAAATGCCAGGGATGATATGGTAGCTGTGGTACAGCTATTATATTAAAGGTCATTCATATGCTAGGTGTTTTTATGCATTCATCCATTGCGAAACAGGGAGGCACAAATTAGGCACTTATTCTTTATCTCTGTTGATTATTGTAGCAGTCCTATGAGAAATGCCCCTCTTTTATAACATTCTTCTGTACCACCAATAGGCCACCTTCTATTTACTTGGTTTCTCTTGCTTTTACTTTTCTTCCTAATTATGGGTAGTACCTGTTGGTCTGTTCATTACTTATAATTTAATACATTCAGTGTAATATAATGTGAATTAAGATTTAGGTTGCTGCTGCTCTGCAATGTAAGCTAAAATCCAGATAGACTATTTGGCTTGGTTTCACTACATGTTATGCTAAGTTTTAAATATGCTATAAATATTGAAGTAAATGGAAATAAATCCTATCATACTATTAACTATAATAAATAGAGTGCTTTAGCTTTTATAGCCAGCTATTTTAGGATAGGAGGCCCTGCAACTGGTTAAATGTAGTGTAAATGTATTCCATTTTTCTAAAAGACAGCTATTGGTCATAAATTACGAGAGTTTCAGAAGTAATTTTCATCTTGCTAATGGCTTTATCTTTTGGGTGCACAGTGTTAAGAATAAAAGCTTACTGGTAGCAGAGCATACCCTGTACAAGGCTACAGATTACTAACTCAAAGTTAAGCATACATCGGAACCCATTTAAAATTTAGAGATAGTTTCTAGCCATGAAAGTTATGTACAGGTGCAGGCACTTGCTCTCTATTAACTTGTCCTGATTTTATAGACTCTAAGTTAATTGTATAAAATATTATTAAGCAAACAGCAATATTGTAATTATTTAAATTGCCTTGCATATTTAAAAACTCAGTAGTCAAATGCTTTAATAAGTTATTTGCAGTTGAGGGAAAATGTAAGAAAGAGAATGCCGATGTCAGCATTGTATTAAAATATTTTGGTAGTATAGGTACTTTTGGAAATAAAACATATTTTAAATGAGAAAAATCGAGGCCTGTTGTGAATGGCACTGAACAGTGCTGATTATTTTACCTTTGACAAAGTGGAAAATTTAAAGCTTGGTGTATCCTATTTTATTCATATAATAAAATTTTATAGTGTTGCTCTGGGCGTCGATGTATGTTCTTTAGTGTTTATTAGCCCTTGGTTATGCTTAAACGTTTTGGTCCTATGCCTAGTTATCCTGTGCAGAATGCAAATATCTAAGCTAAGACAAAAACCACATAAATACATATATTTCTTTTTCACAAGTCTTTTTCTGTAGGATTTCTGAATATTTTGGTTGCTTAAACAATATCTAATGTGACTGAGCACAGAGGACATCTTTTTTTATCATTTAACGTAGGTTTATAGCTTCCCCAGACTTGTTCTAATAATGAAGCTATGAGGGCTATGACAAGAATGACATATTAAGTTTCTGTAGACTAACAGTAAATTTTTCCATTCTGATGTCAGGAATGTTGAGCATCTGGAATCTGCAAGAGTGAATTGTTCGCTGTGGGGAAACTTTCGTCAAATTCTGAGCCACTTTCTCTCTCAGGAGCTACTACTGTCTTGTACAGAATATTGTATTTTTACAGAAGCAGTCTTCTGGGACTGGAAGAATTTCTTCACTTCTTTATGCTTCTGCATTAAAAAAATTTTTTTTTATTTTGGTATCATTAATCTACAATTACATGAGGAACATTATGTTTACTAGACTCCCCCCATCACCAGGTCCCCCCCCACAAACCCCATTACAGTCACTGTCCGTCAGCGTAGCAAGATGCCATAGAATCACTACTTGTCTTCTCTGTGTTGCACAGCCCTCCCCATGCCACCCTCCCCTACATTATGTCTGCTAATAATAATGCCCCCTTTTTTCCCCCCCTTATCCCTCCCTTCCCACCTATCCTTCCCAGTCGTTTTCCCTTTGGTAATTGTTAGTCCATTCTTGGGTTCTGTGAGTCTGCTTCTGTATTTTTGAATGTTTTTGCATCTTAGAAATGTTCTTGTTTTGAGAATTAATGTCACATTTAGCATTAATTTCTTTTGGTTTCATTAATCCTTGTGAGAATAATTTAGATTTGTCAAAAATTTATTACAGTCAAAAAGCAATAGAAGATAAATTGTCATCAATGAAGATTTCTGTATAGTTTATGTAGGTGGTCCTATGATCTGTATAATTTGTTATCTTTTTCCTTGAATTTTCAAAATAACTACTATATATATATTGATACCTGATACTTTGATTCTGGCATAGATGTATTTGTACAAAAGTGCTGCAGAGGTAGCAGGAAGGAATGTGTGAAATGCTCTATTAGTTTTGGCTAAAACACTTCTCAAATCAGGAGTTGAGATTCTAATTAGGCCTGGATCATGTTGGGTATTTAAAATTATGTTGGTATAAATTTCCTGTATTTAAGAAAAATTTTTATTCTCTTTTCCTCTGCTTAGTACATGTTTACTCTGATTAGATTCTCATGAGCCCTGCTTTTTTGTGTTTGTGTTTGGCTAGTGTTGCTGATGCTGGTTGACCGTGGGCAGCAGGCATCACTGCCTGGGGTATAGGCCAGATTCTGTGACTAGAATGCTTCACACTAGGTCTTCCTAGTGTCTTAATGTTTGGTGAATACCTAAAACATGTTTATAATTCAGTAGTTTATTTACTTAAGTGAGTTGCTCTTCTTTCCCTTGGCTGAGTAGTAGTTAGCCAATCCTGTCCTAGCTGCTCAGACTAAGCACTGAATGGATAAAGCTGTGTGTCTTCCTTCCACACACGGTTTTGTTATTCAACTGTATGGGGCATGGGTTTTTCAAATGAATGAATAGTCTTAGTGTCATTATTGGTCCTTTAATCTGAAGATTCATTTCTCTGACACTAAATGTCATACCCCTCCCCGAGTACTCCCGCTGCCTCCCCTTGGCCCCAGCTTCCCTCCCTCCCATCAGGCTTTCCAGGGAACCCTGGCCACCTCTCCTCAGATGAGTGCAGTCTCCTTCCAAATCATTTGAAGTTAGAAATTAGAAGTTGCTACTTTGGATTGTTACCTACTCATCGCTCTGATGAGGCCCTCCAGTAACTTCAAATTATGTTACACACTGTTACTTTCAATTCAGGTTTCAAGTCTATGGAAGCAGATATGAATCATCTTAATCCAGCACAAGTTAATCATATAAATTCACCTCCTTTGTCGGCCGGATTCTCTTTAGGCTTTGTGAGCTACAAGCAGTTGGGTGAGTCAGAGACTTTGCCATTCTGCTTTGCTGTTGGATTGCTTTGGCTGAAGTCAGGTGATGTGTTTACCCTTGATAGTCTTCCTGATGAAAAGACAGTTCCCCATTGCTTGACAAATGTGACAACTCTGGTAGTTTTCCTTTTTCGCAAAGCACTGTGCCTTTATTCTCATCAGTGTAGGAAGTAAGTATACTTCCTGATTTTTTAATCCATTACTTCTTGTTTCCCTCCCCCATCTCACTTTAAAGTTTCAGAAGATGATTTGAATAGTGAATACATATTCATTATGAAGTGGTCTGCACCAAATGGTAACGCCTTTTTGTGACTTTTTGGTATAGTCTTGACTGATACAGGTTTTCCGACTTCTGAGAATGTATCCTTGTGTGAAGGATGTCCTTGTTAAGTTTCAAACCTCAAAAGCTTTTGTATTTCTATGGAACTGTGTAACTGAAATGAAAGATAAAAACTATCAATTTTTTAAGCACTTGAACTGTGAACAGGAATCTGTAAACAAAAATTCTTGACATTTCGCTTATGAATATGTTAATTATTTCAAGAACTCTTGATTCTTGCAACTGAGACCATATGGCCAACAAAATCTAAAATATTTATTATTTGGCCCTTCACAAAGTAAAACAAACAAACAAGAAAAAAACAAAAAAAACTCTTGGAAAAATTGCAGAGAGACCTGATGTTAAAAGGCTCAGAAGTAAGATCTGTTTTAAAAAAGAATACTACCTCTTGAGATGACTTACATTGCTGGCTGGTTTTGCCAGCATCTCTGGATGTAGCCAGGGCTCCCTGAGCTTCAGTACTACCAAAAGAATTACGATGACAGTTCTTAGAATGGCAAAATTGATCCTATCTATTTAATCATTTTCCACTATCACTTCAAGAGTTAGGGGCCCAGACATCCAGGATGACTGAATAATCTGAATGAATGCTGCTTGTCCTGAGTGATTTTATTTCAGTAGGGCAGCTCCAGCATGGTATGGCTGGAGGAAGGTGAGGAGCATATATCATTTTCTTAGTAAAGGGATTAATATTATTTTTCTGTATCACTTGAAGCATTTTGTAAGATGAGTCCACAACTGTTTCAGCATGTTTAGTGTTAATGACAAATCCCTGGAGCTTTAGTTTGGTTTTTGAAATAAGGACCGTGCATTGGCGTTTAGTTTACATTAACCAGTATCGTCAGAAGTTGGTCAATGAATATGTAATAGCGATTGATGTTTTTTGAAAGTATCTGTCGCATTAAGTTTACCTTAAAGTTGTTAAGCTGTTTGAGAACAGGGACTGTTTTGTTGTTTTTTTCTTCCCCACTGTAAATGTCTTACCTAGACTGACTTGGGTCAGAGGGGTGGTCACTCTCTTCATTTCTGACCTGTCCCATTCACTCTTTCTTTTTTTAAATTTTTTATTAAGGTATGATTGATATACATTCTTATGAAGGTTTCACATGAAAAAACAATGTGGTTACAACATTTACCCATATTATCAAGTCCCCACCCATACCCCAATGCAGTCACTGTCCATCAGTGCAGCAAGTTGCCAGAGATCCACTATGTCCCTTCTTGGTGATACACTGTTCTCCCCATGATCCCCCACACCATGTGTACTAAACATAATACCTGTCAGTCCCCTTCTTCTTCCCTCCCCACCCGCCCTCCCCCACCCCTCCCCTTTGGTAACCACTAGTTCATTCTTGGAGTCTCTGAGTCTGCTGCCATTTTGTTCCTTCAGTTTTGCTTTGTTGTTATACTCCACAAATGAGGGAAATCATTTGGCATTTGTTTTTCTCCGCCTGGCTTATTTCACTGAGCATAATGTCCTCCAGCTCCATCCATGTTGTTGCAAATGGTAGGATTTGTTTCTTTCTTATGGCTGAATAGTATTACATTGTATATATGTACCACATCTTCTTTATCCATTCATCTACAGATGGACACTTAGGTGGCTTCCATATCTTGGCTATTGTAAAAAGTGCTGCGATAAACATAGAGATGCATATTTCTTTTTGAATCTGAGAAGTTGTATTCTTTGGGTATATTCCAAGGAGTGGAATTCCGGGGTCAAATGGTATTTCTATTTTTAGTTTTTTGAGGAACCTCCATATTGCTTTCCACAATGGTTGAACTAGCTTACATTTCCACCAGCAGTGTAGGAGGGCTTCCCTTTCTCTGCATCCTCACCAGCATTTGTTGTTCCTAGTCTTTTGCATGCTGGCCATCCTTACTGGTGTGAGGTAATATCTCATTGTGGTTTTAATTTGCATTTCCCTGATGATTAGTGATGTGGAGCATCTTCTCATGTGTTTGTTGGCCATCTGAATTTCTTCTTTGACGAACTGTTCATATTCCCTGCCCATTTGTTAATTGGGTTATTTGCTTTTTGGGTGTTGAAGTGTGTAAGTTCTTTATATATTTTGGATGTTAACCCCTTGTCGGCTATGTCATATACAAATATATTCTCCCATACTTTAGGATGCCTTTTTGTTTTGTTGATGATGTCCTTCGCCATACAAAACCTTTTTAGTTTGATGTAGTCCCATGAGTTCATTTTTGCTTTTGTTTCCCTTTCTCAAGGAGATGGGTTCAGGAAGAAGGTGCTCATGCTTATATTCAACAGATGTTTGCCTATGTTGTCTTCTAAGAGTTTTATGGTTTCATGACTTACATTCAAGTCTTTAATCCATTTTGAGTTTACTTTTGTGTATGGGGTTAAACAGTAATCCAGTTTCATTCTCTTGCATGTAGCTGTCCAGTTTTGCCAACAGCAGCTGTTGAAGAGGCTGTCATTTCCCCATTGTATGTCCATGGCTCCTTTATCATGTATTAATTGACCATATACGGTTGGGTTTATATTAGGGCTCTCTAGTCTGTTCCATTGGTTCATCTGTCTGTACTTGTGCCAGTACCAAATTGTCTTGATTACTGTGGCTTTGTAGTAGAGCTAGAAGTTGGGGAGTGTAATTCTCCCTGCTTTATTCTTCCTTCACAGGATTGCTTTGGCTATTCGAGGTCATTTGTGGTTCCATATGAATTTTAGGATGATTTTCTCTAGTTCGTTGAAGAATGCAGTTGGTATTTTCATAGGAATTGCATTGGATCTATAGATTGCTTTGACAGGATGGCCATTTTGACAATATTAATTCTTCCTATCCATGAGCATGGGATGTGTTTCCATTTATTGGTATCTTCTTTAATATCTCTCATGAGTGTCTTATAGTTTTCAGAGTATAGGTCTTTCAGTTCCTTGGTTAGGTTTATTGCTAGGTATTTTATTCTTTTTGATGCAATTGTGAATGGAATTGTTATCCTGATTTCTCTCTCTGCTAGTTCATTGTTAGTGTATAGGAATGCCACAGATTTCTGTGTATTAATTTTGAATACTGAAACTTTGCTGAATTCAGATATTAGATCTAGTAGTTTTAGAGTGGATTCTTAGGGTTTTTTATGTACAATATCATGTCATCTGCAAACAGGGACAGTTTAACTTCTTCCTTGCCAATCTGGAGGCCTTTTACTTCTTTGTGTTGTCTGATAGCCATGGCTAGGACCTCCAGTACTATATTGAATAACAGTGGGGAGAGTGGGCATCCCTGTCTTGTTCCCGATCTCAGAGGAAAAGCTTTCAGCTTCTCACTGTTCAGTATGATGTTGGCTGTGGGTTTATCATATATGGCCTTTATTATATTGAGGTACTTGCCCTCTATACCAATTTTGTTGAGAGTTTTTATCATCAATGGGTGTTGAGTTTTGTCAAATGCTTTTTCAGCATTGATGGAGATGATCATGTGGTTTTTGTCCTCCTTTTTGTTGATATGTATGATGTTGATGGATTTCGAATATCGTACCATCCTTGCATCACTGGAATAAATTCTACTTGATCATGGTGGATAACCTTTTTGATGTATTTTTGGATTTGGTTTGCTAATATTTTGTTGAGTATTTTGCATCTATGTTCATTCAGGGATATTCTGTAATTTTCTTTTTTTGTGGTGTCTTTGCCTGGTTTTGTATTAGAGTGATGCTGGCTTCATAGAATGAGTTTGAAAATATTCCCTCCTCTTCTACTTTTTAGAAAACTTTTAAGGAGTATGGGTATTAGGTCTTTACTAAGTGTTTGGTAAAATTCAGTGGTGAATCTCATCCAAGGATTTTGTTCTTAGGTAGTTTTTTGATTACCAGTTCAGTTTCATGGCTGGTAATTGGTGTGTTCAGATTTTCTGTTTCTTCCTGGGTCAGCCTTGGACTCTTGTCCTTTTCTAGAAAGTTGTCCATTTCTTCTAGGTTATCCAGTTTGTTAGCATATGATTTTTCATAGTATTCTCTAATAATTCTTTGTGTTTCTGTGGTGTCCATAATGATTTTTACTTTCTCATTTCTGATTCTGTTTATGTGTGTAGACTCTCTTTTTTTTCTTAGTAAGTCTGGCTAGGGGTTTATCTATTTTGTTAATTTTCTTGAAGAACCAGCTCCTGCTTTCATTGATTGTTTCTGTTGTTTTATTCTTCTCCATTTTATTTATTTCTGCTCTGATGTTTATTTTATCCCTCCTTCTACTGACTTTGGGACTCATTTGTTCTTCTTTTTCTAGATTCATTAATTATGAATTTAGACTGTTCATTTGAGATTCTTTCTTGAGGTAGGCCTGTATTGCAGTATACTTCCCTCTTAGTACAGCCTTTGCTGCATCTCACAGATTTTGCGGTTTTGAGTTATTGTTTTCATGTGTCTCCATATATTGCTTGATCTGTGTTTTTATTTGGTCATCTAACCATTGATTATTTAGGATCATGTTGTTAAGTCTCCATATGTTTGTTGGCTTTTTCATTTTCTTTGCATAATTTATTTCTAGTTTCATTACCTTTGTGGTCTGGAAGAAGCTGGTTAGTACAATTTCAATCCTTCTGAATTTACTGAGGGTCTTTTTGTGTCCTAGTGTATGATCTATTCTTGAAAATGTTCCATGTGCACTTGAGAATAATGTCTATCCTGCTGCTTTTGGGTGGAGAGCTCTGTCATGTCTGTGAGATCCATCTGTTCTAATACGTTGTTCACTGCCTCTGTCTCTTTACTTACTTTCTGTCTGGTTGATCTGTAGTTTGGAGTGAGCAGAGTGTTGAAGTCTCCTAAAATGAATGTATTGCATTCTATTTCCCCCTTTAATTCTGTTGTATCTGTTCAACATATGTAGCTGCTTCTATGTTGGGTGCATAGATATTTATGATGGTTATATCCTCTTGTTGAACTGAGCTCTTTATGATTATGTAATGTCCTTCTTTGTCTCTTGTTACTTTCTGTGTTTTGAAGTCTACTTTGTCTGATACAAGTACTGCAACTCCTGCTTTTTTCTCCCTATTAGTTGCATGAAATATCTTTTTACATCCCTTCACTTCTTTCAGTTTGAAGTGAGTCTCTTGTAGGCAGCATATAGATGAGTCTTGTTTTTTTAATCCATTCTGTAACTCTGTGTCTTTTGATTGGTGCCTTCAGACCATTTACATTTAGTGTGATTATCGATAGGTATGGACTTATTGCCATTGCAGGCTTTCAGTTTGAACCAAAGGTTCAAAAGCAGGTTCTTTACTACCTAACAGTCTTAACTTTACTCCCTTAGTATGCTATTTCAAACACAATCTGAAAGTTCTTCACCCCCCTTCCTTTTTCTTCCTCCTCCTTTCTTTATAAGGTATCATTTTCTGTACTCTTTGACTATCCATTGATTGACTTCGGGGGTAGTTTATTTGATTTTGCATCTGCTTAGTAATTAAGTGTTCCACTTTCTTTACTGTGGTTTTATTTCCCCTGGTGACAGCTATTTCACCTTAGAACACTTCCATCTATAGCAGTCCCTCCAAAATACACTGTGGGGGTGGTTTGTGGGAGGCAAATTCTCTCAGCTTTTGCTTATCTGAAAATTGTTTAATCCCTCCTTCAAATTTAAATGATAATCTTGCCAAGTACAGTATTATTGGTTTGTGGCTCTTCTGCTTCATTGCATTAAATATATAATGCCACTCCCTTCTGGCCTGTAAGGTTTCTGCTGAGAAGTATGATGATAGCCTGATGGGTTTTCCTTTGTATGTGATCTTTTTTTCTCTCTGGCTGCTTTTAATACTCTGTCCGTATCTTTTATCTTTGTTGTTTTAATAATTATATATCTTGGTGGTGTCTTCCTTGGGTCCCTTTTGTTGGGAGATCTGTGCACATCCATGTCCTGAGAGAATATCTCCTTCCCCAGATTGGGGAAGTTTTCAGCAATTAACTCCTCAAAGACACTGTCTATCCCTTTTTCTCTGTTCTTCTTCTTGTTACCCGTATAATGCAAATATCTTTCCATTTGTATTGGTCACACAGTTCTCTCAATATTCTTTCATTCCTAGAGATTCTTTTTACTCTCTGTGCCTCAGCTTCTTTGTATTCCTCTTCTCTAATTTATATTTTATTTACCATCTCCTCTATTTCATGTAATATGCTTTTAAAGTCCTCGACTGTGTGTTTCATTTTGGATTCTGTATTTTTCATAGTTTCTTTGTCTTTCTTGAATTCCTCCCTGAGGTCTTGAGTATTTTTCTGTAGCTCTGTGAGTATGTTTACCATTTTTATTTTGAAATCTCATTCAGGAAGATTGGTGAGTTCAGTTTCACTTGGCCCTCTTTCTGGTGTTTTTGGGTATTTGGTTTGACCTAGGTCCTTTGTCATTTCTTATTTGCCAGTGGCACCCTCTAATGCCCAGAAGCTCTATTCTCTGGAGCTGTTCTGCCTCTGGTGTGATGGCAGAGGTTGTAGGTCAGCCACTCAGGTGCCTGCTGGGAGCAAAGAACTCTTTCCTGCTTCCCAGCTTCACTGCATGCCTTCACTGCCAGAGCCAGTGGGCCCAGCATGCTGTGGGGAGCTTCTGTGGTACACCCTTGTAGCTGCCCAGTGTGGGCTACCCTCTAGCTGGGCAGGTGCAATTGTAGGGGCAACAAGTTTGCAAGTTCAGGCTTATACTTCCCCATCTGGCCGGAAGTATGAGCAGGCTGTATATTGTCATTGTGGGGTCTTGGAACTGCATTGCCAGCTAGTGGGATGGAGTGCCTGAAGCTCCTGAAAGTTCCCAACCTGCTGGACTGAGTGCACTGGGACAATTTTGTCCACCTGTCCCATCTCCTGAGCTGCAATCTCTGTGCAGTCCTTGTCCCTTATCAGCCCTCTCGCTCTTGGGAAGCCTCTCAGAATGCCTTCCTTTCTTTTGTCCCAGAGTGGCTGGTTGTGGCTGCCTGTTCTCCATAATCAGCTTGAATCTCAGTCTCTCCAAGTATTCATTCTGCCTTAGCTTTTCAACCCCACTGATCTCCAGAGTGCCATGTAATGTAGGTTGGTGCTCCCAGAGCCGATCTCCAGTGCTGGATGCTCAGCAGTCCCAGGCCTTTACTCCCTCCCAGCTCCATTTCTCTTCCTCTCTCTGGTGAGCAGGGATGGAGGGAGGGCCTGGGTCTTGTCTAATTGTGGCTTTGGTACTTAACCCTTCTGTGAGGTCTGCTCTTTTTCCCAGGTTTAGGTAGCCTGCTGCAGTCTTCTTTCTTGTTGCTCTTTCGATATTAGTTGTATTTGTTATATTTTCAAATTATATGTCATTTTGGGAGGAGGTTTCTGTCTCACCTCTCACCCATCATTTTTAAGCCAATCCAACAATCTCAAATTTAATTCTTGTAAAACTGAAGTTCCCCATAACACTGATGGCAGCTCAATCAATCTTGGAATCGTGTTTGACTTTTTTCTTTTTTTCATACTCCACATTTAGATATTCATAACTAGGGCTTCCTTCAGAATCTCTCCAGAGTTGTAATCCTTCTCAGAACTTCCACTGGCTACTACCTGGAGGCCATCATCTTCTGTTGCTCAGATACGGGCTGACCTCTAACATGGTTCTCTGCCTCTACCCTTGATCTTCTCCTGACTCTTCTCCATTCAGCAGCCAGAGTGATGCTTTTAAAATAGAAGTCGTATCATGTTACTCCTTTAGTCAAAACCGTGCAGTGGCTCTTCCCCTCTAAAATGAAAATCAAATTTTTTGCAGTATTTGTCTGACAAGGCCATACATGATCTGCCCTCCTATTTTCCTCTTATTTATTTTCTTACAACTCTCCCTGTCCATGTCTCTGCACCAGTCACACTGGATTCCTTGCCCTTCCACAGATGCTGTAGGCTCCCCCTGTCTTAGAGGTTTGGATTTTTTTCTATTAAATGATCCCTCTGCCTGGGATGCTTACCCCTCAGATGCCCAGGTGGCTACCTCCTTCTCTTTTCTCAGGTCTTTGCTCCTTTGTCACTTCCTCACTGTGGTGTACCCTGACCACAGGTCAGTGCCACACATGCCAGTGGCCCAGCACTGAATCTACCTTCCACTGCTCTGCTTCATCTTTTTCTACCAGTGCTTGTTACCTTCTAACATACTGTATAGTTGACTTATAATGCTACCATTTTTCTTCCTCTTAGAATTTTAGCTCCAGAAGGGTAGTTTCTTTGTATTTTTGGTTCACTGAGAATGTCCCAAATACCTTGAACAGCATCAGACCCTTAGAACTTAAAGTATTCAATGAATGCCAGTGGAATGAATGAATCCTTATCCTAACACACAATTAATGGACTGTTTTCCCATACCCTTTTCAAGGTGGGTTTTTGTCAGTTTAATAATCTCCTAATTTGGTTGGTGCAAAATGATACGCTTTGTTTGACTTTTAAAAATTATTTAAACTTATTTGTTAGGTTGAACTTTGCTTTATGTATTGAGTATTTGGGGCCATCTGTTTCTTCTGCCACAATTGCCTATTCATGTGCACCATAGCCCATTTTTCTATTGGTTTATTTATCTTTCATTGTACTTAATTTGCTTGTTGCAAATAAGTTATAGTAGTTCCTCTGCAAAATTCTTTGGTTTTTTTGATGGATAAAAATTTTGTTGTAAAAAGTCTGTCCATCGTTGCTTTTAATAGTTTCTAGTTCTTTTTGTGCCAAGAAAACCTTCCTCTAGTTTATATTTGAAATATTTGATCCAAGTGTAATTTGGTTGTCAGGTTAGTCACTTACCTTTTCCCCTTAAAGGTAGCTCTTGCAAGTTTTTGAATAGAGGACTTAAATGATGGAATGACTATGGGAGGCATAGGCCAGAGCTGAGTTGATGTTCTGACTGTGCCACTTACAAGGCTAATTGTATTTCCTCCTGTAAATTGGGGGTAGTAATAGCACTCAATTACAGAGAGTACAAAATAAGATAACCTATGAAGCACTTACTGTAGCTCTGTAAGTAGAAGGTATGGTGCATACTACTAGGAATTGCTTCTCATAATAGTTACTAAGTAATATTTTAGGAAGCTTTATCAGTTGGCAGTAGGAAGTATAGATTAAGGAGGGGGAGAGGATAGAAATAGATGTGCTGTTTAATAACTGATTTTATTAGGCAAGGTGAAAATTGCTGAGGGTCTGACTGTGATGAGGGAGCTTTTACCTACCATTGAAATTACTGTCATACTCTGGCGATTGAGTCATCTTATAAGGTAATGAAATCTTACCCCCAGATGATAACATTCTTAGCATCTGATTAATGTGTCATAACTTTGGGTGAATTGTTTATGTGTCATGGTTATATTGCCTCATGGATTAAGTCAGTGTTGTCTTCCTTCTCCAAACCTTGATGAAATCTCCAGACTGTTACTTATGTATATCTTACATAAAGATAATAAGATTATGGTATAAATATGACTTTACCTTTTCATTACTCATTTAAAAAAAACTGAAAGATAACTTGGAGCTGATGAAGAATCAAAATATTTAAATCTGTGTGTAAAATACTACTGCTGACCCTTTGTCCCTTGTGTTGCCAGGGCTAAAGAAGTCTCAAGAATGTATTCTGAGTATAAGTTTTTGGGGTAAAAAACACTTAGTTATTTATCTTTAGGGAAAATGACAGGTTTATCCTTCTGTGATGCAAGGCTATGAGAAAGCCAGCTGTAGCACATTTAACTTCAATCAAAAAAGTGAAGTTAAATTAAGATCATGGTCTACATATGTGATTGCTTAATGAACTAGCTTGCAGAGTGAGCAATTTATTCTGTATTGAAAGCATTTTTGTCAGCATACTAGTATCCATGAGTTCAGACAGCCAATATTTGTTGTCTAATATTCCTGTGGAAAGGGGAGAACAGATTATGATATTTAGTTACTAAACAGCAGGCTTCAGTAACCAATTTCAAAATCTTAGGACATCTTTACACCTCTCTGCAGTTAGCTCCTATTACTATCAACACCTTCCTCAGACCTTAAAAATTTGTCCACTATGTACTTTGTGTTGTTTTCCTATTTTAGGGATTTTTTAGATGTTTGAAAACAGTACTCCATCTCTGTCTTTTTTTAATAAATACTACATATTTTTGAAGAAGTTGAAGTTGAGAGTGCTCTTTTGATAGACAAGTGTGTTCTTCATTTGTCATCTGTTGAACTCAGAACTTTGGATTGCTTACTCAGTGTCCTCTAACTGAGCTGTTAGATCCAGGCTTTGCATACTGTGAAAACTGGCAAAGATTGTAAATACAAGCTTTTCCTTCAATGGTATTTCCTTTCAAAATCTGTATTAGTCCAACCTTTACCTTCACTAATTGCTAATTAAGTATTTTTCATTGTGTCCTCACGGCCCCTCCAGAAAAAAGCAGAAAGGCAAGATCCCCCCTCTTAGAAATGAAGAACACCACCCGCACCTGCACCCATAGGAATTACTTTGGCTTTTCAGTCCTGGCTGTGGTTTCCTGCCTCCCAGTGTCCACCCACCTACACCCTGGAAAGCGTTGCCTACTTGGGAGTCTCAGCCGTGGTTTCCTGCTCACCTGTGTACTGGAGTGATGCTTCCTGCTGGCGCAGTGACAGTGGCCAAGCCCTGGTCCAGGGGAAGGGCTGTAATCATACCTTCTCCAAGGACCTCTGAATCCTAGTCTTGGGGAGGAAGCCCCTTTTCCAAGGTTGTTTCCTTCTGGGTCTTCTCGATCTGGGTTCTCTAGCACTCTGTATGCTTGAGATTTTTCTACATCACCTTCTAGATGATCTGTCATAGTTAATAGTAGTATTAAACTTTCCTTGTTCAGATTACTGCACAGCTCTTGGCTTTGAATGGGCCCACGACTAAGCAAATATACACAGCAGAAATTTGGGTTTGAGTTCTTAGCATTTTCTTAAGTGTGTTTAAGTCTATAGATTTGCATGATGATTGCTGACTACCCCGTGGGTGTCCCCAGCCTGGAATGCACCTCTACAGGCCCTGTTTTCTTCCCTTCAGATTGCAGCTTCTGTCCTGTAGCTCTCATGTATGTTCTTTGACCTTTGTCAATTGTGTTCTTAGGTCACTTTTGTTGTCATGTGCACATCAATCACATGACATCTAACACGTTTTAGCTTTGCTGCTGTTGCTTTCTTTTCTCTCAGTTTATAAAATACACTGATTTAAAAGTAGTGCTTTTTCTCTACTGGAACATTTTTATGAAATAACTTTTTCATGTCCATCTTTGACAGTGTCTTGTATCATGCATCCAAATACAAGGTGAGGTTCCTCCCCACTTTAAAATAACTTCCAGAAAACAACAAGCTGCCTTATATTCAAGTCCTTTCAGAATCTCTTACAGAGAACTGTTACTCACAAAAAATCCGTTGAATGGAGAAGCCACAGCAGTTGTATCACCTAAATTCATGCTTGTTGGGATTGATAGATCCCTCAACAGAATTGTTTTAAAAAATGGAGACAAGGAGGAGAGGCTCACGATGGTGACATGAGTAGGGCGGCAGAAATCTCCTCCCACAACCATACATATTTTTGAAAATACAACAAATACAACTACGCCTAAAAGAGAGACCAGAATATACAGTACAATAGCCAGACTACATCTACATCTGCAACAGCTCAGTATCTCACCAAAAGGATAAGATACAAAGCCGTGACCCAGTGGGACCTGAGCACTCCCCCCACCCCAGCTCACTGGCGGGAGGAAAGAAGTCAGAGTGGGGAGGGAATGGAAGCACAGGACTGCTAAATAACCATCCCTAGTAATCTACACCGGGAGCACTGACACACATTGCGTACTGTACTGGATATTAGAGAAACAAAAAGTAAAACCCGAGATGGAGACTGCGAGCAGGTCCCCACAGCCGGCTCCCCTGTGACAAAAGAAAAGCGATGCTTTTCGAAAGTCTTAAAGGGACAGGGGTTAACAGCTGGACAGAATCATTCTGACATACTCAGCCGAGCAGGCTGGGAAACCTTAGGAACTTCAGGTGCCTCAAGCCCCTGGGAGGGAACCCAG
Organism: Manis pentadactyla; assembly: GCF_030020395.1. Lineage (NCBI taxonomy): Eukaryota > Metazoa > Chordata > Mammalia > Pholidota > Manidae > Manis > Manis pentadactyla. The sequence goes on along the minus strand of NC_080021.1, from coordinate 114,569,055 downwards.
CCCCAAAGTCCCTCACAGCAATAAGCAGCCTGCCATTCATTCCTCCCAGCCAGTGCTACAAGGAAACTGGCTGACCCGCCACAGCGGTGGAGCAGCCGGAGAGCGGCCCTGCCAGTACCAACCACACAGAGTCTCCTCCCAGCACGCAGCTAACAGGGACAGACCCAGAGGCTGCCGCTGGTGCATATCTGCCCGGCACAGACAGAGGAAGCCAGAGCAAGGTCCGGAAGGCATGAAGGGTAGCCGTTCTTGCAGGAGAACACACCTGGCACATCTGCCACTCACCACAGGGCTCTGCGCTATCCAAAGGGCTGCCCCACCCATGGCAGCTCAGGAATTTAACCCAGAGACTGCTCCCAGTGTGCAGGTAACTGACAAAGGCAGCAGAGAAGGGCAAGGTGACCAACAAGCAGGAAGGGACTTTGTTCTTCCAGCTGACACACATGCCACCTGCGTATGACGACCTCTATCAACATGAAAAAGCAGAAGAATCTGGTCCATTCAAGAATCACTCAGACAACCCCAGAGAGATGGCCTGGGGAGATAGATATAACCAATATTCCTGACAAAGAATTCAAAATAAAGGTCATAACCATGCTGAGGGACCTTCAGAGAAATATGCAAGAGCTAAGGGATGAAGTGAGGAGGGAGATGACAGAAATGAAACAATCTCTGGAAGGACTTAAGAGCAACTGGATGAGGTGCAAGAGACTGTTAATGGAATAGAAATCAGAGAACAGGAACACAGAAGCTGAAGTACAGAGAGATAAAAGGATCTACAGGAATGAAAGAATATTAAGAGAACTGTGTGACCAATACAAATGGAACAATATTTGCATTATAGGAGTACTAGAAGAAGAAGAAGAGAGAAAAAGGGATAGAAAGTGTCTTTGAAGAAATAATTGCTGAAAACTTCCCCAAACTGGGGGAGGAAATAGTTGCTCAGACTATGGAAGCCCACAGAACTCCCAAAACAAGGGACCTAAGGAGGACTACAACAAGACATATAATAAATAAAATGGCAAAGATCAAAGACAAGGACAGAGTATTAAAGGCAGCCAGAGAGAGAAAAAAAGTCACCTACAAAGGAAAACCCATCAGGCTATCATCGGACTTCTCAACAGAAACCTTACAGGCCAGAAGAGAATGGCATGATATATTTAATGCAATGAAACAGGAGGGCCTTGAACCAAGAATAGTGTATCCAGAAGGGTTATCATTTAAATATGAAGGAGGGGTTAAATAATTCCCAGACAAGCAAAAGTTGAGGGAATTTGCCTCCCACAAACTACCTCTACAGGACATTTAAAAGGGACTGCTCTAGATGGAAGCACTCCTAAGGCTAAATAGATGTAACCAGGGAAAATAAAATCACAACAAAGAAAGCAGACCAACCAAATACTAACTAAAGGCAAAAAATAGAATCAATTACTCACAAAAGCAGTCAAAGGAAACACAAAAGAGTACAGAATAAAACACCTAACATATAAAGGATGGAGGAGGAGGAATAAGAAGGGAGATAAATAAAGAATCATCAGACTGTATTTATAATAGCTTAATAATAGAGTTAAGTTAGACAGTTAGATAGTAAGGAAGCTAACCTTGAACCTTTGGTAAATAAGAATCTAAAGCCTGTAATGGCAATAAGTACATATCTTTCAATAATCACCCTAATTGTAAATGGACTGAATGCACCAGTCAAAAGACATAGAGTAATAGAATGGATAAAAAAGCAAGACCCATCTATATGCTGCTTACAAGAGACACACCTCAAACCCAAAGACATACACAGACTAAAAGTGAAGAGATGGAAAAAGATATTTCATGGAAACAATAGGGAGAAAAAAGCAGGTGTTGCAGTACTTGTATCAGACAAATAGACTTCAAAACAAAGAAAGTAACAAGAGATAAAGAAGCACATTACATAATGAATAAGGGATCAGTCCAACAAGAGGATATAACCATTATAAATATATATGCACCCAATACAGGAGCACCAATGTATGTGAAACAAATACTAACAGAACTAAAGGAGGAAATAGAATGCAATGCATTCATTTTGGGAGACTTTAACACACCACTCACTCCAAAGGACAGATCCACCAGTCAGAAAATAAGTAAGGACACAGAGGCACTGAACAACACACTAGAACAGGTGGACTTAAAAGACATCTACAGAACTCTACACCCAGAAGCAGCAGGATACACATTCTTCTCAAGTATACATGGAACATTTTCCTGAGTAGACCACATACTAGGCCACAAAAAGAACCTCAGTAAATTCAAAAAGATTGAAATTCTACCAACCAACTTCTCAGATCACAAAGGTATAAAACTAGAAATAAATTGTACAAAGAAAACAAAAAGGCTCACAAACACATGGAGGCGTAACGACATGCTTCTAAATAATCAATGGACCAATGACCAAATTAAAGCACAGATCAAACAATATATGGAGACAAATGACAACAACAGCACAACACCCCAACTTCTGTGGGAATGCAGCGAAGGCAGTTCTCAGAGGAAAGTATATAGCAATCCAGGCCTATTTAAAGGAGGAAGAACAATCACAAATGAATAGTCTAAAGTCACAATTATTGAACATGGAAAAAGAAGAACAAATAAGGCCCAAAGTCAGCAGAAGGAGGGACATAATAAAGATCAGAGAGGAAATAAATGAAATTGAGAAGGATAAAACAATAGAAAAACAATGAAACCAAGAGTTGGTTCTTTGAGAAAATAAAATAGACAAACCCCTAGTCAGACGTATTAAGAGTAAAAGAAAATCTACACCCATAAACAGAATCAGAAATGAGAGAGAAAAAATCACAACAGACCCCACAGAAATACAAAGAATTATTAGAGAATACTATGAAAATCTATATACTAACAAGCTGGAAAACCTAGAAGAAATGGACAACTTCCTGGAAAATACAACCTTCAAGATTGACCAAGGAAGAAACATAAACTCTAAAGATACCAATTACCAACCAGCAAAGAAATTGAATCAGTAATCAAAAAACTACCAAAGAACAAAACTCCTGGTCCAGATGGATTCACCGCCTGAATTTTATCAGAAATATAGAGAGGACATAAACCCTTTCTCCTTAAAGTTTTCCAAAAAATAGAAGAGGAGGGAATACTCCCAATCTCATTCTATGAAGCCAACATCACCCTAATACCAAAACCAGGCAAAGACCCCACGAAAAAAGAAAATTACAGACCAATATCCCCGATGAATGTAGATGCAAAAATACTCAACAAAATATTAGCAAACTGAATTAAAAAGTACATCAAGAGGATCATACATCATGATCAAGTGGGATTCATCTCAGGGAATGCAAGGATGGTACAACTTTTGAAAATCCATCAATATCATCCACCACATCAACAAAAAGGACAAAAACCACATGATCATCTCCATGGACGGTGAGAAAGCAATCGACCAAGTTCAACATCCATTCATAATAAAAACTCTCAGCAAAATGGGTATAGAGGGCAAGTACCTCAACATAATAAAGGTATATACGACAAACCCACAGCCAACATACTTAACAGTGAGAAACTGAAACCTTTTCCTCTAAGATCAGGAACAAGACAGGGATGCCCACTCTCCCCACTGTTATTCAACATAGTACTGGAGGTCCTAGCCTCGGCAGTCAGACAAAACAAAGAAATACAACGCATCCAGATTGGTAAAGAAGAAGTCAAACTGTCACTATTAGCAGATGACATGATATTGTACATAAAAATCCCTAAAGAATCCACTCCAAAACTACTAGAACTGATATCTGAATTTGGCAAAGTTGCAGGATATAAAATTAATGTGCAGAAATCTGTTCCATTCCTATACACTAATGATGAACTAATTGAAAGAGAAATCAGGAAAACAATTCCATTCACAATTGCATCAAAAAGAATAAAATACCTAGGAATAAGCCTAACCAAGGAAGTGAAAGACCTGTACCCTGAAAACTACAAGACACTCATGAGAGAAATTAAAAAGGACACCAAACAAATGTAAACTCATCCCATGCTCTTGCCTAGGAAGAATTAATATTGTCAAAATGGCCATCCTGCCTAAAGCAATCTATAGATTCAATGCACTCCATATCAAAATACCAACAGCATTCTTCAACAAACTGGAACAAATAGTTGTAAAATTCATATGGTACCACAAAACATCTCGAATAGCCAAAGCAATCCTGAGATGGATGAATGAAGCAGGGAGAATCTCCCATCCCAACTTCAAGCTCTACTACAAAGCCACAGTAATCAAGGCAATTTGGTACTGTCACAAGAGCAGACCCACAGACCAGTGGAACAGAATAGAGGGCCCAGATGTTAACCCAAACATATATGGTCAATTAATATACAATAAAGGAGCCATGGACATACAATGAGGAAATGACACTCTCTTCAACAGATGGTGCTGGCAAAACTGGACAGCTACATGTAAGAGAATGAAACTGAATCATTGTCTAACCCCATACACAAAAGTAAATTCAATATGTATCAAAGACTTGAATGTAAGTTACGAAACCATAAAACTTTTAGAAAAAAAACGGGCCAACATCTCTTGGACATAAACATGAGCAGCTCCTTCATGAGCATTATCTTCCTGGGCAAGGGAAATAAAAGCAAAAATGAACAAGTGGGACTATGTCAAGCTGAAAAGCTTTGGTATAGCAAAGGACACCATCAGTAGAACAAAAAGGCATCCTACGGTATGGGAGAATATATTCATAAATGACAGATTCAATAAAGGGTTGTCATCGAAAATATATAAAGAGCTCACACACCTCAAGAAACAAAAAGCAAACAATCCAATTAAAAAATGGACAGAGGAGCTGAACAGACTGTTCTCCAAAGAAGAAATTCAGATGGCCAACAGACACATGAAAAGATGCTCCACATCGCTTGTCATCCGAGAAATGCAAATTAAAATCACAATAAGATATCACCTCACAGCAGTAAGGATGGCCACCATCCAAAAGACAAACAACAAGAAATGTTGGTGAGGTTGTGGAGAAAGGGAAACCCTCCTACACTGCTGGTGGGAATGTAAATTAGTTCAACCATTGTGAAAAGCAGTATGGAGGTTCCTCAAAAAACTCAAAAAGAAATACTATTTGACCCAGGAATTCCACTCCTAGGAATTTACCCTAAGAATGCCTCAGCCCAGTTTGAAAAAGACAGTTGCACCCCTAGGTTTATCGCAGCGCTATTTACAATAGCCAAGAATTGGAAGCAACCTAAATGTCCATCAGTGGATGAATGGATAAAGAAGAGGTGGTACATATACACAATGGAATATTATTCAGCCCTAAGAAGAAAACAAATCCTACCATTTGCAACAACATGGATGGAGCTAGAGGGTATTATGCTCAGTGAAATAAGCCAGGTGGAAAAAGACAAGTATCAAATGATTTCCCTCATCTGTTGAATATAAGCGCAAACAAAAACCCTGAAGGAACAAAACAGCTGCAGACTCACAGAACCCAAGAATGTTCTAACAGTTACCAAAGGGAAAGGGACTGTGGAGGATGGGCAGGAAGGGAGGGATAAGGTGAAAAAAAAGGGTGCATTACTGTTCGCAGACATATGTAGTGGGGTGGCATGGGCAGGGGAACTGTAGAACACAGAGAAAACAGTGAGTGATTCTATAGCATTTTACTATGCTGTTGGTTAGTGACTGTAATGGGGTATGTTGGGGGGCTTGGTGGGGGGCATCTAGTAAACATAATGTTCATGTAATTGTAGATTAATGATAGCAAAGAAAAAATGGAGACAAGGAAGTTTAAAACGGACTTAGTTGTTATCCCTTGGAGAGTAGTTTAAAACCTCACATTTGCCAAAGTCAAAGATACTTAAAGAATAGGTAAGGGCTCTGTTGTGAACATCAAAATATAGAGCTATAGAACAAATGAAAAATTAATCAGCTTTACCCAGATTCTTAGTGAAGACATCTCCTACATACTCAAAAAGATGCTCTATCTCAAATAAGTTACACAGAGGTGAAAATGATCTAACTCTACAAGTGGCAGAGGAAGTCATTGTGAAGCATTTAAGTAAAATGGTTGCATGAAATGTGGAAGTAGGACAAAACCCAACTATTTTATGTATTTTACTTAATAGGTGATTCAAGGTAGGTGTTCGTAAGTTATAATTTATTTAATGTTTTAAAAAAGGCATGAACATCTTATCAGCATCTCTGAAAATTGATGGGGTGTTTTCATCAGCAGCCTACCCATCAGTGAATTTACTTGGAGGAAAATGTGTTTTGGATCTTTACTTGGGCAAATACGATAGCATCATATTTAGGATTGCGTTGTGTTTGGGCATATATGGTGTTTATCCTCTGTCACCCAAGATTTTAAAATCTCTAGGCACAGGTAGTGGTAAGTTCTCTACTTAGGTGTGTCCCCACTGACAACATAAGACTCTGAATATGAGAAGTCATAAAGGTTGGTTTTTCGGAGGGTAGCCTTCAAAGTTGTAACTCAGGAGCTATTTTTTGCTAGAGGCTTTCTTGATGCTTCCTTCCTCCTGTGGAGGAATTCAACACTGTGTGTACCTTTGCCTCAGTATGTTAAGTCTGCCCCACATCTGCTAGCAGACCTGACTCTGCTGCCGTCCACACTGCAAGCGCCTGTAAACAGGGATCACGTCTGATGGTTTTTGGGCCCTTTGAGCTGCATTGGATCATAGGTGCTGCACATTATTCAAATGAAGCATTCAAGAGTTTGAATGACTACTACTGCCTTCTCTGGAGGGGCAGCTTTCACCGGCCCACTTCCTGCTCAGGGCTCAAGTAGATTTAGGAAAAGTTTTTAAGATATCCTTCGCTATCTAAGCTCTCATTACTTGCTCTCTGAATATCAAGGACCAAAAACATTTGGATTTCATAGTGTTCTTCACTCTTGGAATTCTAGGAACAAAATGAAGGAATATTTTGAAGCACATGTTAGAACATAGATCCAGTTTTAGTCACAGACTTAGATGGGTCCTAGGGTGTATACTTTTGTCGAGTAGAAGTGATTGCCCATACTCCCTGCATGGGGGCCACATACTGCTCTCCAGACCTCTTCCAAAGTTGGGACTCTATCTCTTCTGGCTTTGGCCTGTGGTTACCAGATGTGGGAGCTGAAGAGAAGTGACTACTGTTGTTGCAAGAGTACCAGACCACAGTGGCATATAAATTAGGATTGCATAAAGCTAGAAAGCTCAGGTTTATGAGCTGCTGCTAATGGGGACATTATTATTATTTTTAACTTAAACATGATATGGCTTATTCATACCAAAGTTAAGCTTTACTTGGGTAAATTTAACATTTTTCACATGTAAAAGACTAGGGTAGTTTTATTTCTGAGTATAGTATTGTGTCCAGTTGGAATGTGTAGCTAAGCTCTTGTTTTGACTTGGACAGTTGGAGTGAACGGACAGTTTCATTCTAGAAGAGACGTATTAAATAAAGAACTTTTCCTTATTGAATGATTACTCTGCCAGCCACAGAGGTAAATCTGGCTCTTTGCATTGCTCCATTGAATGCTTAAAACTACACTTACCACAGTTTCTTCCTTTGTTTTAACTTTATTTTGAGGTATTTGTAGATTCACATGTTGTAAGAAATAATACAGATAGATCCTGTAAATGCCCTTTGACCCAGTTTCCACTGAGGGTAACATCTTACATAACCACTGTGGAGTATCACAAGTGGGAAAATGTCATTGATACAATCCCCTGACCTTTGTCACTTTTCACCAGTGTTACATTTACTCGTTTGTGTGTATGTGTGTATAAGTTTGTGCATTTTGTTCTGTGCAGTTTTACCACATAGCGTAGGTTATCATTTCTCTAAACAAGGCTCAGATAAATTATGTGAAATGCCTGAGTGTAGGCCTGGTGTTTGAATCTAGATCTGTTTGATCTAAACTTTTGCTTTTCCAGTAACAGTAATGATGAATAACATACCATCAAAAATCAATAATAACAATGGCTGTAACTCACTGAGTGATATATGACACAAACTGAGTCCTTACAATGTGCCAGGGTCTGTTCTAATATATTAATTCATTGAATGCCCCCAGCAACTGTATGTCATAAATTATATCACAGTTGAATTAGTATTGTTAATTAAACTACTTGTATTACCAAGGAATAGGTAATTGTTTTTACTCCTGAAATCAATAATAGTGAAATTCTATCTTCTTTTTACATAATTGCATATTTTGAACTTCTGACCTTAACTGCTGATCTTGGTAGTTGTGACCACATTAAGTGTGTGTGTGTATGTATATGTGTATAAAGTGAGACCTATATTATTATACAGTAAGTTAGGTTGAAATACTCTAAAAATATTTTTACAAATGTAATATAAATCAAAGCTAGTTTAGGCAGAATGCCAGGTGTTTAAGGGAATATATATATATAAAACCACCAATAATACTTAAGAATGGGAGAAGATTTTTTTTTTTTTGTGTGTGTGTGTGTGTGTGTATTTTAGATCCTTTTGGCCAAATACAGCCCCAAGAATTTTAAAATTCAATTGAATCTCTCAAGTTATATATCTAACTTCCAAAATGGAACCTAATGCATTGGTTGTGAATTATCACTGATTTTTTGAATATCATAATGCTTTAGGAAGATCATAGGTATACTGATCAGTCTATAGTTTACCCTACGATCCTTTGCTAGTTAAATATCTTGTAAGGCTGTCATAATAATGAGCAGCAGCACTTTTCTGACCAGAAATAGCAGTCCCGTGTGTTGTAGGTCCCAGGAGGTCTTGAGTGTTTTTGTAGACAGCAGACAGAAATGAAAGGAATTTTGTCCTTTTTACCTCATGTAATCCCGCTGGAAAATGAAACATGTGCTATGAGTTTATACTGACTTCTGCCAGGTCACCTCCCCAAAGAGTCCCGGGCAAGCACTGTTGCAGCATTTCTTGGACAGGAGTCTGACAGCCCCTCCACAAGTCGGACGGTTCTTGTGGTGTGCTACTGTGGAACCCTGCGCCACTCTCTGCTCCTAGGAAGCTTCTGGACAGGGGTGCCCTGAGTGACCTGCATCTGTTTCCTTGACTCTTTGCCAGTATATCACACCCCCAAATTAGAGTCAATTTAAACTAAGACCTATATAGTTTGTCATGGTTGTTCTTACCATGATGGGTGACAAGTCATGCAGCACTGAGTATGGTTGGTTCTGCCTTGCTTTTTAGAACTTGATTTTGGACATTAGATAATGCAGATGTTTTTGAAACTTTATATTATGAGGAGCTATTTGGAAACCATGAAACCTTTTTAATGGACCACTCTATCAATTTTCTGCTCTTCTAAGGAAGTTTTTCCTATTCATGACTCATGTTACTCTTTGGCTGACACTGGGGGAATGTAATAACAATTAAGGAAAGGAAGGTATGTGTTTTCTTCTTTTCTTGAAAGCTTGTACATGTTTTCTGTCTTTGGTTATGTAAACTGGATAACTTGTAGAATGCTGACAACTACGAGGTGTAAAATCTAGCCTGGTAATACATACTTGTCTGGAATTTAAAAATCAAAATGCTTTCTTTGCTTCTATGGAGAAGTCTTTTGCTTGATGGCCCAGAATATAAATCCAGTAAAAATGACATGTTCCATCCGTCATTTCCACACATCTTCAGCAAAATTAGTGAGATCACCCTAAGATTACACTTTGTGTTTTATTTTCATTTTTTAGGTCTGTATGAGCTGTTGGCTGCTCTGCCAGCCCAGCTGCAGGCACATGTGGATAGCCAGGAAGACCTGACCTTCCTCTGGGATATGTTTGGTGAAAAAAGCCTGCATTCACTGGTAAAGGTAAACCATGCTGATGTCAGATACCCCTTGCCAAAAAACATATGGAAAAATATTTTGAGTGCCATCTAGTCAACCAGAGATCAGATTGTTGCTGTCTGAAAAAAAAAATAGCCTTGTTCCATTTCACTGATGGGCATGGAAATTGTTAAAGATTCTACCAAAAATACATAGATGATGTCTCTTAATGTGGTGATCTTGTCATGCATACTAATGCAGCAAAGATGTGATTGCGCTTGTTTAGAAAAAGAATATGAAATAGTAGCAGGAAGGTTTAGACTCCTTATAGTCAACATTCATAGCTGGAATTTAACTTAAATAAATGTTCATAGAAGAAATTAGGAGGAATATATTTTCTGATGTTAAGGATTGGCAGCCATTCAGTAGCCACATTAATTTAAAATAATTTCCTTTAACAAAGTCAACTGAAATTCTAGCATGCTGTTTCTTTTCTTGGCAAAATGCCACTGAAATGGTATTTTGTGTATAAATACACTGAAGCTAAATATGAATAAAAACAGTTTTGGAGGCAGTTTTAGTAAAGCTTCATGCCATGAAAATGATCAACCACCAGAAATCACATCTTGCCACACAGCAATGCTGGGAGGGCTCAGAACTCTTAAAGTAATAAAATTAGCTCAAGAAACTGAAAATATGACACTCTTGCTTCTGGAAATATGAATTGCATTTTCTGTCATTTTAAGTCAAGCTGAAAGAAATTTAGAGCCTTACTTGAGTCTGCGGGACAGAGAAGGCTAGGGTGCCTCAGCAGTATCTGGACATACACTTAATTCAGCTAAATTTGATTCAATTGTCAGTCATGGTAATAGATTTTCTCATTGATGTATATTATTTGATAATAAGCAACTTTTGAGGTGCAATGGCTTCACAGAACAGGATAATTCTTATTACATTTTGTTCTGGTCAGATTTTCTGAAATTTGCATACCTGAGCAGTGGCAATTCTCAAAAAGTGAAAATGTTGGTGATTAAAGATGGCGGGGTGAGAGGTGAGACAGATAACTCCTCCCAAAAACACATATAATTTGAAAATATAGTTAATACAACTAATCCTAACGTTGCAACAGGAAAGAAGGCTGCACCAGACCGCATGCACCTGGAGAACAGAGCAGACCTCAGAGAACAGGGTAATGTACCAAAGCCTTGATCTGGCAGGACCCAGGCACTTCCCCAACCACAGCTCACCGGTGGGAGGAAGAGAAACTGAGCAAGGGGGTGGAAGCCCAGGACTATTGAACACCCAGCCCTGGAGATCTACTATGGGAGCACAAACCTACATTTCATGGTGCTCTGGAGATTAGTGGGGTTGGAAAGCTAAGACAGGCAGAATACTTGGGGAGACTGAGATTCCAGACATTTGTGGAGGACAGTGATCCATATCCAGCTGCTCTGGGACAAAGGAAAGGTGGGCAGTCTGAGAGGGTTCCCAGCATCGAGAGGGCTGCTGAAGGGGTGGGGATTGCAAGAAGCTTGCTCCTCAGGAAATGGATACATGGACTAGGTTGTCTGGGTGCACTCTGCCCAGCTGGTTGGGAACTTTCAGGAGTTCCAGGCACTCCATCTGCCTCGTTGATTCAGCTGTAAGGTCCCCCACTGTGATACCCTCCCTGCTGCGCTTTCCTCTTGGCCTACTGGCTTGCAAACCTGCAGTAGCTACCCTGGCATCAGGCCAGCCAAAGGAAGGTACTGCCTACAGCAGCTGCAAGTGCAAAGCACAGAGGCTTACACATGTGTGCTTGACCCGCTTCTTTTGACAGTGGTGACAAGCACTGCAGTCAGGAAACTTGAAGCAGCTCTTTCCTCCACCTAGGCACCAGTGTTGTTCCCCTGTGACCCCTAATATCACTCCAGGGGCTGAGCAGCTCCAGAGACTAGAGCTTCTGGGTATTAGAGAGTGGCACATACAAGTATGAATCGTCAAAGGAACCCTCTGCAATCCAAAATCTTACAAGCACCAGAAGAAGGCCCAAGTGAAACTGAACTCACCAGTCTTCCTGTAAGACAGTTCAAAATAAAAATCATAAACATGCTCATGGAGGTACATAAAAAAATTCAATAACTCAGGGACGAATTTAGGATGGGGATTCAATCATTAAGAAATTCCACATCTGAAATGAAACATACAAGGGAGGGATTGAAAAGTAGGTTCGATGTAGTAGAAGAGACAGTAAATGGAATAGAAATTAGAGAAGGGGAATACAAAGAAGCTGAGGCACAGAGAGAATAAAGGATTTTTCAGGATGAAAGAATATTGAGAGAACTGTGTGACCAATACAAATGGAACAATTAGCATTATAGGGGTACGAGAAGAAGAAGAGAGAAAAAGGGGACAGAAAGTATCTTTGAGGAGGTAATTGCTGAAAATTTCCCCAATCTGCGGAAGGAGGTAGTCTTTCAGGTAATGGAGGTGCAAAGATTTCCCAACACAAGAGACCCAAGGAAGACAACACCAAGACATATAATAATTGAAATGACAAAGAATAAGGATAAGAACTGAGTATTAAAAGCAGCCAGAGAGAAAAAAGATCACATACAAAGGAAAACCCATTAGGCTATCAGCAGATTTCTCAGCAGAAACCTTACAGGCCAGAAGGAAGTGGCATGATGTATTTAATGCCATGAAGCAGAAGGGCCTCGAACCAAGAATACTCTACCCGGCAATGATAAATTTATCATTTAAATTTGAAGGAGGGATTAAACAATTTTCAGATAAGCAAAAGCTGAGAGAATTCACCTACCACAAACTACCTCCACAGTGTATTTTGGAGGGACTGCTGTAGGTGGAAGTGTTCCTAAGGCTAAATAACTGTCACCAGAGGAAATAAAACCACAGTAAAGAAAGTAGAACACTTAATTACTAAGCAATGCAAAATCAAATCAACTATCCCAAAGTCAATCAAAGGATAGACAAAGAGTACAGAATATGATACCTAATATATAAAGAATGGAGGAGGAAGAAAAAGGAGGACAAAAAAGAGAACCTTTAGGTTGTGTTTGTAATAGCATACTAAGAGAGTTAAATTAGACTCTTAGTAAAGAATTACCCTTGCACCATTGGTAACCAGGAATCTAAAGCCTGCAATGGCAACAAGTACATACCTATCGATAATCACCCTAAATGGAAATGGTCTGAATGCATCAATCAAAAGACATAGAGTTACTGAGTGGATAAAAAAACAAGACCCATCTATGTGCTGCCTAGAAGAGACTCACTGCAAACCCAAAGACATACACAGACTGAAAGTAAAGGGATGGGAAAAGATATTTCATGGAACTAATAGGGAGAAAAAAGCAGGAGTTACAGTACTTGTATCAGACAAAACAGATTTCAAAGCAAAGAAAGTAAGAAGAGACAAAAAAGGACATTATATAATGATAAAGAGGTCAGTCCAACAAGAGGATATAACTACTATAAATATCTATGTATCCAACACAGGATCACCTACATACGTGAAACAAATACTAACAGAATTAAACGGAGAAATCGAATGCAATGCCTTCATTTTGAGAAACTTCTACACACCACTCACTCCAAAGGACAGATCAACCAGACAGAAAAAAGTAAGGAGACAGTCACTGAACAACACACTAGAACAGATGGATCTAATGGACATCTATAGAACACTCCACCCAAGAGCAACATGATACACATTCTTCTCAAGTGCACATGGAACATATTCAAGAACAGATCATATACTAGGCCACAAAAAGAGCCTCAGTTAATTTAAAAAGATTGATATTGTACCAACCAGCTTCTCAGACCACAAAGGTATGAAACCAGAAATAAATTACACAAACAAAATGAAAAAGCCCACAAACACACGGAGGCTTAATAACAGTCTCCTAAATAATCAATGGATCAATGACCAAATAAAAACAGAGATCAAGCAAAATATGGAGACAAATGACAACAATAATTCAACACTGCAAAATCTGTGGGACGCAGGAAAGGCCCTGCTAAGAGGAAAGTATATTGCAATACAGGCTTACCTCAGGAAAGAAGAACAATCCCATATGAACAGTCTAAACTCACAATTAACGAAATTTTTAAAAGAAAACAAATGAAGCCCAAAGTCAGTAGAAGGAGGGACATGATAAAAATTAGGGCAGAAATAATTCAAATCAAGGAGAATAAAAGAAAAGAAAGAATCAGTGAGATCAGGAGCTGGTTCTCTAAGAAAATAAAATAGATAAACCCCTAGTCAGACTAATCAAGAAAAAAGAAAGTCTATGGACATAAACAGAATTGGAAATGAGAAAGGAAAAATCACTCTGGACACCACAGAAATACAAAGAATTATTTGAGAATACTATGAAAAATTATATGCTAACAAACTGGATAACCTAGAATGGACCACTTTCTAGGAAAATACAACTTACCAAGGCTGACCCAGGAAGGAAATAAATCTGAATAGACCAATTACCAGCAATGAAATTGAATTGGTATGCAAAAAACTACCTAAAAATAGAACTCCTGGACCAGATGGTTTCACTGCTGAATTTTATCAAACATTTGATGAAGATCTAATACCCATCCTCCTTAAGGATTTCCAAAAAATAGAAAAGGATGGAATACTTCCAAACTCATTCTCTGAGGCCAGCATCACTCTAATACCAAAACCAGGCAAAGACACCACAAAAAAAGAAAATTGCAGACCAATATCCCTGATGAACGTAGACGCAAAAATACTCAACAAAATATTAGCAAACCGAATTCAAAAATACATCAAAAAGATCATCCATCATTATCAAGTAGGATTTATTCCAAGGATGCAAGGATGGTGCAACATACGAAAATCTATCAACATCATCCAACACATCAGTAAAAAGAAGGGCAAAAACCTCATGATCATCTCCTTAGGTGCTGAAAAGCATTCAACAAAATTCAACATCCATTTTTGATAAAAACTCTCAGCAAAATGGGTATAGAGGGCAAGTACCTCAACATAACAAAGTCCATATATGAGAAACCCACAGCCAACATCAAACTGAACAGCGAGAAGCTGAAAGTTCTTCCTTTAACATCAGGTACAAGACACAGATGTCCACTCTCCCCACTTTTATTCAACATAGTACTGGAGGTCCTAGCCATGACATTTAGACAACACAAAGAAATAAAAGGCATCCAGATTGGCAAGGAAGAAGTTAAACTGTCAGCATTTGCAGATGACCTGATATTGTACATAAAAAACCCTACAGAATCCTCTCCAAAAGTACTAGGTCTAATATTTGAATTCAACAAAGTTGCAGAATATAAAATTAATACACAGAAATCTGTTGTATTCCTATATATTAACGATGAACTAGCAGAAAGAGAAATCAGAAAAGTCATTCCATTCACAATTGCTTCAAAAAGAATAAACTACCTAGGAATAAACCTAACCAAGAAGGTGAAAGATCTATAGCCTGAAAAGTACAAGACACTCATGAGAGAAATTAAAGAAGATACCAATAAATGGAAACACATCCTGTGCTCATGGATATGAAGAATTAATATTTTCAGTATAGCCATCCTGCTAAAGCAATTTACAGATTCAATACAGTCCTTATCAAATACCAACAGCATTCTTCAATGAAGTGGAACAAATAGTTCTAAAATTCATATGGAACCACAAAAGACCTCAAATAGCCAGAGGAATCCTGAGAAGGAAGAGTAAAGCAGGAGGGATTATGCTCCCGACTTCAAGTTCTACTGCAAAGCCACAGTAATCAAGACAATTTGGTACTGGCACAAGAGCAGACCCGTCCACCAATAGAGCAGACTAGAGGGCCCAGATATAAACCCAGGCATGTATGATCAATTAATTTACGATAAAGGAGCCATGTATATACAATCGGGAAATTACAGCCTCTTCAAGAACTGGTGTTTGTAAAGCTAGACAGCTACATGCAAGAGAATGAATCTGAATTATTGTCTGTCCCCATACTCAGAAGTAAACTGGAAATGGATCATAGACCTGAATGTAAGTCTTAAAACCATAGAACTCTTAGAAGAAAGCATAGGCAAAAATCTCTTGAATATAAACATGAGCACCTTTTTCCTGAGTGCATCTCTTCGAGCAAAGGAAGCAAAATAAAAAATGAACAGATGTTACTATATCAAGCTAAAAAGCTTCTGTACAGCAAAAGACACCATCAGGTGAACAAAAAGGCATTCTGCATATCCATATGGGAGAATATATTTGTATATGACATATGCAACAAGTGGTTAACGTCCAAAATATACAAAGAATTCACATGCCTCAACACACAAAAAGCAAATAACCTGATTAAAAAATAGGAAGAAATTCAGATCGCCAACAGACACGTGAGAAGATGCTCCACATTGCTAATTATCCGGGAAATGGAAATTAAAACCACAATGAGATATCATCTCACACCAGTTATGATGGCCAACATTGAAAAGACTAGGAACAATGAGTGCTGGCAAGGACGCAGAGGAAGAGGAATCCTTCTACAGTGGTGGTGGGAATGTAAAGTAATTCAGCCATTGTGGAAAGCAATATGGATGTTTCTCAAAAAAGTAAAAGTAGAAATAATGTTTGACCTGGGAATTCCACTCCTAGGAATTTACCCAAAGAAAATAACTTCTCAGATTCAAAAAGACATATGCACCCTTCTGTTTATTGCACACTATTTACAATAGCAGATATGGAAGCAACTGAAGTGTGCATCAGTTGATGAATGGATAAAGAAGTGGTGCATATACAGAATGGAATCCTATTCAGCCATAAGAAAGAAACAAATCCTACCATTTGCAACAACATGGATGGAGCTGGAGGATATTATGCTCAGTAAAATAAGCCAGGTGGAGAAAGACAAATGCCAAATGATTTCCCTCATTTTTGGAGTATAAGAATGAAGCAAAACTGAAGGAACAAAACAGCAGCAGACTCACAGACTCTAAGAAGGGAATAGCGGTTACCAAAGGGGAAGGCTGGGGGAGGGCTGGTGGGGAGGGAGGGAGAAGGGGACTCTTGGGTATCATGATTGGTGCATATGGTGTGTGTGTGGTCACGGGAAAGACAGTGTAGCTCAGAAAAGACAAATAGGGACTCTGTGGCATCTTACTATACTGATGGACAGTGACTGCAATGGGGTATGAGGGGTGGCCTTGATAATAAGCATGAACGTATTATCCACATTGTTTTTCTTGTGAAATATTCTTAAGAGATTATATCAATGATAACTAAATAAACAAAAAAACGAGAAGGTTGCTATGTAGCATTTTCCTAGCAATACATTTAAAAATAAAGTGCTTTGTTTGTTTACTTTTTTTGCTTTTATGTAATTTCCATGGTATCTTTCTTTATTTCCTGTGCAATTTTAGGTAGTTTAGTTGGTCTGTTGGGATGTGTTAGAAATAGTCTTGGGATTATAGTTGATGAAGTTTCTGAGTCACTAAGGCCATTGTGAAAATATTCCTGTGTTGAATGTATGGCAAGTTTGATGGTAATTGTTTTATTTAGATTGACTTCATCTTTAGATAGAAGGAATAAAATGTATTTCAGATGGCATTATCATACCTTAATCATTGAATCGGCATGCCCTCAAAAATTGATGCATATATGTGTGTTTATGTGTTAATGTGACTACTATCTCAGTTTCCTTGCCTATACAATGGAAATTACAGTATTTGTTGTCAAGGTGGAGTTTATGAATTGAAATAAAATTATGAAGATCTTAGTTCTTGATATTTACATAGGTTAGGCAAGTATAAGTAGGCATTATTAAGTATTAAGAAAAATATTTAATCCTAGCTTGGGAAGGACCAAAAAAGTAATGACAGAGCTAGATATTTCTAATAAAAGGGTATAACTAATATGGTAAAATACTCTTCATTACACTAGGTGCTGAGTTTTAAGTATAGGTTGTTTTTCAAAGCATATGTCAAGAATAAGTGGTTATAGGAAGCATACTGTTAGTGATAACTGGTTTTATAAAAATGGTGTCGCAAATACGTTGATTTTGCTAGTATTTAAATAACACAGTAACTTGTATACCATCCCGGTGATGTTCAGTAATCACTATAAAATGTGTTTTTAAAATCAGTTTTATTATGTCCTTGTAGTACATGCTTCGTTTAGTATATGCTTAGTTTCTTAATAGTTTCCCCTCCCAACTTGTACCACCTGCAGACCTTAAGTGTGTCCTTCAACCCAACCCGTTCTACTAGTTTTCAAGTACATGAAGCCCAAAATGGCTCCAGGAGGCAGGCTCATGGGTTCGTAGTTTAAACAGCTGCAATGCTCTGCTTAGCTCTGTTCCACTTACCTGTATATAAGTGTGGAGGATGGACGACTCCAGCTTTTGTACATAAGTCTTGGTAGAGCAAAAGACATTTGTTTGAAGAGATCCGTTTTAGAGTGAATAAAAATGTGCTTTGATGTTAGGCTCTTGTCTGCAGCCAAAGCTGTTGGTATGTGATTTAGAGCTGGGTGAATGCAAAGCTTGACTTTATTCTAGCACAAACTTTTCATAGTTGTCATCTTCTTTTAATGTAAAAAAGAAAGTAGTTGTTAATCACTACATAATTTCAACTACATAGAACTTTCTGGTCTAATGTCAGATACACCTGAAAAGAGGTGTTTGTGGCGTCGCAATCTGTGGCAGTAACAGTGTCCCTTCCAGACACAGAGCAGCCCTCCGGCAGGAGTACAAGAGGCTGCGAGCTTATCCTTGGGGTGGAAATACACACCTATAGGGTGTTTGCTGTCGGTAGTTTTTAAAAAGAAAATTCTCTAAATGGAAAAGTGGAATAATAAAAACTGTGATTATGAGATTTGGAAATATCAGAAGAAAGATGTTACTGAGAGAAAACCTGGAAATATCTTAAGAATGGAAATATCACATC
Source organism: Manis pentadactyla (assembly GCF_030020395.1). Lineage (NCBI taxonomy): Eukaryota > Metazoa > Chordata > Mammalia > Pholidota > Manidae > Manis > Manis pentadactyla. The sequence goes on along the minus strand of NC_080021.1, from coordinate 114,550,348 downwards.
ATATATAAGGTGTGGAAAGACAAGGATGTCAGTCTTCCCACCATCCAGTGGGTGTGCTGGACTGCCAGTAAGCAGAACCACATTTCAGACCCTTCTTTTGCAAATATACAGAACCATGAAGCATATATTTTGTATCCCAACCTATTTCTAAATTTATCTTTTACCCTTGTGTTTTTTTCCTACTGAGATTTCTTACCTTAAGATGTTATTTTATTTAGACATGTTGTGCATAGTTTTGGGTTCTGGTTTAAGTTCACTTTAGAACAAGATACAGTATTAAAGGCTTGCTTAGATGTTATATTTATTTTAAGTATGGTTGGTCTGTTTCCCTGAGGAATTTTTGTTCTTATTTCACAATAGTGTTGGTTTTCTAGGATCAGAATGTCAAATTTTTAGTGCCATTTAAATAGTTGCATGTATGTGTGAGGGAAGGAGGAAAAAAAGGTAGTAATTTGAATTTTATCCTTTTTAGGATTTTAAATTATTTCAACAAAACACAAATTGATTATTTTCAAGACAGTTTTCTTGATATGATTGAATTACTGTATTTGTGGAATTGCCGTCTCAAAGGAGTAATGATAATACTCAACTAGACCCTTATAACATTTAGTTACTTACTTTTAAATTTTGATGATTGAAAGCTCTATTCATACTGTCTTTATTGAGTTACAACTATAATTTGCTAGATGTTGCCTAGGCCACTAGGGCTAAAATTTCCAATAGAGCTTGCCAGTCCCTTGCTTGTGGAGGTGTTCTAGATGAAGGGATGGGCAGTTATATGGTAGGTCAAGTTTAGTGCTAACATAGTGGGAGCTGTTGCATTGAAAGGTTTAAAGCAGGGGAGTGAAGATAGTAGGTTTTTATTTTAGAAGTAAATTAGTATACTATGGAGATTGGATGGGACATGAGTTTTCCAGGTCAAAGATGGTGGTGGCAAAGTGTTGAGAGAGGTCGGCTGATTTTAGTTTTAAAAAGTAAGGGATATTCTTCGTGCTGCTCAGCCTGTCCTCACTGTTATGTGTAGTGTTTGTGAACATGCCGGAAGTCCTCTCCATTGTTCGTGAAATAACTGCTGACCTCAGAGGTTAGATGGCACCCCCACCCCCTGACCCAACCACTAGGGGTTGGTGGGGGCTCCAGGAGACCTGTACAAGGCCAAAGGTACCAATTCTGACATATTTTGAATATCTCCTCAGAGAAAGGTGATTTTAGTTTTGTTTATGTTCACTTGATAATTTGGAGGATAATGGGTACTATTGCCCAGTTAGGGATAACCAAATACATATTACATAGTTGGATATGTGGATCTTGAACTGAGGATAATTCTGTTCTAATTGGAAATAGTAGATTTGGGAGCAGGGTTGCCATATAAAATACAGGATATCCAGTTTAATTGGAAGTTAAGATGAACAATGAATACTTTTTTAGTGTAAGTATGAACCATACAATATTTGTATTTTCATTTGTGAAATCTATTCTATTTGGGAGTCACTGGGGTTTAGATGGTGACATTTTTTGGCAACAGATTTATTGAGATATAATCTACTCATTTACAGGGTTGTGCAACCATCACTACAGTCCATTTTGGAATATTTCATCATCTCAGAAGAACCTTGTGTCTTGCAGCTATCATCCTCCAATCCCTGTCTCCTTCTGCCTCTTCCTACAGTCCTAAGTGATAACTCATGTACTTTCAATCCTATATGTTTTCCCATTCTGGACATTTTGTATAAATGGAATGGTTTTTTTGTGACTGGCTTCTGTCACTTAGCTTAATGTTTTCAAGGTTTCATCTGTGTCATAAATGAATAAGGACTTAATTCCTCTTTGTGGCCAAATAGTATTCTATTACATGGCTATGTAACACATTGTTTTTATCATTTCACCCACTGATGGATATTTGGGTTGTTTCTATCTGCTGATTATTATAAATAATGCTGCTGGGATCATTCATATACAAGTTTTCTTGTGGACATGTTTTCAGTTCTCCTGCGTATACACATAGTGGTGGAATTGCTGAGTCAAATGGTAGTCTATGTTTAAACATTTTGAACTGACAGACTGTTTTCCACAGTGGCAACATCGTTTTATGTTCCCACCAGCTGTATATGTGGGTTCTGATTTCTGTACATCCTTGTCTGTACATCCTTGTCAACACTTTTTTATCTGACTTTTTTATTCTAACCTCCCTGTGGGTGTAATGTGATAGCTCATTGTAATTGTGATTTGCATTTCCCTGATGACTAATGATATTAAGCATCTTTTCATGTGTTTATTGGCTATTTGGGTATCTTCTTTGTAGAAATGTCTACTTATAGTCTTTGCCCATTTCTTTCCCATTGGATACTTTATGTTACGGGACAGTTTTAGATTTATGGAAACATTGAGCAGATGGTACAGATAGCTTCCAAATAGTCACCTCCTCCCACAGTTTCCCTTATTTTTAACCTCTTGCATTAGTGTGGTTTGTTTATTCCAGTTAATGAACCAACATTGACATTATTAACTAAAGCCCATAGTTTACATTAGGGTTCACCCTTTGTATTCACAGTTCTGTAGGGTTTTGACAAATGCATACTTTGAGTAGCCATTAGAGTATCATACAGAATAGTTTCACCATCCTGCAAATCCCTTGTATTTCACCACTACACTGACCTTGGCAACCATTGATCCTTTACTGTCTCTATAGTTTTGCCTTTTCCAGACTGTCAACCTAGTTGGAATCATGCAGTATGTAACCTTTCACCCTAGCTTCTTTCACATAGTAATGTACATCTAAGGTTCCATCAAGTCTTCTTATGGCTTGATAGCTCATTTCTTTGTAGAACTGTGTAATATTCCATTATATAGATTACCACAGTTTGTTTCTCCATTGACCTATTGAAGCAAATCTTGGTTGCTTCTAGTCTTGGGCAGTTATAAATAAAGCTTCTATAAACATTTGTGTGCAGTATGTTGTGTGACATAAGTTTTCAACCCATTTGGGTAAATACCTAGCAGCATGATTCCTGGATCAAATGGCAAGACTGTTTAGCTTTCTAAGAAACTGGCAAACTGTCTTTCAGAGTGCCCATGTGATTTTGCATTCCCACACACAATGATTTGAGAGTTCCTATTGCTCTGTATCATTGTCAGCTTTTGATATGGTCCATTTTTGGATTTCAGCCATTCTACTATGTGTGTGATGGTATCTCATTACTGTTTTAATTTGTTATTCTCTTAAGATGTTATTTTAAGCATCTTTTCATATGCATATTTTTCATCTGCATATTTTCTTTGTTGAAGTGTCTATTCAGATCTTTTGTCCATTGATAATTTGGAGGATATTTTGGAGCATATCAACTATACTTTTCAAAAAAGTTTTTTTTAGTGCTTGCTCTAGAGTTTTTCAGATACATTTACAACTACTCTAGGTTCACTTCCAACCCCTTCTTGGCTAGCCTGACTGTAAGTTTTTCCCCTTACTCAGTTTAACAGTTCTTTTTCTTTTTTGGATATGAGTCTTTTATCAGATATGTTTTGAAAATATTTTCTCCATGGCTTGTCTTTTCATTTACTTAGTGGCCTTTCACAGAACAGATGTTTTTAATTTTGAAAAAGTCCAACTAATTTTCTTTCATAGATTATGTTTTTTGAATTGTATCTAAAAACTCATTGTCGTACCCAAGGTCACCTAGGTTTTCTCCTCTGTTACCTTCCAGAAGTTTTTAGTTTTGTATTTACATTTAGTTCTGTGATCCACCTTAAATTAATTTTGTGAAAGATGTAAGCTCAGTGTATAGATACAAATTTTTACATGTGAATAACCAGTTAGTTGTTCCAACATCAATTGTTAAAAAGACCATCCTTTCTTTCTCCATTGAATTGCCTTTTGCTTTTTTGCCAAAAATCGTCTATTCTGGGCTCTTTGGTATCTTCCGTTGATGCATTTATGTATTGATATGATCATAATGATTTCGTTCTTTAATCTGTTGATGTGATGGATTACATTAATATCTGAATATTGAATCAGCCTTTGCATTCCTGGAAAAACTCCCATATGATTTGGTATGTAATTCATATTATGCATAGTTGGATTTGATTTGCTAAGTTTTTAGGTAGCCTATTTTTCCTTGTGTGAAAGTTCTTATCACTTGTCTCTTTCAAGAAACTGGTGCGTATCATGTAAGTTATCAAACTTGAGAGAATAGGATTGTTCATAATCTTTATATCTTTTTAATGTCCATGGGGTCTATAGTGATCACTCCTTTCATTTCTGATATTAGTAATTTATGTTTTCTCTCATTTTTTTCTTGGCTAGCTTGACCTCAGGTTTATCAACTTTATTAATCTTTTCAAACAACCAGCTTATAGTGTTTTTTTTCTTGTTCTCCTCTTTCAAATTCCATGGATTTCTGCTCATATTTCATTATTTCTTTTCTTTCTTTAGTTTCCTAAAGTGGAAATTTAGATCTCTCCCTTTTTTTTAACATATGCCGTCAATGCTATACTTTCCCTCTAACTTTTTTCCTACTTTTGCAGCATCCCATAAATTTTGACAAGTTGTTTTATTGTTTAGGTGAAAACATTTAAGGAATTTCTCTTGATGCTTCTTTGACTCATGTGTTGTTTAGAATTGTTGCATGTCTAAATATATGGAGATTTTCCAGCTGTGTCTTTCTGTTACAGATTTCTAGTTTTAACTCTATGTGGTCTGAGGGCACATGTTGCATGATTTACATTATAGATTTGTTAAAGTGTGTTTTGTGGCCCAGGATGTGGTCTCTCTTGTTCTATGTGAGCTTGAGAAGAATGTATATACTGCTAATGTTAGATGAAGTATTAGATCCATTAGCTGATGGTGCTGTTTGGTGTTCTGCCTGTTGCATGTGTTAATTACTGATAGGGTTTGAAAGTTTCCAAGTATAATAGTGAATTCATCCATTTCTATTGCAATTTTACCAGTTTGCCTCATGTATTTTGCCACTGTCTTATTAGATGCATACACATTAAAGATTATTGTGTTTTCTCAGAGAAAACATCCTTTTTGCTTTATGTAATGCAGGTTTTTTTATCCCTGCAATTTTCATTATTCTGTCATCTGCTTTGTCTGAAATTGATATAGGTACTCCTTTCTTTTGGTTAATGTTAGTATGGTTTATCTTTCTTCATTCCTTTACCTTTAAACTACCTCTGTCTTTATATTTCAAGTGGGTTTCTTGTACAAAACTCAACAGGTAGATCTTTCTTTTGATCTACTCTTAGTCTGTTGGTATATATAGACTACATATAAAGTGATCATTGATATAGTTGGGTTACTATTTTCATGTTTGCAACTGATTTCTTCTACTCACTGTACTTGTTCTTTATATTTTTATCAACTTTTAGTTGAACATTTTATATGATTCCATTCTTTCTTAGCATATCAACTGTACTTTTCAAAAAAGTTTTTTTTAGTGCTCTCTCTAGAGTTTTTCAGATACATTTACAACTACTCTAGGTTCACTTTCAAATAACACTATACCATTTTACAGGTAGGGTGGACATCTTAAAAGAGAATATTCTCAAATCCTGTTTTCCCATACTTTGTAACATTGCTTTCATTCATTTCACTTACCCATATGCTATAATCAACCAACACATTGCTGCTGTTACTACTTTGAACACACAGTTATCAGATCAATTAAAACTAAGAAAAATAAAGGATTTTGTTTTACCTTTATTTAATCCTTCTCTGAAACTCTTTTATTTATGTATTTCTGAGCACCTGGCTTGTATCTCATTTTCCTTCTCTCTCAAAAGCTTCCTTTAACACTTGTTACAAGGAAGGTATACTGGCAGTAATTATGTTTTTTGTTTTGTTTTTATTTCTCTTTTGGTTTTGAAGCAAATTTCACTGGGTATAGAATTCTAGGGTTGTGGTTTTTCTTTCAGCATCTAAATATTTCACCCCACTCTCTTTTTGCATGGTTTTTGATGAGGTGTTTAATGTAATTCTTACCCTTGTACTCTGTAATTAAGGTTTTTATTTCCTTTGTGCTTCTTTCAAGATCTTTATCTTTGGTTTTTTCAGTTTGAATATGATGTGCCTAAGTATAAAATTTTTTGGCATTCATTCCATTTGTTGTTCTCTGAGCTTCTTGGACCTGTCATTTGTTGTTTTGTCATTAATTTTGGAGAATTCTTAGCCATTGATAGTTTTAATATTTCTTCTCCTTTCTCTTTGTTCTCCTTCTGGGGTTCTCATTATGTGTATGTTATACCTTTTGTAGTCATCTGCAGTCTTGGATATTCTGTTCCTTTTTAAATTTCTTTGTCTTTTTACATTTCGGTTTGGAGCACTTACCATTAATACATTTTCAATCTTGTTGATTCTTTCTTTGGCCATGTCTGAATTACTGATGAGCATACCAAAGACATTCTTCATTTCTGTTACGGTGTTCTTGATTTCTAGTATTTCACTTTGATTCTGCCTTAGAGTTTCTATCTCTTTGCTTACATTATCCATCTGTTCTTGCATGTTGTCCACTTTTTCCATTAGTCTTCAGCATATCAACTTATTTTAAATTCCCCATTTTATAGTTCCAAACTGTGTCATATCTGAGACTGTTTTTCTTGCCTTGTAATTTTTTTGTTGAAAGATGGACGTGATGTATTTGATAATAGGAACTGAAGTAATTAGGCTTTTAGTGGAATTATGTTATTCTGGCTAGGAACTGGGCTGTTTAATGTTTGCAGAGGCTTCAGCTTCCTTAATGTTTTTCCCTCCCCTACCCCCTTTCCTTTGGGTTTCCTTAAGAACTCTCTTAAAATTTACATCTTGTAGCTCTCTGTTTAATTCTGTTTTACTGGAGCCCTGTTGATAGTCGTCAGTTTTGGGGGACCGGAAATGTTCTATAATCTTATGATTAAATGTCAGTTATTAAGCAGACTTGAGTCCCTGGGCTCTGATGACCTGCAGAACTATTAACCTCTCTTTTTGTTGTTGGTTTTTCCTTTTTCCCCTTAGTTGAAGCAGTAAGGCTACAGAAAGATGGGGTTATCTCCTTGCCCTTTCCTCAGGTCAAATAAGGCTCTGGTAAAGTAACCACCCTTAGAGGGCAGGCCTTTGTTATGGAGAAAGCTCTTGGGCTATTTATTTCAAAATGGTTACTTCCCCCTTTTCCTGTTTGAAACACTAGGGAATTTTCCCCCTGTCTTCACCATGAGAACTTGGTGGGGCTCCTGGAGGAAAGTGTAGGGGTTACCTCGAAGACAGGGCCTCAGGAGTTTTTCACTCTCAAACTAGTCTTCATTTGGTCTAATCAAAATCACCATCTGAGTGTTGCTACAACTTTCTGGTTCTAGCAGCTTCTGTTCCTGCTAAACTGATCTTGGCCATGATGCTCTGTGTTCCCATCTCTCCTGATTTCAGGAAGGTACTTTGTGCTGTAATTCCCATTCTCTTTACATGTTTGAACTGAAACCAGAAGTCTCTCTTTGCCCACTTTTTAATTTGGTTGTCATTTTATTACTGATTTTTCAGAGTTCTTTACGTATTTTGGATATCAACTCTTTACTAAATTATATTTGTAATTGGACATGCTCATTTTCTCTTCTTAAAGGTATCCTGAAATTGTGTTTTTAATGAAACATATGATGTTGCAGGCAGATTAGTTGACTAGTGGAAGCAAGGTATGAAGTATAACTTAGCAGGGGTATATTTTAAATCTCCACATTAATATGTATTTTTAAAGTTCTTGATGCTCATGAATTTAGGTAGAACTTTAAAAGTGAAAATCTAAGTCTTGAGTCTAAAAATAAGTCTTGAGCAAATGTTCAGAAAGCAACCTTTGAATGAGAAAATATGTTAAAAATATTCTATTTCCAACCTAGAAATTTCAGAAAATGAAAATTTAGTTCAAAGGTAATGCTTGATCCTAATCTTTCAATAATTCCAATTTTCTTAATAATTAGCACCATGAGATTTGCTTGGACAGTGTTTATTTCCAGGATAATTGGTACAGTCAAGCTATTAAAAAGAATTGTATTGAACAGTAGCTTTATGAGAGTTTTCTGTGTAGTCACTTTTGGTTCCTCTCCTCTTTTCATCCTGAAGCAATGAAAAGCATCATGGGGGGTGGGGAGGTGATATTTACATAGTAGTAAATCATATCCAAGACTGAAAGATTATTGTTTAAGACGCTTGCTGGTACAGGGCTCTTTAAAAACAAATTGTGCTGTTTTGGAAGGGGAGTGATGGTGTTCAGTTCAGAGAGTAAACCCGTTGGGGAGGTTATGTTACTTGTCTACAATGCCATTTGCCTTGGGTGGGAAGAAAAGGAAAAGACAGCCAGACCTTGCAAATGATCCATGGCCACCTGGTCTGACAGAGTGGAGAATTGGGTATCAGCAGCCAGTAATTCTCCTTGGCCAATCAAAGGTAATAATTTTGTCTGGCTCCTCCAACAGAGCTGGCTGCACAATTAATTTCTTATGTTATAGTTTACATTTTTTTCAGGCACAGAAACATGTAAAGTCTGCCGAAGATAGGAATTCCTGAGACCCTGAGTAAATTGTTGCCTTTGTAATTCATACTCTCAAAACAGAGGCCATATGTAGCCCTTTTTAGAGATTTGCTTGTGACTGGAAATGAGTGACTGGGGGCCAGGTTTGTGAGTACATGGTGGGGCTGTGTCCTCCTGCCAAGGTCTGTGCTTAATGAAACCTAACAGTGGCTTTTGTAAGTTATTGTGGGATTTAGGTAGTTACTCAAATATGCTTAACTTCAGAACAGTCATCTGAAACTACATTTATTCATAATTTGATAACACAGAATCTATTTACAAAAGTGAATGTGGACAGTTTCCTACCTAGAAACATCTGAGTAGAGGAGTACTGAGTGGGTAGAGTCAGGAAGTCAGGGGCCTTCTCGCTTCTCTTGTGGAGGTGATTCCCGTTACTCTCCACTTGCATAAAATGGAATTCCAGTAGGGAAATAACCAAACTTTCTAGATATTATACCTAACATAGTGGATGCTGGGCCACAGAGATGGTCGTCTCCCCACTTCATTAGGTTTTGCCAAATTATTTCAGGTACATACCCCGTTGGGGAGTGATTGGCATCAATGACTTGTGTATGTGCAGCTCTGATATCCTGGTCGTCACCCTCTATCCCCCAGTCTCTGGACCATGCCGTTTTTGGAGGCCTTGCTTTAATGCCAGGTGGTAGTTCATGTCCTGTTGCCAGGAAGGTGTTGGGCCTTGAGGATGGCTCTGGCATTCTGAATTGGTTCTCAGAGTACACTTATGACAGATAATTATGGACCCCGATAGAAGAAGGGCTGGCCTATTCCTCCAGCATGTCATAGAATGTGATGTGGCAGAGGCTAGGCCTACACTTCACTTGGTTGTGCAAAAAGGTGCACAGGAGCACAGATTCTGTTTAAAGAGAACTCACAGTTGAGGTGGAATTTCATATAATAGATTTAAACATGCTTTTGGGGGCTGGCTTGGAGATCCAGCCACCATCTTAAACAGTATTTAGAGTATGTGTCCCCAGATCTAAAAAAGTTAGTATTACAAGTAAACTTTTGGTGTACTGTTTGACTTGAGGGTAGGGACTGAGTAAAGTTCCCTGAAATTTAGTTTGGTATGTTAGGCACTTCGCTAATAATCAGTTAATGAATGAAAGGGTAAGTCCAACATGTGGCTAAAGGAGATAAAGGTAATTTCTAGAGGGAGGAATCTTGTAACCTCTAGGACAACTTTCATTCTTCATCAAAATCAAGTTGGGACCTTTGGCTGCCTCTTTTCGTTTATTCATTCTTTTCATTTTCCTCTCATTCTTGTGATCATTTCATTCTCATTGTGTTTGTCTAGTCACCTCTCTTGTGGTACTTTAATCATAGGCAGTTGACTATATTGAGGAGTATGCTGTATGTCCAGGTACCCATGCTCTAGTTTCTTGCAAACTCACATCCACAGTAGTAGCTCAGAGCTGGGACCCGGGAGCCACACTGCTTGGACTCAGATTCTGGTTGTGCCAAGAATATTCCACCAACAATAAGATAATAACAGTATCTTATTACTTGACTTCACAGTGCTTCCTTTCCCTATGCATAAAATGGAGATAATAGTGGTACCTACCTTGAATGCTTGTTATGAGGAGTAATGAGTAAAATTAATGTAAAACATACATCTGGTATATAGTAAATCATTATCATCCTCCTCCTAAATTTCTTTCTTTCTGTTTGCTGTGTTGAGGGTGCTGTCTCAGGGTTTGCACTGTTCTTTTACATATCTCTTTGGCCATGTTGCTATTTTTTCAAGATTATATTTTCTTGCCATAATAAACTTTTGTTCTTGCCTTTTTATTTCCTTGCTGTTACTCTGTAAAATTACAATGAAATTAATACAGATCTGAAATTCTTGAAAAAGTTCTTGAGTTGACTAAGTGTACTTTCTAGCGTTTCCTTCACTTTAAAACTATTATAGAATATTTTGGGCATTAAAAAGGCATCATATTTTGAACACCCATATATTCACCACAGAGCTAAGAATGAAAGTATTACAGATTCAGGTGAATGAAGCCTGAATGTCCTTCTTGCCCACATTCCCTTCCCTCGCCTGCCAGAGGTCACTTCCATCTTGAGTTTGTATTCCTAAAAAACAAGAGATATTATTTTGTATGTTTTAAAGCTTTTTATAATTAGAATCTTATTCATCTTTCTGAACCTTATTTTTCTGCTTAACATTTGTTGTATATTGTGACATATATTTTATGGTGATACACATAGCCCTGATTCATTCCTTTTTCATTGCTATATTGCATTATATGACTAGGTCACATTATTTATTCTCCTCTTGATGGATATTTACTTTGGAGGGTGTCCCGAAGGTACAAGATTTTTTTTTCTGGAAACCATCTTTATCTCTACACTATTAGAAACAAAGCAGTAAATAGTTTTTGTATGGATTCCCCTTGTACACATATGCTCCCACTTCCCTGGGTATTACACCCAAGAGTGGCATTGCTGGGCCATAAAAATGTGCATCTCACACTTTTTCAGGTATTGCCAAATTGCACTTCTAAGATCATACCCTATCACATTCCCACCAACAGAATGAGGGTTCCAGCTGTTCCACATTCATATCAGCACTTGAAATTGTTAGTCTGATTTTTGTCAACAGGATCAGTTTGAAATGCTTTCTCCTTGCTTCAGTTTTGTATTTATTTGAATATTATAGGTTGAGTGTATGGTTATGGACTGTTCCAGTTTCCTTTTTATGCCTTATTTTATGTCCTTTGCCTTCTTTTTTCTCTTTGGTTATTTGTCCTTTTCTAGTTGATTTGTAGGAGTTATTTTATATATTCCATCCTGGATCTTTGTTACGTGCATTGTAAATGTCTTTGGGTGTGTGTTCAGTCGACTCTGATAATTTGTTGTTAAAGCATGCATATACACAGATTATCTTTGTCTTAAGTACAGAAGACAGAAGCATCTTAATAGACCCACTATCAATACAAAATCCTTAGCTCAGTGGGTCTTAGGAGAACATGTTTTAGGGTCAGAATACAGTAGATGTGGCCTCCAGCCAAGTCTGAGGTTTGGTTTAGTTTTATATGTTGACTGTAGGGGGTCTTCTGGGAGTGTTTCCACTGTTTCAATATTCCCATTTGGTTGTAAACATCTATAATGAATTTTTGGCACTTAGGCTAATGATGGGTATAGTTGTTGCTTAAGTAGAGTTCTTTTGGGGCAGGATCTGTAATTTATTCCTGTATATTCCACAATGCCTAGAAGTGCAGTAGGTGTTCAAGGGAAATTGGTATTAAAGAACAGAGAACCTTCCTGTCCAGGCTCTGTCTTGCCAGTTCATTTTCCATTTATTTCACAAATATTGAGTGATTGCTGTGGGCATAGTAATAGATGCTCACATCCCATTGGATTTGCTTATTGAAATACTGTGGTTATTCATAAATAATTGATAATCTAGTTTGTTTCTTAATTACTTTCAGTTAACTCAAGTTGTTGCATGAGCTGCATGGTCTTTATTATAGATGACAAAAAAATTTTTTTAACCAACTCTTTTAAAATGAAAGTTACTGTTAATATTTCTATATGTCAGTGAAGATAGTAGGAATTGGGGATGTTCTTGGTGGTCATGATTTGAAAATAATGTACTGTAAGAAGAAAGAATTGAATTAGGTCAAATAAATAATCCTTATTTCATATAAAATATTCTTAAAATTTTTAACATTTTTAAATTCCTTCTAAAAGTTCAAAAACATTTGAGTATTGTAATTCTGTGAACTAAGACATTGATGCCAATTTAATACATTATTAAAAAACCTTAAAGTGAATATAAAATAAAACTAACTTCAAATGATTCACTCTGAATCAAAACATTTTATATTTTGTTCTATCTCATCTATCCATCCATAAACCCATCCCGCCTCCTGCTATCCTACCATATGTGGCAGTACCATTCACGGGCTTATGGGAAGTCACGTTATGCCCCTTGACATGAGTTAAGGCCACATGCATGACTTTAGTCAATAAAATGTTAGTGGATGTAAAGTGTGTCACTGCAGGGTAGAGCCTTTAAGAGCCAACACATCATTTTCCTCATCTCTCTGCCTCGTCTCTCCACCAGCCCACCTCCTATTGCTGGCTGCTCCCATTGGTTCCAGGTGGAAGAAGCTCCCTCCTCCTTGGTCCAGGCTTGTGTAAATGAGGAGCAGAGTTCCCAGAGGACGTGCGGGAGGCCACAGAGTGTGACGGAGAAAAGAAACCTTTGTTGTTTAAAGCCACTAAGATCTGGGGGTTGTTCATTACCAGTTTAACCTACTTAATCCTAGCAAGTACCTTCACTGTTACATTTCAGTTCCGTTCCTCACACTATGCTAAAAAAAATAGGCGATTGTTAACATTCCATGAAGTCAGTTATTTTAAAGTGGTTGCTATTTGATCCTCTAGTAAAAATTAATATTTATGTTCTTGTTCAAACTTTGTAACTTTTATAATTTCTGTCTTGGTAGATGTGCTCTTCCCTCTAACTACTGAGGCAAGGCATGAGAAAGGGTGATGTGTGTTGTGAGGCGTCACTATTTTATGTGATTCGTTGTTGTGATACAGTAGCACGGAGAGTGCCATTCTGGATCATACCTTCTCTCATTTCATGTTCTCTTTCATCACTGATAAAATGGAGCACAACTTATATCTACATTATTCTCACAATCCCTCATTTTCTTACTAAATTTCATGAAGTTATTTTGGCTGAACAAGCAAGAGCTTTTAATATGAAAACACATAACCCACATACATGGGCACACACACACACACACAAAGTGGCCTTTAATATATCAAACTATGTCTTTCATATGCAGTTAGAGTTTCAAATGTAACTTCATCTCCTTTTGCTCTTTGGGAGTATAGCAGATATAATTGCTTTTTTCTTATTTTCATTTCCAGGTTTAGTTCAGTTAAAAGCTAAATGAAATGGTGTTGAATGCCAACTTTAAAAATAAATTTTATTTATAAATTTCACTTATTTAACTTGGTATATTATAAATATTTGATTTCCATTACTTGACAGAGTTGATATGTATCTTGGTTTCGAATTTGAATAAATATTTGATGGGTCACTATTATGTGCCTAGAAATTTACATGAGTGCCTCCAGCTACTTTTCAATCTTCTATCCTTCCACTAGATGGTGCTGGTTCCTTTAGGAAATCTGAGACTTAGGTCACAGAACTTGTCGGTCATGTCCCTGATAGATTTAAAAATTCTGGCCGAAGCAGTATGAAAAACTCGTGAAATTTCCTTATGTCGTATAAAGAGCCATAGAACTTTATGGTAGAAGTATTTATGATTAATAATGTACGATATTTCCAAGGAATTGGTGACTTTATTATATAGCTCATTCATATAAAAAGTACTTAAATGCTTTATTGTACCTTGTGTTAGGTGATGGAGATAGAGTGGCAAAAAACGTGCACGGTGGTCTTGAAATCAATATCCAAATAATCACTTAAATAAGTGTAAAATTATAACCAAGACACAGGTTTTTGGTACTTAAGAGTATATGATGGGGGTGGTGGGGAGTGTTGGCTCACTTTCTGGTTATGTTTTGTTAAAAAGAGACTTCTCAGCTGGTTAAATGAGATCTGAAGATTGTGTAAAAATTAACTAAGTAAGAGCTGCACTTGGGGTGGTAATCATTTTATAATTTATCTAATTGTGGAGTCACTTTTGTATGCTTGAAACCAATATGATAATGTGTATCAACCATGTTTCAATTAAAGAGAAGGAATAACCTGGTAAGTGGGTTGGGGCAGAAATTTCACAGTAGCACTAGTCTGGGGTTCCCTGTCCAGCCCACACCCCCATCTTGAAGTGGTTGGATCCAGGGGGCCTTTTCAGTCTAGGGGCTTGTGCTCTTCAGCGCTTACTTCTTGCATGATTGCCTCCTCCATCTTTTCTGGAAGTTGTTTTAGGGGCATGTTGGTCTTTCTGGGCTGGTAGTCTATTATTTTTTCTTTTGTGTTTGCGTTTTCAAATGTATCCTAAACTTTTACCTTCCATATTTCTTTTTAACTTTTAAAGACTTTGCTGTCAAATTTTTAATCCCAATAATGTTGGGGATGGTTGTGTCTGTTCCTTTTTCACAGCATACTAGTCTTATTCCATGGATACACTATAGAATCTTTCTAAAAAAATTAAAACCAAACAAATACCCCTCATTTATTGATTTCTTATTATGTGCCTTGTGCTTTTCAAAGTTCTTAATATCTTGCTGAGTTCTTCCAGCAATTCTAAGAAATATGTATTAATATTTATCCCCTTGTAAAGACTAGGAGAACAAGGTACTGCTTTGATTATGCTTATACAACCGGTTAAGTGGTGGAGCTGGCCTTGAACCCGGGTGGTCTGATGCAGGATGGTTCTCCACTACCATCAAGCAATTCTTCTGGTTGCTGGATACCCAGTTGAATGGTTTTTGTTTTATTTTAAATTCTATTCTGTTTCGATCACAATCCTTATTTACTCTCGGACTTTTTTTCTATTTGTCTTCTTCATGTTTATCCTGTTGGAGGCTTTTGTCAAATGTCTATTAATTCTGGTTCATCTGCCTATATTTAGTAGAAAGGTATTAAAAAGCTAATAGGAAGCTCTTTGTGCCTGGGTAGGGCTTGGTGCCAGGACTGGGGGACTTCTCTTTAGAACAGTGATTTTCAAGCAGGAGTGGGAGGCTGGCTGGGGTTGAAACAGTGAGGGAGTGATTTTGCAATATTTGGAGACATTTTTGATTGGCACAATTTGAAGGGAGGGCCTACTGACAACCAGTAGATAGAGGCCAGGGACACTGCTAACCATCCTACACTGCACAGGGCATGCCACAACACAGACCTACCTGGGCTGACGTGTCAGTAGTGCTAAGCCTGAAAACCCCAGCTTTGGAGTGAAGGGATGAAACATCAGCTTCTGCTGGCTGTGGGAGGAGAGGTTGCAAGTTGCAGAACAAGGAGGCCTTTCTTGTGACTTTCCAGGTTTTTTGTCATGGAAGACTGGGAAAAGCTACTGGGAGTTAGGGGACTGGCTGCTTGGCATTCTGGGTAGGTGGAGGGAAAGCAGCCTCGCTGAACATTTCAGTGTCCAGCTCCCCACATCTGGCACCTCTGAGCCCTGGGTATCCCAGTGTCCTCTGGGCCAAATTTGCTCTTTCCTACACAATCTCCCATTTGTTCTAATTTTCCCATTGTAGTGGCTTCTTTTTTCTAGAAGTCTATTCCCTAGTCTTGTGACTGTCCCATCCCACTTCAAAAAAAATTTTTTAAGATATCATTTTAGTGCATCTTTGGATGGAGAAGAGATCCATATCTGTTACTCATCACTAAACTTTGTAACCATAATTTTTAGTGGCATTATTGTACCAACTGCTTATACATCATATATTTAATAATTTTCTTATGGTTAGAATTTTTCTGTATCAATTCTTAGGTTACTTTGAAATACAGTTGATGCAGGGGTAATATGAGAAGTGATTGAGTCTTTAACTTAACTAATTTACAGAGTATTGTTTTGAATACTCTGGCATTCTTCAGAATTAGTAAACTTTTTTTATAGTATCATCATGAACTCAAGGGTTTTTACATATTTTATAGGTGTCAGTCCATTGTAATTGTTCTTTTTGATGCTTAAAATACCCCCACTTTTGGCCTATGGGAGCCCCTTCAAGTCGGCTCCTGGGTTTTCAGATACAACTCTATTACGACTTTGATCACTTGTTTTTTGGCCTGACATGGTGTCTCAGGTTTATTTCACAGATTTCTTGCCCCTGCGTGTTTTAAGATAGATGACTAGAAATGAGACTCTCTCTTTTGAATACTGATTATTGGTTCTGAGCAGTAGCCAATAGACTCACCTTTACTCTCTCCTTTCCAACTTCTAATTTAATGAACTTTTACTTCCAGTTAATATAAGGTCCTCAATGAGTACATTTTATTTCATATATTCTCTCCCTCTCTTCCTAATTTTTGGGACTTGTATTTGACCTATCTTCCCAATCTATTTTTTACCCTTATCCCCATCATTTAGCCTTAGTTAAATGTTTTGCTTGGTAACCATCACTTCTTATCTGGAAGCTTCTGTAATGATTTCAGAAATTCTTTCTCTAGTAGCATTCTCATCGGCAGGGCTCATAGGAACAATTTTTCCTGAGTTCTTAAAAGTTTTTTTTTTTTTTTTGGCAGTCTTTGTATTAATACTTGAGGGTCAGTTTCTGTGAAGTTAAACTCCTGGGTTCCCACTTTCTTTTAAAAAATGTCTTCAGGGTGTTTCTCCCTCAACTCCTGCATAGAGTGTTCCTGTCAAAGTCGGATGCCAGTAAAACTTTTTTCCTTTATATGTGTTTTTGTCTTAATGTTCAAAGGATATTTTTCTTTTCCTTTTCAGAACCTTAAAGACTATCTGTGCTGACTGCTCTGTGTCAGCTTGCCCAGGCAGTCGGTGTGTCCTTTCAGTCACATGTGTTCACATACTTCATTTCATGGTAGTTTTAAAGAATTTACCCCAAATACCCTCTCATGCCCATCTCAGTCGTTCCCTTACTCCCAGTTCTCTCTCCTTCCTAAGGGTAAACCACTCTTCTGACTTAAGCTTTATGGATAGCTCTGCCTGTTCACAGAAGTTTAAGTAGAACTGCACAGTATGTAATTTGTCTATTTGTGTCTGTCTTTTACTCAAATTACATTGATACGATTCATTTATGTTGTGATTAGATTAGTTCATCTTAGTTGCTGAAAGGTGTTCCATTCTGTAAGCACATCATGGTTTATCTCTTCAGTGTTGCTGGACATTTTGACTGTTTCTGATGTTAGTCCACTGTGGATAATGCCATGGTTGTAAACATTGCCTTTAAAATATGGTTTATCTATGGACACATTTCTGTTGGGTGTATACTGAAGATGGGATTGTTGGAATAATAGGGTTTTCACTGAGCTATTTGTATACATAATTCTGTAAGGTATACACTTAAGAATGGTAGTGCGAGGTAACAGGGTACTTACTGTTCACAAGATTTGTTCCATTTCGTGTTCGTGCAATCAGTGTGTGATAGTTGCTGCTGGTCCACTCACCTCTTTACAAGCCCTTGGTATATAGGAGTTTTTGTTTTGTTTTTAAACTCATTTTGGGGAGTTGTGGTGGTATTCCATTGTGTTTTAATTTGGATTCTTTGATGACTGATAAGGTTGAGCCCATGGCCATTGGATATCCTTTTAATAAAGTGCTTATTCAAGTCTTCTGCCCACCTTTCTTCTAGGTTATCTTTTTCTTATTGATTTGTAGGAATTCCTTATAGATGCTTTATAGTGCTTCATTGTGGAGCAAGAACTTTGTTGGCTATATGTATTACAAACATTTTCCACCTCTCTGTGCCTTTTCTTTTAAATGGGCTCGACGTTCCCAGTTGTAACACAGTTCTCTTCATCTTCTCCTTTATGATTTGCACTTTTTGTGTCCTGATCAGGAAAAGTGTGTGTACTTCAATATCATGAAGATGTCTTCCTGTATTTACTTCTAGAAGCTTTATTATTTTACCTTTCGCACATAGATCCACAGTCAGCTTTTAATAGGTTTTATATGTGGTGTGAGGTAGGAATCCATTTAAGGAAAGGCCATCCTTTCTCCACACCTCTGCAGAACCAACTTCCCCAATAATCTTGCGTCCATATGTACATGGGTCTCTGTATGGACTCTCTTCTTTCTCTTGTTCTATCCTCATGTCATTGCCACTGTGTCTTAACTACAGAGAAGTCTGCTGGGGCTTGATTGTTCCTGCATTGGGTTCATAGTTCAGTTTGGGTGGAATGGACGTTTTTACCATATGGAGTCTCATAAGTCACAAGTATGGCAAACCTTTCCATTTATTTAAGTTTTTAATATCTCTCCATAACATTTGATAATCTTATATGTCCTATGTATCTTTAAGTTATTAGAGTTTTCCCTAGGAATTAAAAATGTTATTTTTTCACTGTAATTGGTATATAGAAATGTATTTCAGTATAGTGTACTTGTACCTTGTAGTTTGCTACATTCACTTAGAAATTTGGTTAGTTTATCTGTAGGTTCTTTTGTTAATGATGGCAGTTTTATTTCTCCCATCCTTATACTGTCCACCTATCTGTGTATCATCTGTATGTACATACACTTATGCTTTATTCTGTCTAGGGCCTCTCATGTGTTGCTGAATGGGCATTGTGTCTTCTTCTCCATGAACTCTTTTTTTCATCTTCTTTCATTACTACTTGATATAAATTTCATGTCTTCATTCTGTCTTTTGTTTCCCTTATGGTAACTTTCCACTTGTCTGCTTTTAGTGTCACTTCTAGTTGAGTCTTCATTACCAAAAAAGTTTTTCTTACACGTACCAACTCTCCTTATATCATCATGTTTTCTAATCATCTCCTTTCTGAGCCTTTTCTGATTCTGACCATGCCATTTTTTAATAGCTTCCAGTAATCTCTTAATTTCCATTAACTCATTTAAAATGTTAGGTTACAGTTTTCATCTGCTTTCTGCTCATATTTTTCTGGTGTGTCTTTGTTGTGTTTCTATATGTTATTAATTCTTTTTGCTTTTCAAATGTCTCTCCATGTTTGAGTGAAAGGAGTTTCGTATACCTTCAGGAGGATAGAAAAAAGTAGAAGCCATGGGAAGGTAGGCGATATGTGGGAGAAACTTCTAGATTTGTACCTCCTGTTGCTTCTTGATCTGTTACTGAGAAATTAAAAAAAAAAAAAAGGCTCTCTGAGTGTAGAAATCATTTTATTATTTTATAAGATCTGCCCTTGTGTACTGAATCTGAACTTCGGCTCAAGTACCTCCAACTCCTGCCCTGCTCACATTAACTCTGCTTTGAGCCAGTTTCTCCCCCGTCTGGTGTTACTTTCTTTTTGGAAAGGAGCTTCTGCCACCATCTTGCCTCCCCTTGGCTTATGTTTATTTAAAAGAAATTATTTAAAAATATTTATTTCCTTTCAACTAAACCTAGTAATAGACTGTCTGTAATGTGGGAAATCATAATGGGAAACGTTAGTGGGGATACGCGTGTGAAGTGTCCGGGCAGCATGTAGCTGCAGTGAACACTCAGTGTTTGTTGGTGTGATTGTTAGGAGTAATTAGAGAATGCCATATTCATTCAAAAAATAACTCTTTGAATGAAGTATTAAAGCTGGCAGTGATTAAAAGAAAAATGTAAGGAAGACAACTAATTTCTTTCTAGTCTGACTCATTTTTGGTGGAATTAGGTATATGAGGAGCAATCAGTAGTATAATTGGTATAGTTTCTATAACTCAGTCCTTTTTTGGAATATTACATTCCTTAATGTTCTATTAAATTTATTTTCCTTCTTTGGAACTTGATGAAAAGCATTATTTCATCTTAGCTGGAAAAGCAACTTTTTGCTACCTCTCACTGGCAAATACTTGTTATGCAGACATAATCTGAGTTGATGTAATAGAATTTTGACACCTCAACAGTAGCTGCTTTGGCAGAAATAGAAGTACAATATATGTGTCTAGTGCAGTGTAAGAGTGTAGAATGAACTAAGATTTGTTCCTGTGCTGTATGGAGGCTGTTAACCTTCCTGTATTAAGTCAGAAGCGGGAGAGAATTGAATCACGTCTAGTTTTTTTTTCTTTTTTGAGATTTTCCTCATAAAGTTCCAACAGTATCTACTTCTAAATCACAAATTTTGCCTAGTGATGTATTTATTTCTACTATATTAAAAAATTGCCCATGGTATATTGAGGTCTTGGCTTACATTTTGCCAACACGTATTCTTGAAATTCATAGAACAGTTTGATTTGGTATTGTGCAGCTTCATGAAACCATGCTGCCAAGGCCGTGACATCATGTGCTCTGTAGGCCAGTGCAAGGACATCACGTCATCTTAGTTCTGGCAGCCTGTGGAATTCACAGATGTGTCAGCACATGCTCCTTGCACTGCTGGGGTAGTGACGATTGCCGCTTTGCAAAATTATTGACTTCAACTCTAAGAATCTAAGAGAGAGTGAAGCCACTTAGATGGGAAGATGTTTGGTTCTTGAATAACTGCATGAAACAGAGAGGCCAACACCCTTCTGTTATGGTCTTTCCTACAAGCCTCTTCTTGGAATATGACATGAGCAATAAGTAAGACAAGCCAGAAAGGAAAGACATTACAAAACTATAGAAAGTCTATTATTTGAAACACTATAGAAAGACCGAACGGAACTACCGAAGTGCAATGTAAACATATGACATAATCCATATTTACACAGATATGGGCATGTGTTACCAATGATTCATTTATCTGAGGATTCCATAAAATAGTTACTTCACCTGCCAAGCTTAAAATGTGGTTTGTTTAAAGAGTTTGGTCACAAGCACTATCTATTTTTTAACAACACACCTGTTAAAAGGGTTCAGTAACATGGAGAGAAGACTTCGCTAAATCCAATTCTTTTGTCCAGAGACATGACAACATAACTTAATTTAAAAAATCCCTGGACTCACTTGAAATGCCATTGACCCCACAATGGCTTCTTTCACATTTTGGCACTAAGCCTAGGCAGCAGTATTTTTCCTTAGCTATTAAAATATAAAACCATAAGGAACATTGACTTTTCCCTCAGCATAGGACTCCAAGGTTAAAAATAAAAGAAGAAAAGTTAAGGGTAATGTATACACAGATAATTTCCTTGTCATATATTAAAATTTTGTATCAAATTATGTATTTAGTTTGTATTTTAAAAACTTGTAATGGAGATCATAATCAGAGCTGTAAGGCAGGGGAAGAGAGGAAGGAGAAATGGGAAGGAAGAAATGAAACCATCATCAGTCACCAGTGACTGTATTGTCCACGCAAAGACATCCCAGAAAGAATCTACAGACTAGTGAATCCAGAGGTTAGCACTGGGTGGCTGACTGCAAAGTCTATGCAACAGTCAATTGTGTTTATAGTTTATAGTCTCCAGCAACCAACAGAACATGAAATAAAGAAAAAATTTATCCTATTTACGGTTGCAGCAAAAACCATGCTACCTAAGAATAAAACATAACAAAGTCATTCAAGGCATATGCAAGAGATTATAAGCCCTTGCTGAAATATTTTAGAGAAGACACCAGTAAGTGGAGAGAAATGCCATATTCATGAGTGGGAAGACTCAGTGTTATAAAGATGCCACCTATCCAAAGTGGTTTATAGCTTCAGTGTATATAGACCAGCAAGGTGTCAGTGAGAGCCAGCAGGCCCCAGGTGGAGCTGAGGGTGGGGGTGGCGTGTGCTTGGCCTGCCAGATACCAAAGTTTATCAGGAAGTCTTCATGAAGATGGCCTGGTGTTGGTGCAGACAGAGTGTAGAGCCAAGGGTGGCAGGAACCCTAGTTACAGACCTGGCCATGCAGGGAGTGTGACAGGCGGCAAAAAGAGAAGGACACTGACAAAATAGTTTAGCCACATAAAAAACAATGGATTCGGATCTCTGCCTCACTCCAGAATGAAAACCAGTTTTCAGTGGATTACAGATCTAAATGTGAAAACAACTTCAAAAGTTTTGGAAGATGGGAGAATATCATTCTTTTAGTGTTTTAGAAAGATAGCATGAAAATTTTGACTACATTAAAACTAAGAGCTTCAGTTCATCAAAGTATCCCATAAATAAATGAAAAAAAGCCACAAACTGGGCGAAGATAATTGTAATACTTATAAGTGACAGAGATCTGGTTTCCTGAAAATACAAAGAACACCTACAAAAGAGTAAGAAAAACAATTTAATAGAAAATGGGTAAAAACAACAGACACTGACTGATAGGACCAGCAGATAAATAAGCATGAGATTAAAATTAACACCACTATGAGCTAGCTATTCTTTTAGACCCATTGTATTGGCAAAAATACCAAGTACTGCTGAATATATAGATCACCTACATTTTACTACTGGGGGTATAAATAGTCACCACCATTTTAGAAGACAATTTGACATCAGCTAATCATGTTAAAAATAATTATACTCCATGAACCAGCACTTCTCTTGAGAATATACCACAGGGAGCTGCTTACATATGTGTACCAGGGAACATTTACAAGAATATTTATAGCAGCAGAGTTCTTAACAAGAGAAAAACTGGAAATAACTCAGATGCCCACAGATATGAGAAGTGGATAAATAATTTGTGCTCTTTTTGCACAATGAGGTATTATGCAGCCGTGGGGGGAAAAGATTGATAGGACATGCAAAATGGGTAATCTTCAAAACAGTGTTGAACGGGAAAAGACACAAGTCCCAGAAAAGTACTTACAGTTTGATACTATTTTGTGAAGCTCAAAAACAAGCAAAACTGAACATGAATGTTCAGTTATTATTGAAACATTCACATACTAGTTATAAAACCAGTTTGTGTGTGTGTGTTGCATGCACGTGCACCTGGAAAATAAGCACTTCAGGATCATAACCAAATTCCAAGTTATTCTTTAATTTTGATTGGACTGACGGGAGTCAGTGCTTAATCAAAGTGATTTTTGGAAGTTGTCATGTTTGATGTGATGAACTTATAAGGGTACCTTTAAACTTTTTGAGACTGAAGTCATCTGGTCCATTTTGTGCAGAATGAGACTCATTTTTAATGTAATCCACTGGGGACCACTTCTACTAATTACTCTTCTTTCTTGTTCACCCCTCTTTGTTTTTCCTCATTTATTTGGTGATTCTTTGTTTATAAATATGGGGATCTAGTTTGACATGTCTAGATGGGTGTTCTTGCCATGCCTCCCCTCTAAGCATGGTGGGTGAATAGGCCTAAAGGGGTCATCCAGCCTCTCATTCCTCCAGCCAAGGTGGGTAGTGGGGACAGGAGTGTCTTCTAAAACCTAGGAAGCTGCCTTATCTGCACCAAGACAATATTTGGGGCAAGTGCAGTCTGCCGCACTAACACGGTTCCTAAACTTTCATCTGCGCCCTGTACTACTTCCAATTGCTGCAGTAGCAAATTACCACGATCCTGTTGACTTACAGGACCACATTTATTTTTTTAGTTGGGAGGGAGGTCAGAAGTCTCACCAATCTAAAATGAATGTTTCCACAGGCTGGTGTCTTCTGGATCCTCGGGAGGAGAATCTATCACCTTTTCCAGCTTCTAGATGATGCCCTCATTCCTTGGTCTGCAGCCCACCTCACACTATTTTTTCCGTCCCCTTCTTCCATCCTCACATAGCTGTCCCATCTAGCCTTCCTGTGTCCCTCTTACATGGTCCCTTGTGATTACATTCGCTCCTCCCCCCAGTAGCCCAGAATAATGTTCCCATCTCAATATCTTTAACTTAATCACATTGTGCAAAGCCCCCCTACCATGTAAGGGCTGGAATTGGGGCCCAGGTGGTTTGGGAGCTGTCACTCAGCTGTCACATGCTGCATCATTGTTCCCAGCCACACTCTTCTTCCAGCCTCCGCAGCTGGGAGCTATGAGCCGTGTGCATTTGGAACCATAGATACTAGTGGGAATTAATGGGAAGTAAAGAACTACCAGGTGGGCCAAGGGTTTTGTGCTGGGCCATTCCTCCTTCCACCCTCCCTAACCCCCTGTGATGGAAGCCTAGAATCGCCAGGGTCCACCTGCCTTCCCTGCCTTCCTGTGTTTGGAGCCCCTTGTTGCAGCTCTCCACTTAATTACCAAGAAACTCCCACCAAGTCAGTCAAGTCTGACGATTTGTCAGCTCTACTAGTGAGGAGATCCTGGCTTAGTTCTAGAATTCCTTCATTATGTCCTTGAAATACTCTCCCCCAAGACTTGGAGATGCCAGAATCTTCGAGTTTTCCCCAGCCTTGTACTTGCCTCTTCCAGGCTCCTCTCTACTCACCTTTAATATCAGAGGCCCCTGGCCTTTTCCTCAGTCCCTTTTCTTCTCCAGCTGTGGTCAGGACTTTCTCTCTGGGGCTGATTGCATTCACTTTAATTCATTGCACTTGACATTTACATTCCCCGACTCTTCAAATATTTGTGTTCAGTTTTGGTCTTTCAAAAGCCATACCTACATAGTCCAACCACCTCTTCTATGTCTCCACTTGGGTGTCTCGTAGAACTTTACAATTCTATATTTCAGTAAGTTGACAACATCATTCCTCCAGTTCTTACAAATGGAAACACAAGACTCACCCTAAGACGTCCTTCTCCCACTGTAGACAAACTGCAAGTACTTTTTATTCTACCTGATTTATTTGTTTGACAAATATTTGAGTATGTACGAAGGCCCTGGGCATAGAGCAAACTGGGGCCCTCTTCTCACAGAACTTCTATTAAAGAAGTAACAAATACATGAGAAAAATAATTTCTGATAGTGACAAGTGCTATGAAAGCAATAAAACATGGTGGTGTGAGAAACAGTAATACAGGATCACAGAAGACCTATCTGAAGAGGTAGTATTTTCTTTATTTAATTTTTAGAATTTGAGATGTAAATATAGCAAAATGATCACCCCAATAAGGTTAGTTAATGTAATAATGTCACCTCACATAATGATAATTTTTTGCAGTGAGAAGATATAAGGTCTACTCTGTTAGCAACTTTCAAGTCTACAATACAGTATTATTAGCTAGAATTAACTATGCCGTAATTTAGAATTCCCAGAACTTCAGAGAAAATATTTTAACTGAGACCTGAGTGACAAAGAGTCAGCCTTAAAGATCTGGAGACAGAGTATTCTAGACAGAAGGAACTCAGGTCCAAAGTCCCTAAGTTAGGAAAGACTTTGAAGAAATATCTAAGACACAGGAAAAGCTCCATACTGCCAGAGTGGAGTGATTGAGTGGAAGTGGTGGGCTTGTGTTCAGACAGCAGTAGGGGCAGGTCATACAGAGCACTGAAGGTCCAGTCCGGTGTGGCAGGCATAATAAGACGTCCTCAGAACATCCATGCCCCTAACCTGGGAATACATCGCTTCACATGGCAAAGGGGTCTCAGATGTGATTGAATTAAGGATCTTGAGCTAGGGAGATGATCTTGGATTGTCCACATTAAGTCCAGTTTAACACAACACTGTGTAACAGAGTCAGCATCAAGAAAGAGATGGGAGAATGGAAACAGAGGTCAGAGAGAGTGTGTGTATGAATGCCACCAAAGACAGAAGCACCCATCTCTTATAACCTGACCTCAAAGTGGTAGCCCACCACTTTTGCCTGTTTCTGTTCCTTGGAGCTAAGCCCCGAGGTCCAGGCCACACAGGGGACATGATCACCTGACAGAGTCAGTACAGGGATGGGAGGCTCTCTGGGAGCCATTTTAGAATTAGAGTTCATAGTAAATTATTGTTGATTAATGAATATTGATATTCTACTCCACATTGTTTTCTGAACCTCTGCTTCTTTCAGCTTGTGGTTCTTTGGCCCCGTGATAGCAACATGTCCACTATTCTAAGCAGGGCCCTCTCTGCCTATGGGTAAAGAATATGGTAATACAGACCAGCTTTTCCTGCTATTTTATCATGTTTTCTAGAAACATTTCCTCATCTTTGGATGGCATCTTCCTCTGCTGTTACCATGCATTTTTTTAAAAAGTATGTTATTCATTTCAGTAGGATCCTGAGTAGGAAAGGTGATAAATTTGTGGATGCAATTCACCATCTTGAGATTGGAATGTCTTGTTCTGTGTTTTCAAGGTAGCTCTTCTCTCCTTTAGTGGAATTGTTGATGTTTCCAAAGGTAAATACTGAAATTATGGAAAACTGTTCTTTTACTCCTTCAGAGAGTTTTCTTTCCATTTCTGGGATCTAAAGCTTCTTTCAGGTTTTAGTATTAAATAATACTTAGTTTTAATTGATCTGGGGAAATTTCAGCTGATTTCAGAGTAGTAAAATTTGACAGATGCAATGCTGAAGATTGAATTCAGTTGCTTTATGGATTGTGACTTGGAATTTTGGATGCCTGAACTATATCAGTAGTAATGTATTAACCTTCTGCCACTTGAAAATAATCAGATTTTATGTACCTTTTGGTATGAGCCATCTGAACTAGTTTTAAAGCTAGTAGAATGATATAAAAATTTTACAATTTTGTTTCTGTAAAGATGTTTGAACATGTTCCCATACTATTCTAAAGACTTAACAGAGTGGAAAGTTGGGAAAATAATCTTAGAAAATTGAGGTTTCTTTTTTATTAGAAATAAATTGCAAACATTTAAACTTATACTTTAGAAGCCTGGAATGTTTAGTTTTGAGGTGGAGGGAAAATTTGTTTTAGAACAAGATTAAAATGGTTAATTTTGGTCTGACCTTCCTCTACCCACCTAAGGGCCATCTTCCTATAAGCAAAGTCATTACAAGTTTTTGTTTCTTGCTGACCAAGAGGCACATTTGATAATTTATGTCTGCAAAGCCCCATATATAACAACAGCTTTGTCTTTCTATTTTAAAAAAGAATTCACTGTGAAAAATGTTTTTCAGAGAAAGAAACATTTTAGGGAACTCTGCCAGGAATAGGAGAGGAATGGTTTTATATAAAACTTAGAGAAGGAAGAAAATAATGCTATTTTTTCTAGATATGCTACAGTTATGATCAGATTTGCAGCAATTACAAATACATTTATTTAAGTGCATTAAAATACCACTGCTGTGATGGTGGTAGTAAGTGCAAATAACTTTTTGTGTTACTACACAAAGCAGAAAAATGGAATATATAAAAGTAAAAAGTTTAAAATTGAAAAATTTGTATTTATAATGACTGAAAAGAAAGGACAGTTTTGAAATGGTGCAATTAAAAAATGATAACAGCAGTCCTGGGCTGATGCCAAAGGCAGGAGGTCTGTGCCACTGCTAATGAGCTGGTTAGGTTGAAATGTACTAGTAGTTGCAGCAATTGGCCAGAGTGAAAGGCAGAACTTGGAAAAATGTGAAAAATGAAACAGCGTTAAGGATTGAGCAAACCTAAGTTTAATGAAATGCTGGAACTTATTTTATATCTCTGTTTAACTCTTCAAAAGCTAGTCTTTTTCTGTCACCACTTCTCAAACCTTGAAACTAGAAAAGTACCACCTGGTTTTGAGAGAGGTATCACACACCTGAACCTGTGGTTTCAGGTAGAATGCTAGACTCTAAGGAAAGTGTGCGTAAGACAAGAAGTATTAATATTTCTATGCTAGAATCATGTGAGTGGTGCAGCCACAAAGAAAAGGTAGATTTCCTTTCATTTATCATGTGCACTCCGAGTTTGTATGTAGTGGTGGTTCCCAAAGTGTGGTCTGTGCACCCCTGAGGGTATTTCTGGTGTGTACAAGGCCAAAACTATTTTCATAATAATAATATGATGGTCAGCATTTGCATTGATGAAGAAAAGCAACAGTGGGTAAAAGTGTGATGGGTTCACACAAATCAAGGCAGTGACACCAAAGTGTACTATAGTTGATCCTTGAACTACATGGGTTTGAATTGTGTGGGTCTACTGATAAATGCAGATTTTTAAAAATAAATATGTTGGAAAATTGTTTTTGAGATTTGCAACAATTTGAAAAAACATGTTCTTTTCTCTAGCTTGCTTTATTGTAAGAATATAGTACATGATAAAAAGAACATACAAAATTAGTGTGAATCAACTGTTTATGTCATTTGTAAGGCAGCTAGTCAACACTAGGCTATTAGCAGTTCAGTTTTGGGGATTCAAAGGTTATGGTCATGGGTTTTCAGCTGCACGGGGGTCAGCACCCCTAATCCCTGTGTTGTCGAAGATCAGCTGTAGTTAGTAGTCATGATGTTCTTTACTGCTAGGCACTCACAGTAAAAAACAAACAAATGCCAGTTTTAATTAAGAATGAACTTGGTGAAGCAGTAAGAATGATTAGTTGCACTAAATCATAACCATTGGGTACATATCATTTCACTGTCAAGTCTTTGTAATATAGAAAAAATGAGGCATACTCAGAAAGCACTTGGCTGCACATCTAAAGTTCTTATACTGAGGAAAAGCAATTGTAGTATTGGGTGATTGGAGAACTGAAGTAACTGCCTTTTTTCATAGGATATCTTTCTATAAAATGGTGACTGACACAGCAGCTATGTTTATTCTGATTGGGTGATGTTTGGAAGACATTTCCTCAATGTGAGCCTGTCACTTCAAAAATGACAGCCAACCTTGTTGGTTGCTAATGATAAAATTCAGGCTTTCAGTCAATTATTAGAATTTTGAAACACATGTGTCTGCCACCATGTGGTTGCCAGCTTGCCCAAACTGAGACCAGTGGTTACATTAGCAAATGTGATTTTGTTGTACCACGAAATGTGCAAACGTCTGGAGAGTCGGTGTTGCTCAGGGAGCCCTGTTTCACAGATGACCAGTGCAGATGCTGCAGCGGTAAGTGGCCACGCAGGGTGCAGGGGCGACCAAGAGTCTAATGAAATGGGCCGAGAAAGGCTCGTTGATAGCGCTTCGGAGCTCGCATTGCAACTTGCCTCTCAAAATATACCACCTGCAGAGTTTGGGTAGTGTGCCAGTGAATATCCACCATTAGCTAAAAAGGCTACTAAAATATTACTCCCTCTTCTAAGGATAAGTCTGTGTGAAGCCAGTGTTTTCTTTTCTTTTTTTTTCATTTATTTCAACCAAAGCAACATATCCCAGCACATAGGAGAATTTCAGCTCATTTTTTTCCGACCAGAAATGAAAGATATTTAACAAATTAGTGAAACAGTACAACTCTTCTTTCTAAAATCTTCTGAAAAAGTATTTTTCATGTGTTATTTTAATATTTTTATTATTATTTTAAATGAATAAATCTTTAAAAATTCTGAGTTTGCCTTTGTGTTAGAAATATCAGTAAAACCCACATAAGAACTTTCTGAGGTCCTCAGTGAATTTTAAGCAGATGAAGGGATTCTGAAACCAAGTGTTTGAGAACTGTTGGTCTATACCATTCTAATCAGTAAATTGGACAGGTGAATGCAGTAGACAGGTTTTTAATTTTTCTCCAATCACTGTGCCAAAATCTGTTACATTAAAACTAGCTTTTCTCTTAAACAAAATGTCTCACAAAGTCTATAATTTCCAAGACCTTTCAATTATTAAAACACCAATTTAAGCCTTCTTTGTCATACCTGATTTAAATCTCACCTTTTCCCTCCCTTAGAGCCAGCCAGGAATAGCGGATTTGACATGGGAATGGGGGTGCATAGTGTGCTTTTCATGCCCCCCCCCGCCCAAAATTAAAAAACCTTGGGAGATGGATGATGTGCTTCTGAGAGGAGATCCAACTCTTCCAGTGTGTGGGGGCTGGGAGAAAAAAAAAATAGGATAAGGGACAATATTTTTTACTTAATTATTCATACTTGGAGCTTCTCAGGCCAACACTGTCTTTGGCATCCTTACCTGTGTTAAGTGCACAAATGTTGCCTCTCTCCTGGGTTTCATGGTTGGTGCAGCCCCAAGCCTTTTACAGCACTGCTGGCTGGATTATCAGCAAGGAGGCTCAAGCCCAGCTACCTTCTGTGGGGTACACTTGGCCCCTAGGCAACTCACATATTATTTGTAGTCCAAGCAAGATTCTGTCCCCCACTGCTACTGCTCCCTTTCTTCATTCTGCCATCTCCCCTCATTTCTCCTCTCCTCCTGATGAGATGGACACAAAGGGTAAATCAGTCCGTCTGCTGCCTGAGCTGGAGAATATCTTTCCAGTCTTCTTGTCTGCACTCCTCTATGAGGGATTCTCTGAGGGACCTGCCTCATTACAGTATTCTTCACTAGGCTCCTAATCCTATTTTTCTCTTTTCCTATCTTGAGACAATTTTTTTCTCATTGGCCTTGTTTTCTTTTGTCCTACACCCACATGTATATACATCTGCTATATACATACATACAGGGAAGTGGCAGATGGGGTGAGGGATGTGTGATGGTTACATTTCAACCATCTCTTAAATTCCAGACAGGTATGTTTCCAATTATCATAAGTGTTCCTTAGAATGTGGGATTTAATGCTTTTTCTCCAGTTTTGGGGACTAGTCATCAGTTTGGGGGCAAAAAGAAGAAGAAAATTGCATTTACCATCCTCTTAAACTGTGATCTCAGAATGTTCCTGGACGGCTGGCATTATAAGATTCATATATCCATTCATCATTAATTGATAATAATTACAACTTTTGAGCCTCTATTTTATGTGAGGTATTGGGCTTTGAGCAAGGGATATAGTGGTGAACTCCAGGGACATTGTCCCCGGTCTGTGAATTTCATTACTTAGTGGGGACAGGTGTAAGTGGATAAATACAATAAATCTACACATATGGAGTCTGATAAAGGTTAAGAACAAAAAGAATAGAGAGTTATCAGAACCAATAATGAGGAATTACTAATTTTGATCAGATAGGACTGTTAGGGAATGCTTCTTTGTATAAGTGACATTTGAGCTGAGAATCAAAGGTGAGTGTGGGCACCCCCAAGACACAGGAACATTGCTGCAGAGAGAATGCTGTGGTGTAGGACAGACCCTTGAGGGCTTGAGGAACAAACATGAAGTCCCTGTGGTTGGAATTTGGAAGAGAGTGGCATGAAACTGAACACTATAGAAGCTAGGTCTTGCAAGACCCTATCCCTGTCTTTGAGTGCGTTGGCAAGCATATCCTGATCTCAAGTGTAGAGGCAAGCCCTTGAAGGATTTAAATAAGGAAGTAACAACAATTTATGGTCACTATATATTTCCATAGTGAGTGGAATCTGGTTTGTGTCCAAGACTCATTTACCATATTGGAAATAGAATAAATTCCATATTCTCTAACCAGATCCTAGCTCATCTCAAGATTATGTGTTTCCTCATTAACTTCAACAGAGTTTGGGCTTGTGTGCAAATTAATTGAAGTTTCCACAGATGATAGCTGACAACAGTGATAGCTAGCTTTTTGTGGTCTTTGAACTAATTCTGATGATTACTCTAAGGACCCTTCCTTCTAGTTGTTACACTTTTTCCTGGGTGAGGATTTCATTCTTCTCCCCAAGGATAGCACTTTCTCCTTTGGGAGAAAGGCAACTAGAGTGATGGTTGCTTTAAGATGGGTCCTTA
This sequence comes from Manis pentadactyla, assembly GCF_030020395.1. Lineage (NCBI taxonomy): Eukaryota > Metazoa > Chordata > Mammalia > Pholidota > Manidae > Manis > Manis pentadactyla. The sequence continues at coordinate 114,518,813 of NC_080021.1, read as the reverse complement.
CACACATTAATAAGCACAAAGACCTACACTTTTCATCAAACCATGCTCTGCCTGTGTACCTCACTGTGAGCATCTTTGCTTGAACTTGCACTTGCTGTGGTCAAAATTAGTTTTCTGCCTTTTCTGTGTCCATCCAAGCTTTCTTAACCCTGCAACCATTGCCTTCATTTAGTTGCTTTTCTTCTTTTACTTTGACTGACTTTAAAGAAATATCAGAGGGGATGGCATTCTGTTTAGTGTCTCTCAGAAGTGCACATTCTCTACTTGGGCATCAGTGGTACCAATTCTGGTTGGATTTTACCTTTGGTATCAATTGTATCTTACATATGTGCACTGTGATATAGTCAAGGGGAAACTAATATCCCTCTCCCATGACTCCTAGCCATAGACCCTAGATATGCAACTTGTCACTTTTTAAGACAGCTCTTCCATCTTTTACTAAGAGACTTTTAGAGCTGTAATGACTGCTTGTTTGGTAAAATGTAAACTACTATACAAATAGGTATACAAAACAGCTGATTGGTATTTGCTATTAACACATGTCCAAGTTCTGTGGTACCAAACCAACCCATTTTCCAGTTATGCTAACATCCACCATCTCCCTGAAAAGGATTTAACAGTTCCCAGTTCTTCAGTGGTCAGTGAATATAAGTTTTGTTTTTTCATAGCAAATCTAATCATTATACAACAAGGGGAATGGAAGCTGTATGTACAAATACTGGGTTGTTTTAAAATGGGACAGTTCATATACTTCTGGATTGGATAATTCAAGTTCAGTTTTTGTTGAATCATAAAAACATTCCAAAGAAACCTTCAATGCCCTGGCTACTTTCTCTGGACCATTGTTCTGGGAACTATAGGAATCTGATCTGTGGAGAAGGTTTTGGGAAGTGATTTCAATAGAATCATTACATGTTCAACCAGAATCAAAAAGTTGATGATTTGTTGCTTTTTATAATTTAGCCTAAGCCTAAAAACTGTTTTTGGTGCAGAGAACACTCTATAGCCATATCCCTTATAAGTATTATCCATCTCTGAGAGGTATTTCAAACACCCTGGCCTGAACTGTAGGCAGAGAAGCACCTTCCTGCTACTCCGAGGGTTTCCTATGCAAAGGCCTTTTCCCCCACTCCTGGCTGTGTTGCTTGAGCAAAGTTACAGCCTCAAAGCTCTATTTATTAACTGGGCTTATGAGCACTCTATGCTCATAAACTCTGTATTATACAGAGGAGGGTCTAAAGACAAAAGTATTGTAAAAATCTCTGTGTTAACCCTGAGAGAGTAATTCCAAATTAGATGAACTGTTATTTCCAACTGAGAAAAAAGCATCAGAATGGATCTCACAAGGCAAATGAACATAATAACTCAGGAAAGCTCAAATATAAAGGTACATAGACTCTCCTCCTGGAAGTAAAAAGTGATTTTTCTCACTTTTTTAAAAAAAATAATGTTTTCACATGGAAACTTGATAATGCTCTTAGAAGTCAGAATTAATTTACATTAAAAAATCAACCCAGCTTTCTACTTCTGACAATAATACCTAGAAATTCTGGGTGCATAATTGCAAACAGTCTTTTAAATGAATTACTAAGCTTGTAAGAAAGAAAGGGAAGATCACTTGTTTCAGAAATGAAGAGTAAACTGAATGCTGTACTAGAAACTGCTTAAAGCTTAGGTTGTAACTAAGGATAGATTACGTTGGAAGGATTGGCCAGAAGTGGGGGTGGGTCACTCTTCTGACGTTTAGACTAAGTAAAGGTGGGGCGTTGGTACTGAGACGTACACATAAAATGGCTACTTTTCCAGGGATACTCTGTTAGGGAACGAGAAGGGAAAAATTCCAACTATCTTTCTAGGGAAATGGCAGAGAATCTGTTCTGTCTCTTCCTGGAATTATATAGGAAAAGAAGAAAATCTAGTTTAAGAATTTATAACCGTGATCTGGTTGGTCCATGGCAAGGAGTTTGAGTTTTTAACCACAAAGTCCACGAGTCCTGAACTGTGAAATTGACAGAGTGGCCAGTGATGGATCAAAGACACCCATCAGAAGCAAATGAAAAGTACCATTGACCCTTGAATCATGTGGGGGTTCAGGACACTGACCTCTGCACAGTCAAAAATCTTTGTATAACTTCTGACTTCCCCACACCTTAACTGCTGGTAGCCTATTGTTGATAACATAATACCAATAACATAAACAATTGATTAACACATTTGTGTATGTTACATGTTATGTTCTTTCAATAAATTAAGCTATAGAAAAGAACGTTTTTTCAAATTATTGCATATCTCCAAAAAATTTTCACAGTATCTTTATGAAAAAAATCGGTATGTGAGTGGACCTGCACAGTTCAAATCCATATTGTTCAAGGGTTGACTGTATTTCTGAAATGATAAATACCATCAACCTAGGACTCTATCATATGACACCCACTGAGGATTTGCTAACAGCCCAAATTACAAAACATTTGAGAAAAGTTGACTCTCAGCTATAGTCTGGAGGCACCACAAATAGCAAGATTGATCTAAGCACTCTATATAATAAAACAATCATATAGCCTACAAAATGTTTAAAATTATATTCACTGTGAAAGAAGGTTTCAATCACAAGAAGAAAGAAATGAGGTGCAAGGGAGAACAGAAAGGTTTGTAAAAAGAACCAATTTGAACTGCAATAATGAAAATAGAGTCATTAAAAAAAAAAACCAAAAACCTCTGTGGATAGGTTCCTCAGAGATTAGATATAGTTTAAGAGAGCAAAGTGAATTGGTAGATAGATACCAGGAAATTACCAGAATGCAGAGAGAGAATGAGGTTGACATGCCACATTGGTTTTTCAGAGTGTGGGTAGCTAGCAAGCTGACCCGAAAAGCCTTTTAGAAGAATAAAGGACTAAGAAGTTTTGCCTTACTAAATGTAAGAGTGTAGATAAAAATACAGTACAAATCAAGGAACAGAATAGAGAGTTCAGATATAGGTACTTGTATGTGGAGTTTGATAAATAATGAATATTACACATCAGTGGGAAAGGATTAAATGATGCTATCCTTTTGGAAAAAGATTAAGTTAGAGCTCCTTGTGAGTGTGAGTTAAGAGTTTAGTATGCAAAGTAAAACTGTAAAACTTTAAAGAAGTTACAGGAAAAATAATGTTAGGATAGGGAATGTTTTCTTAAGAAAAACAGTACATAACCCTAAGGAAAAAACTAGGTATATTTGGTTATGTTAAAATAACTTCTATTTGCCTAGGGCTACTGTAGCATTTAAGGTACATAAACAACTGACATATAGTCCCCAAAATGTAACAGTTTGGGTGCAATAGGATTTTGTTTCCCCACTCAGTAATCATTTAGAGGGATATGCCAGATTGACATGCTGCTCTCCTCTATCAGATATTTTGGAGACCCAGGCTCCTTCCATCAGGTGGTTTTGCTGCCTCTTAAGGCCTTGTCAGAGTCTGCAGGCAGCGGTGGAAGAGAGTATGGAAGAAGCATTCTGATGTCTTAAGAGGCCTCAGCCTGGAAGTAGCACTTAGAACTTACACTTCCATTTCCTGCTTGACAACCGATCAGGTGTATTAACCTAACTGCAGGGCAGGGGAGCAGGGGGACAGGACAGGAATGTAGCTCTTCACCGGGCAGCTGCTTTCTTGCTACAGTTCAGTTCAGCAAAGGGGAGAGCTCAGGCTGGGGAGCAGCTGCCTACCTCTGAAACTATTACGAAAACACAAGTTCATACACTGGAGAAGATACACAAAAAAGGGTGATGCCATTACATGCCCACTTGGTTGGTAAAATGTCTGATAAAACCAAGTGTTAGCAAGGATATGGGGACACAGGAAACACCTCGAGAAGTCTACTACCATGCATGAAGGAGTCGTGTGAAAGGATATTCAGTAGCAGAAATAGCTGTGGTGTTTCTCAGTTAAAAAAATGGATCTGTAAACTATGGTTAATTAACATGATGGAATATTATTCAACTTTTAAAATGAATGAACTAGATCCACATGTATCAACCTAGATATCTTAGTGCAGTATTGAATGAAAAAATCTAGTTGTCAAGGAAACAGTGCCATTTATATACATTTAAAAATAATAGCATATATGTTTAAAAGTATGAAAAAGTGTGCAGGAATATAGCCAGAAGTTTCAGCATAATGTTTTTTTCTTGGAGGAGAAAAGGATGGGAGAATGACTCTTTAGCCATATCTCCTGTGATTTACTTCGTAAGATATCTGAAGCAAATATACCAGGTTAGCATCTCTTTAATTTCTATGCTCAGTAAGCAGTTTATCATATTTTCTTTATTTTTAAAATAATTTTAAGTGTATAAAAATGGAACATCAATAATTAAAACATTTCAAAAGTTTAAAAGTTGAAGAATGGAATGTTATATTCAATGACTAAAATGAAAATGACCCCATGAAAAGAATTCTGGCTTTCCTTATCATTAGAAACAACAGAGGAATGGGAAGTAAAGATGAAAAGTGGGAGAGGAAAGCACATAATTTCATTTCTGATTTTATATTGACTAGATAGCTATTCCTTTATGGTCTTAATGCCGCTAGTAGCCCAGGTGGTCTGAATGTGCCTGCCCTAGATCACGTCCTCTTCGAGTGAGTGCTAAAGCACAGGTGACTCCTGAACAGCATAGGTTTGAATTGCATAGGTCCACTTATGTGTGGATTTTTCAATAAATATGTTGGAAACTTTTTTGGAGATTTGGGACAATTTGGAAAACATTTTCTCCTCTCTAGCTTACTCTATTGTGAGAATACATTGTATAATACATAAAATATACAAAACATGTGTGAATCACTGTTTACATTAATGGTAGGGCTTCCAGTTAATAGTAGGGTATTAACAGTTTACGTTTTGGGAGGAGATAAAAGTTATATATGGGTGTTTTAACTGTGTAAAGGGTCAGCACCCCTAACTTCTGTGTTGTTTAAGGGTCAACTGTAATGGCAAAAATTAAATTGACAAAAATCTGTTCCTTTTCAGCTCAACTAAGGAACAGTGAATGAAAGAGGGACAAATACTTTAACTTGCTTAAATAAGTCAACTACAGTTGTCCTTTCATATGATGTATGTCCCCTTTTTTCTTTCCCACATCACCTTTCTGAGTAGAAAGTTTAGATCACTTACACTCTTGCCTTATTTTTCTTCCAAATTGACTCTGAGCATCTCCTGGAGTGGGTGTTTATTTTAGTCTATAATTTAGGAATGAATAAAATTCCAAATAGTTTCCCTTTTCTTCTGTTTGCCAATAATTTGTATGATACATATGACCTGAGTGTTATGTAGGGCTGGGTTACATGAAGAAGAAAGGATTGAGTTAGAGCTCCTTGTGGGTGTGAGTTAAGAGTTTATTATGCAAAGAAAACAAAAATGGCAAAACTAATCTAAAAAGCAGTTCTTTGAAAATATAGCAAAATCCGTGCCATTTAACTCATGAAGGGCAAACATAGAGAAAGCACAAATACAACAAGTAAGAAATGGTAATTAAGAAACACATATGTAGTAGAGGAAATTCAAAGACTTCCTAAGAGACTATTTTGCTTAAGTAGATTCAGATAATTTTTTAAAGCCAGATAAAAATGAGTAAGTTCTAGGAAATAGTATTTTTTTTCAACTGACATGAGAAGAGAGAGAAAAACGCAGATGGAGAAATTACCATAAAACCAATCAGAAGAAATAAAGTTGGGGGATAAAGCGACCCTCCAGAGTGTATCAGAGCCAGCTGGTTTCTCAGGGGAATGCCATCCAATATTTAAGGAAGATATATCCCAGCAGTATTTAGATGTTTTCAGGGCGTATAAAAACATAGAAAGTTTCCATCGTTTTAAAATAATGAATTGAGCATAACAATGATACCAAGAGCCAATAAAGATAGGACTAGAAAAAACCCTGCCACTCTGTTATAAATGTTGATGCAGAAATTCCAAATAAAATATTAGCCAATGGAATTCCACAGCCCATTAAAAGAAAAATATACCATAGCCAAGTGAGGTTCATTGTGGGAATGCAAAGCTGGGCCAGTATTTAGAAATCTATAAATAGAATTCACTACATTAACTGGTCAAATAGGAAAATGTGTATGCTGAAAAACACTTCGTTAAATTGAACATTCCTTTAAACATTCTTGGTACATTTAGAATACATGGATACTGGTTTCACATGGTAATATATATCTATGGCAGTATAGCTGAAATTTGTCACAGTAGAGGCAGGAATAAGACAATGTCAGCTCTCATCAGTCTTATTAATAATTTTTTTTTTTTAAGAAAATCAACCAAGAGAGATCAGTGGCGTAAAATTGCAGAGGAAGATGGGTAGCGTGTTGTCTCTGCTCTGTTTCGTTTTCAGTTTCTCCTTCTCTTTGCGTTCCTTTTTTCTCTTGAGCCACTGTTTTTTTTTTTCTTTTGGAGAAAGATGATGCTTATTAACTTTCAAGGAGGATCTTAGCCATTACAGTACTTTGATTTTTTTATCTGCTCACAACATAGCATGTAATTCCCAGCTCTTCTTGTGCCATGGGTCTTATAATACTCAGAATTCCCTTCTCCCCTGTTTTAAATAGAGGAGGGGTGTGTGTGTGTGTGTGTGGTCTGCACACACATGCCAGTCTGGATTGGGTACTGTTAACATAGCAAAGATTCAAACTTTTGAGCAGTTAAGTTTTCAGTGCTTTTTAATGCTCGTAATAGTAGTCACGGAAGGATTTTATATCTACAGTTCATTCCATGTCATTCAGCTAACCACAATTGGGGTTTCAGTTTATGTCTACTCACCATGGAGAGGTTTAGAAGAAATGATTCCATTGACACTAGTGAAGCTTTATTTATACTTTCGTTATTGAAGCTTCACTGAAAACAATTTCTACTGTATGTGTACTAAAATTAGATTATTGGCACCAGATTCCCTTATAAAAATTAAACATTTATTTTCAAGATATGTCTAAATAAAAGTTAATTATAGCTTATTGTATAGGAACTGGTTGCATATAGAAATGATTTTTATTTTAACTAACTTTTTCTGACTATAAATGTATTTATAGAAAACAAACCCTTATGGACATACACATATGCACTATTTAATAGAGCATAAATGTATACACATTTTTTGAAATGTCATTTTTTCTCAATATTGTATTTTAAATACTTTAGTGTGCCATTCTTTTTTAGGATCTTACTTCTGAATAACTGCATTATTTTTCTATCATATGAAATTAATAATCCTAGTCTCCCTTTCTCTCCAGGCTCCTTTAACTCCAAACTCCTTTCTTTCCACTTTGGCTGCTGTCTTACTGTTCAGGAGAGAAAAATATGAAGCACACTTTTATTACATAGTTGACTCTACGAAGGGAAATGTTTAAAATAAATGAGATCTTGCAAATTTTGTTACACATATTTAGTAATATTTGTCTTATTTGCCTTATTGCAGTTAGGCCTGATCTTTGATATATATTTGTCTATTGGATTCCAAAATGTTACTACTCAGGGAAATTTGCCAAACTGTATCAGAGTGAATTTTCCTGTGGTGTAAAGGCAATTCACAGAGTATTCAATATAAAGCTATGCCATGTTATCCAGATGAAAACCTCTAGTCTCATGTGGGTATTTAAATTTTAGTTAATTAAAATTAAAGAATTCAGTTCCTCAAGCTACAATTCAAGTGCTTAACAGCCACGTGTGGCTGGTAACTATTGGACAAGCAGATAATAGAACATTTTCCCTATCCCAGAAAGTTCTGTGGGACAGCCTTGAGGTGAAGTCTATACATGTTACTTGTTTATTATATTAGAATTTTAAAATCACTTTTGTTTTTAATTTTCTTCCCTGGTATTATAAATACTAATGAAAATCAGAATTTTTGTCAATATTCTTGGAAATAGCAAACAACTCAAAATTATTTAGAATCATTTTTACTTTCCTACCAATGTAATTGTTTAAATTATATACTAGATAAAAACACATCATCATGGGGTTGCCAGTATTTGGAAATTACAGAAGAACATTTAAAAATTCTTGATACAGTACAAAGTCCAGGGCTGGGCAAGGTAGGGTGGACTCTTACATCACTTGGGTGAAGATCTAGAGCAGGTTGTGTGGGTAAAGGAGCTGTTTATTTTTTGAGGACACTCAGAAGAAGCAAATTAAGTGGAGAAATAATGTATTTGGGGCATGTAATTCTAGGTCATAATCAGAGTATTATAAATTAATCTAGAAAAATTAGGAACCATGGGAAGAAAAAATAAGTGGGAAGGATAGAGAGGAACCATCAGTAACCCTGTAGTCATTGAAAACAGCTGCTAGTATTATGTATGCAGCCTTCTTTCTGTTCCGTGCTTGCTGCGGGGAATGAGGTCAGTGAAAAACACAGATGAGATGTTGGTCTGAGAGGCAGACAAGTGGAGTGATTAATAAGAGTTCTGTCTCAGGGCCAGATGGCGTTGAGTTTTAAATCCCAGCTCTGCTGCTTACTATCTGTGGGACCACAGCAAGTTGTTCAACTCCTGTGTATCTGTTTGCCTTTATGCTTGAAAATTTGTTTATTATGCTAACGTAATAAATGTTAGAAGGTTCCAAAATAGGAAGTACAAATGTTGCCCAGGTCTTTCTGGTAATACCATAAGTGTTAAAATTCTTTCCCTGATGCTTTCTTTGCATTATGTACCAGTTTGCCAACAAGGTAACAGAATCTTTTCTTAGCAATAGCATCTGGCTAATCAAAATAAAATCCATCTTCCAGACTTTTTACAAGCGAGTTGGGTTACCTTGAGTATAATTAAAGAGTATATTCCTAGATTAAAAGGAGGAAATTCTGAGATGCAATTGTCTTTCATATGTAAGGGGGGTTTCAGTTTCTTCAGCTACAAATAAGAAGAGGCTAAAGTAACTGCCAAGTATAAAATTTTAAGTTCCTATAGAAGAGGTGAAATAGATTAAACTTAAGTGCTGATAGTTTTGTATTCTCCAAAGCCTCTTTCTTTTCTCACGTATAGTATGTGATTTTTTAAGCAACTCAGTTTGTTTTAAAATGCATGCAAATATATTCTTGCCTTCATGTGTGTGAGGTAATGATGGGAAACAAAGGACCAAATTATTTTTAATTTATTTTTTATTGATCTATTTGTATAAATGAATATAACTTATTTTTATTAGTATAATTTTACTTGTTTCACAATATGGAAAATTATTTTTTAAGATAAATAGCATGAGAAATGTCTCTAGTTGTAAGAAATCCCATTGTTTCTTAGAAATTTGAATATAGGGGGAAGTTGACCATTTGACAAAACAGAGTAGTAAGTCAAAGGAACAGTATTCTCTGGGAGGCGTTCCTGGAGTCCCGTCGGTGTGTTGTCTGCAAGTTCACTCTTGGGTATTACATAGCAAACTGTCAGAATGTGGCTGCCAGTTTACCACTTTGCTTCAATCATAATTTCTGTTTTCAGCAAGAATATAAACTACAACTGATACTTGAAGTATTGCAGCACTATGTTTCAGAAATGATAGATTTTATGAAACTAACATGATTATTTGGGAGGAAAAACAAAGGTTTAGCTTTTATGTGATTTGATAATGATTTTTTCTTTCCATTTGAAGTCATGGAATAGATGGAACTATACACACATTTGTCATCTGTAGGTTTACAGAAACATACTTTTTGTTTATAAGGTTCAACAAGTCAAGTTTCTCTATAATGATGAAAATATTTAAATGTCTCCGGTTGTTCGCCAGCAGGTGACTTAGACGCGCTTGCTTGTCTCGCAGATTCATGAGAAGCTGCACAACTATGAGAAGCAGAACCCCAGGCCCGTCCTCCCCGGCGCGGCAGTCCTGGCCGATGACGTAAGTGCGCCCTCCTGCGCTCGCGGGCACGCGTCTGCCTGGCGGGCTTCTGCGGGGCTCAGCCTGGCGCGGACGCGTGTGATCCTGGGAGCGGAAACCCCGAGAGGCTGCCGCTGTTTCGGGGTCCTGTCATCGCTGAGTTTAGGCTGATAGAATGTTGATTTCCATTCACTTTACTGTTCAAAAAATGTTGCTTGGAGATACCCTCTTGTTCTGCCTTGGTTACGACGTAATAGAAATTTGGGGCTGTAACTTCATGAGGAGAGAGAAGCTGTCAGCTGTTAGGGTTCTGACAAAATCACAGGCAAGAGGAATGCTTTGGAGAAATAAAGACAAATGAGAGCTCTACTGCAGACAGCCCTAAAATATGACCGATGCTATAGGAGTGAGGCCGATGAAATACACAAAAGGACAGGATTGTTTGTAAAATGGTTTATAAGGCACAGCAATGATTTACTGAGATTAGACCTTTCCAAATTACTTTCATAATCAAAAAATAAATTTTAAAAGCAGTTGGCATTGATGGAGTAGTTAATTTCCTGTAGCTATAATTTTATTTTAAATCTGAGGAAGGAAACTCATTTCTGTTTCTTAATGTTAACTTTCGGACTCGGATGAATTGAGCACACCTGGATAAACTATAAAGGGTCCCAAGCAGACGAGAAGCAGGTTTAGTGTGAAGGCTCTTTGTAGTGATAGCCTGTAGCCTTTTGTGGCTGTTTAATTTTTTACTTTGTTATGATAAACAGACTTGTAGTCCAGTCTTCATCATGGTCGTATGTATAATAAAAACAAAAATTGGCCTTCTTCAGAGGTGGTGTTCTTTGATATGTATGTTTTATTTTAATTTAGAAAATCAAGTATATGTAGTAAATCTACAAGTTTTGTGCTTTTGGTCTGGTCCCCAAGGAATTTCCCCTCCATTTTTATCTACAGAGATAGATTACAAATTACAATGATGTTTCAATATATATGTTTTATGAGGAAGCTTACCTCTGCATTACTGAACCAAATATATATGTGTATATATTGAGTTCTATAAATAGAGTTCTACTAGTAAGCTGCATTTGCCACTTGAAAGTTCTAAAAACCAGCTTTAAAACAGTGACTGTTGAGGGTTTGGGGAAATACTTATAAAGTAATTGGGGTCCAGTCATATTATAACAATTTGCTTTTTAGAAAAATTGGAGACTATGATGCAAATACGATAAAGTGTAGCATTTTGTAATGCACCGGAGCAACATATTCAAATATTTTTAATATATTTTTTAAAAGATACATATTTTATTTTTTATATCATATATGTAATTACACATTAAATGGAGTGCAGTCTTTTTCAACTTTTGTCAGTCAAAAATTAGTAAAAATGTTACCTTGAAAAAGTGAAAGCTTTTTTGAAATACAATCAATGAATATACTAATTTTAAGTGATTGTATTTTTTGTGTATATATTATACTCTTAGAAAAGTCCTTTTGTGTAAACAATTATTTTTAGATTGGTAGAAGTCATAGGAAAAGTGGAAATTTCATGTAATGTTTCAAGAAGGGTTTTTAAATGAAAACGTATGTATGTCATATTTGGAATCCTGAACTACATATTTCATAATTCTAATCTTTTTTTCTATTTGAGCCTTGCTTCTTATGAAAATTATATGATCCTTCCTAGCCTAAAATTGAATCGAAATTTTGAAAGAAGCATCTCTTAAGAATATGAGGCAGGTTCAAAGTTCCAACCGTTTCTTTAGCCAGAAACAGCAAATGGGGATTCTTGGTCATTGTAGTAAAGTCAGCACTTTTTGTTACCAGAGTAGTTGTCAACCTATTATAAGTCATTTTATGATTAAACTGGCTTATAATTAACAGACTTCTTAGTCTGTGTAGGTAAACATAATAAGAGTTTCAGACCATGTGCTCTATTAGAAGCATTCTAGTTCTTTTACTCCAGCTCTAAACAGCAAGCACTGTGAGTTTTTGGAAACGCTGTAGATTTCATCACCTCATTCAGAGGTTTTTTCTTCTTCTTCTTCTTTTTTTTTTTAAAATAATGTCAAACCTTGATACAGTCCTTTTTACAAATGGTCCTTTATCTGCTTGCAGAAGACCATTCCTTAGATGAGATGCTGGGATTTGCCCTCATTGTAGTAAATCAGAGGTGATCTGGCTGGTAATGCTTCCTGGAGCTGTCCTCAGCTGAGAGCCTGGACTGGGAACTGGGCTACCAGGAGTCTAAAAAGAAGAGCAGTGATTGATAGTTTGCTTTCTCTCTTGCTGACTTCTCCTTAGTCTCTGGAAAGTAGCAAGATAGATTCTCAGTTGTCACGCACCACACTACACAATGCTGTTGCTATGCTAACTGGTTTTTGTGTCCATGTGATCTCCTTTGCAGCTGGCTGAAGAGCTTCAGAACAAGCCATTGAACAGTGAGATCAGAGAGCTGTTGAAACTACTGTCAAAACCCAATGTGAAGGTGAGGACATGTAATGAATATGTTCCAAAAAGGCCACTTTCTGAGACTACAGATGAATTTTGTTTCAAACATCAATTTTCAAGTAAATGTATTTTCAAACAGTGCACACATTTTAATAGCCTAAATCCAAGTAGGCAAAAAAGAGTTCAACTTTTTGATGATAGTGTGACAAACTACAAAATACTTTAATTGGGAAGCTTGGAATTTAAGGTGGCAGATACAGTGTTGCTTCACTTGGCTTGTTAATGGCATTCTAATGTATTTCACAACTGTATCTATTTGTCTATATGATCATTTCAGCTTTCCACTTCCCCTGCTTCCTACCCATCTCTGTTCCTGTTCTGATTCAAGTTTTAATATATCCTACCTTTCACAGAGCAGAGCAGTTTCCCATTGTAAAATGCCAGTAAATACTGGTAGGCAGATTATAGTTCTTACCTTTTCCTTCCAAGTGTATCACTTGTTTTTCCTCCAAAGGTGTTACACTTGGAAGGAAAAGGTAAGAACTACCTTTTGAAGGTATTTTGAAATTTTGTTATTCTAGGGTCATCAATGCACTAAATCCTATTATCTGTATATTTTGGACTTGATGCTACTATAATTGTCTGTAAAATATTGTTCCATGAGTCAAAATTACATGTCTGAATTATATAATCATGTAATTAAAAGAATCAGTTATCTTATATGATGATTTCTGTTAAGGATTTAGAGACTGTGGCATGAAAATTTCCTCCTAGATGCCAAAACTGGTTCCTACCTTCCTTGAGAAATATCCTTTGGAACTATGCTATATATGGTCTTAAATTGATATTCAAAAAAGAAAGATGATGTGAAATAAAAGATGAAGTGAAAACATGCATGGACTGTAGTTCTAATTCCTATAAGTAAATATAAGTACATGAATGTATTGCTGTAAAGAGTAAATGGACTATGGTTAGTAATGTGGTAATAATTGACTTGTAGATATAGAGGAGATTGGTTAAATTGTAGTTCTAAAGAATAAGGATCAGATTAAAGTAGAATAGTTGCTTGATAACTAAAGACAATGTGCATTGAAAGGTTAAGAGCTCAGAGGAGATCAGTAACTAAAGAACAGCCTGAAAATTTCATTGTCTTAGTCTGCACATGAGAAGTTAATATTAACCAGAGTATGGCAAAGTTAGCTATGAGAAGCTTGTTAAACAACTCTGAGAGGGTTTTCTAGGTTTGAGTATAGAAACTGAAGAGGAATGTTTCCAACAAAAAGAACAAAAATATGACTTTGGTGTTCTTTTCAAGAGTATTTGAAATGAAATCGCTGATACTATTTACAGTAGCCAAGATATGGAATCAACCTAAGTGTCCATCAATAGATGAATGGATAAAGAAAATGTCGTACATATACACTTTGGAATATTATTCAGCCATAAGAAGAAAACAAATCGTGCAATTTGCAACAACATGGATGGAGCCAGAGGGTATTATGCTCAGTGAAATAAGCCAGATGGAGAAAGACAAGTACCAAATGACTTCACTTATTTGTGGAGTATAACAACAAAACAAAACAAAAGGAACAAAACAGCAGCAGACTCCCAGACTCCCAGAAGGGACTAGGGAGGTTACCAAAGGGGGAAGGGGTTGGGGAGGGTGGGTGGGGAGGGAGAAGGGTATCAAGGGGCATTATAATTAGCACTCACAGTATAGGTGGGCCACAGGGAAGGCAGTTTAGCATGGAGAAGACAAGTAATGACTCTATAACATCTTAGTGTGCTGATGGACAGTGACTGTAATGGGGTTGGGGGGTGAGGGGGACTGATAAAGAGGGTGAATGTTGAAACCACAATGTTGTTCATGTGAAACCTTCCTAAGATTGTATATCAATGATACTTTAATTAAAAAATCGCTAATGATGAGATTATATGGGAAGGATACTAGTTTTAACTCAAGAGAGAGTTACCGTTTTAGGTGATGTTTTGCAGCACCATTGGATAACACTGTTTAAGTGATGACTTAAGCTGTATTATGGTGAAAATGTTTTAGATGAGCAGTTTTCTTTATTTTTCATATTGGTACAGCAGTGTGACTAGAGAGTGGGTAAGAAATCAGCATGAAAGATGAATGTTCAGGAAATAATGTGTAGGAAGTGGGTAGAATTCTAGACATGTGATATTGTAGTTGGCATTAGCCTCCCTGTCCATTTCACTTGTTTCCTTATTTATGTGATAAAATATATGGCTGCCCTAATTGTTAGCTTATTAAAAAGTTAGGATTTCATCCTAAAAACACTGGAAAGCCATTGAAGGGATTTAAATGCAGGAAAGTGATACGGTCACTCTATGCAGTATACAGAACACTTTCTGTGGGTTGAGGGAGGGTGGGATGGAAGGAGTACTGAATGGGAGGCCAGTTGGGAGCCTGTAGAAATAATTCAGGTGAAACATGATTGTGGCCCATATGAGGGATGTGGGGGATGGGTGGAATTGGATTTAACTTCAATACAGTGTTAAGACAACTGGTTTGGGAAAGATTAAGACAGACACCCCTCCTCCCAACCACTAGAATGAATTCCAAATAGATGAAAGATTTTACTGTAAAACATTGAACCATAAATCATGGGATAGAGAAGGAGCATTCACAACCTCAGAGACAGATGGACAGACACACGTACACACATACAGCAATAGTGAAAAAAATCCATAAATGAGGTAGGAAGGAATCATTTACATAAACAATTTATATTTGTCTATAATATGGTGTGATAGCCTATTTAACTTTAATTTTTTTAAAATGACTTGATAAAGACTTAAAATTAAAAAAATTTTGACAATTTGTAACTGTATTTTTAATTCAAACAAAAGTAGAATCCCCAGTCTATTGGTTTATTAGTGAAGATGAGTATCATTCCATAATAATGACTTTTTATTCTCTAAACCACATGTTCATATATCTTTTAGGGGTAATTTCTTTTAATTGACTGTATTATCTTTCATTCCTTTTTATATACAGAAATATTACATATACATTTTTTCCATTATAAATAGGATAATAGAATGCACTACTTACTGTCTTTTAGTTTTGTTTTGTGGACTTTTAATATTTTGGTGTTTTGTGGGCTTTCTTTGGAGCAACATAATTATCTAATTAACTTATACCTTACAGGTAGGCATTTCTGTTTCTGCTTTTCTGCTATTTAAACAACACTATAATGCAGATTTCTTGTACATTACAGAATTTTATTGGGTCAATAAATTGTTGTGTAAAATATTTATAAATTTAAAATTTTGATAGCTATTGCTAGTTTGTCCTTAGCAATAATATGAACAGGTTCTTTCAATGTACAGTGCCTGGAGTCATGCATGAGAACCTCCTTTTTTCCCTATGTCCTTGAAAGTCTTTTTCAATCAATGTTCTTTTTTAATTTTGTTAGTTGATCACTACTAGAATACATGCCAACACTTTTCCTGTAAAACTTGTTGCCGATTTAAAGATTACACCCAATCTTTAAATCTTTGAATGAATTGGTCAATTGTTATATACAAAAGAAAAGCAAGCAAAGCACAGTTATTCTTATTATTCAGTAATGTCTGCAAAATCTAGTCTTATAGTTCAAATCTTAAAATCCAGGAAAAATAATGACATATAAAAGAAATAGATGAGAAAAGGGAAGCGGTAGTGAGTAGTAAAAGGATTAAATAGATACAATAGAATATGAAAATTTTCTGCATGATGGAATGGGCAAGAGCAGTAATGTTGGTAACATTTTAAGGGCACTGATGAAGGGATGTTTTTCTCGACAGAAACTTTGTTCCTAGGGGAAGCAAAGAGAGTCCTTAATAAATAAGAACTACTCCTAGGTATCAAATTGCTTGCTACATTGCAGGCAAATTGCCCTATGTAAGTCATCATTCAGTGGCTCATTTTTGATAAAGCAGTCAAGTGACATCATCTCTAGAACATGGTGTTATAATTTAGGAAGTCAGGGAAAATTTGGTAGATTTTTAAAAGGCAATAAAATAAAAAGATTTGTGGTAATTTTTCAGCTTTCCAAAACATTCAGTTACCAGAAATTACTCATTGCCTGAGCATGCAAAATGGATGAGAGTTCATTAAAGCATGCTAAAATGAAAAGTTAGCCTTCCTTCTGGAGGAATAAATCAGTGTTATTCATTCTTATGAGTTAGACACTTAATTCTGTGGACCTGACAGATACTTAGAACATAGAATTGACTCCAGGGGGTCCAAGGCATTGAGAGCTTGTGAGCCTGATGAGTTACAAGGCATAGTGTTCAATTTCCTGCAGATTCTTCTGAGCAACAGGTAAACCCATCATTTGTGATTGGTGGTTATGGCATATGGAAATACAATTTCCATTTAGGTATTGCCTTTTGAAAGGAAAATCTGTATATTGCAGTTAAAACAGTAAAATGGAATACAAAGTTACTTTTAGTTGTCCAAAATAAAAATGTTGCTAACCAAAAATGTTTGTAAAGCAAAATGCTATTGGAAATAATTAACTTGATATCTATAAATTTTAAAAGCCTATTTTGGAATCCAAACATGGAAATGAATACAGAGCTAAGAAGGAAAAATATGTAACTTGTTCTTAATATTGTCTATCAACTATAATAATCACTTTATTTAAAATATGTTCATTAGCTATCTCTGTTATTAATATGTGCAAGATAGTTACCCTAGATGCCCAGAAAAAGGACAGTATGGTGTCCTTTATTCCTCCTTATAGATCCATATTCCCAACTGCTGTCATTTCTGCTTTCTGAGGATGTCTTATAATGTTTTTGTAATGAAAGTCTACTGGTGATGAATTTCTTTAGAGACTGAATGTCTTTAAGAAGTCTTCAATATTCCTTCATTTCCAAAATATATTTTTGCTGGCTATATAATGTTAGGTTGACAGTAGTTTCCTTTGAGTATTTTAAAGATGTTGTTCCGTTGTCTTGTGGCTCACTTTTCACTTTGGGAAGTGTGTTGTCATTCTTATCTTTTTTCTTTTGTATGTAAAGTGCTTTTTTCTTTGGCTGATTTTAATATTTTCTCTTTCTTACTGACATTAATTAATTTGGTATAATTTCTTTTACATGTCCTGTGTTTGGATACATTGAGCTTTTTAACATGTTTTTTTCCCCATCAGATTTAGAATATTTTCTGCCATATTTCTTCAGAATTTTTTAGCTCCTCTCCTTTCTTTGGGTATGCCAGTTAGGTATGTATATTAGGCCACTGAAGTTGTTCCATGACTCAATAATGTTCTGTCATAATTATTCCACTATATTTTCTCTTTGTGTTTCATTTTAGATAGTTTATATTGCTTTGTCTACAGGTGTTAATCTCATTCAGTGTACTTTTATTTTATTCCATACAATATACCTCTTATCTTCAGAACTTTGAATCTTTTTTTATATATTGAAAGTCTCAAGTTCAGTCTTTCCTCTAGTTTTTTGAACATTTTGAGTAACATTTACAGTAATAACGTTTAATTTCCTTTTCTGTGACCTATCTGTAATTTGGTTCTGTATAACTATCATTTATGTAATTTTCAGGATTGAGTTCATGGCTTTATATTTTTCTTCATTATAAGTAATATTTTCTGCTTTCTTTATATGCCTGGTAATTTTTGATTGACAGCCAGTAATTATGAGTTTTACTTTGATGCTAGATATTTTTATATTCTATAGACAATATTATTGAGTTTTTTTCTCTTACACACTTAAGTTAGTTGGAAACACTTTGATCCTTCAGAGGCTTGCTTTTAAGTTTTGTTAGGCGATTTCTTAGCAGTGTTTAGTTGCCGATTATTTCCCACTGTTGCGATAATGCCCCTCTGTTGATTCTTCTCAATGCCCTGCAAATTCTGAACTTTTCCGCTCTAACTGGTGGCAACAGGAGTTAATCCTGCCCTCTGTAAGCTTTGGGCATTGCTCCCTGTAATGCAGGGTTTCTCATCCTTGGAATTAGCATTTTGGGTCTGGATGGTTGTTTGGTGTGTACATGTTGTCCTATATGCTGTCAGATATTTAGGAGCATCCCTGGCTTCAATGAACTAGGTGGCAGTAACATTTTCCAAGTTCTGAAAAACCAAAATGTCCCCAAGACATTGCCAAAGGACTTCTGGTGGGGGTAGGGGGATGGGGGATGTAAAATCACCCTCAGTTAAGAATCACTGCTCTAATCCTTTCTGGTAGTTTTTTGTGTATATGTCTTGGCTAAGGACTCAAGGGGGACTTCCTGCAGATCTCCAGAGCTCTGTGTCTGGCAGCTCTTTCCTCTCTCATATTCTCCCCTGAGAACTTTAGCCCCTTGACCTCCCTGGATTCCCAGATCTGTTGTCTCAACCCGGGGACACCACTGGGTTCTGCCTGGTACCTTCTCCCTATGGCACAGCCACAAAACTCCCTCTAGGCCATAAGCTGGGGCAATCAGGGCTCACATTTGTTTCTCTCAGTGATCCCTGTCTTTTGTTATCTGATGTTCAGTGTCTTTGAAAACAATTGTTTCATCATTCTTTTCAAAGTTATTATTATTTTTGTTTCTCCAGTGGGTCCCTACTGACTTCATCTTGGCTATCATCCTCATTCTTGAACAACACTTCTGCTGGAAAGAAGCATTTTTTCCCCTTTCTGATTGTCTATATTTCTCTTTCTGATATTTTTAGGACCTTATCTCTGCATTTGGCATTCTGTAGTGTTACTATGATGTATCTAAGCATGGGTTTCTTCATATTGTTCCTGATTCCTAAAGGATATATTGAGCTTCCTGAGTCTTCAGACTGTCTCTGATCAGTTGTCAAAAATTTGCTCTTCAGATATTTCATTGGCACAATGCTGTTCATTCTTTCCCTTTGAAGTTCTTAGTAGATACAAAAAGTACCAATCATAAAGGAAAAAAACATTAATTGGACTCATTAAAATTATGAACCTCTGTTGATCAAAAACGACTAATAAGAAAGTGAAAGGGCATCCAGTGCCAAATGGGAAAATATATTTGTAGCCAACAAAGACCTAGGTCCAGTATATTACAAAGAATTCTTACAAATAAATAAGAAAAAGACAGGTGGAATAGAAAAATGTTGAGGATCTTAAACAGGCATCTCACAAAAGATACCATTAGTTATAATAAAAATGAAATTTCAACAACAAAAAGATACTGCTACACACTCAGAATGGACAAATTTAAACTAATAATGTTGAATGTTGGGGATCATCTGATACAACTAGAACCTCACACAAGCTGTTAGTGGGATTATAATTGGGACAACCACTTTGTCTCTACCTACTAATGTTGAATATGTTTCTAACCTATGACCCAGACACTCTACTCTTAAATATACTTAACCCAAATTATGTGTGTGTGCATCAAAAGATAAATATTCAGAGCAGTACTATTTACAGTAGCCACAAACTAAAAATAACCTAAATGTCCCTGAAAATCAGAGTGGGTATAAGGCACTGAGTGGCTGCTGCAACCAGTAACAACTTGGGTGAATCCCACTAACTTAACATCAGGGAAAAGGCAAACATCACAGTTCTGTTTATGTAA
Organism: Manis pentadactyla; assembly: GCF_030020395.1. Taxonomy (NCBI): domain Eukaryota; kingdom Metazoa; phylum Chordata; class Mammalia; order Pholidota; family Manidae; genus Manis; species Manis pentadactyla. The sequence goes on along the minus strand of NC_080021.1, from coordinate 114,498,961 downwards.
TATTAAAATAGAAATAAAACCATCACCTGTGGGGGAATGGAGGGCATGATGACTAGAAAGGACATATGTGGGGGTTCTGGAGCCCAGCTAACGTATTTCTTGTTTGGGTTGTTTACATGGTAATACTCACTTTTTTTTTTTTAAGTGTCTCTGATACACACTCTTATGAAGGTTTCACATGAGCAACACTGTGGTTACTATATTCACCCATATTATCAAGTCCCCCCACCCCCACCCCACTGCAGTCACTGTCCATCAGCGTAGTAAGATGCCAGAGTCACTACTTGTCTTCTCTGTACTGGACTGCCTTACATGGGCATATTCATTTTTAAAAATTAATTGTTCTCTGCTTGTGAACTGTGTACTACTTTGTATATATGTTAATGGTCAATATAAAAGCTTCATTAAAAAATAGATACCACTTCTTTGCCATCATAGGGTTTCTATTTAAGTAGATAGCAGATATTAACATGAAATCCATAATGGTTATAAACTGGGAGCATACATGAAGGCAAGAAGGTGCTATTAGGTCAAATAATGAGGAATTTGCTTTCTTATTGGATGTTTTGACCTGGCCTCTGTGAGAAAGCGTTATTTAAGCTGAATGAGGTACAGAGCGGTGTAAGGCAAGAATGGGGGAGGTCACAAAACTGGGAACTGCTCCGGAGTTTGATCTTCATCTCAAGGTCAATGGGCAGGGTTGGAAGAGTTAATATTAGCAGGTCAGTTAAGTGATTTAATTAAAGTTTTAAAATAATCATGCTGCCTACACAGTGAATCACAGATTTGAAAATGGGCCAAAGGTGAATGTAGTTGGTCCATTTAGAGGCTCTTGCAGTTGTCTAAGGTGAAACATGATGACATCATTTATCTAAACCAGGGGTCCAACAACTTTTTATGTGAAAACTGTATGTTGCTTCTACTCAGATTTGCCCTTGTAGCATGATAGCAGCCATAGACAATACATAAATGGATGAGCATGGCTGTGTTACAGTAAAACTTCATTTACAAAAGCAAGTAACGTAGTTTTCCAACCTCTGCTCTAGACCTGAGAGAAGATAAACTTTAGAGTCTATTTTGGAAGTAGATTTTAACAGGTTATGGATGGGCTGGATGTTGGGAGTATAGCACAGAGGAGAGATTTAGTTCAAGGATGAAGTCTCATCATCTGGCTAGGGTAATTTATGGATCGTAGTGTTGTTGATTTGGAAACAAGTTAGTTAAAAATCCTAAGCCCCCTCACCTAAAATAATGAGCAGTGACATGTCAAGGTTGTAGTGTTTTTCTCATCTTTGGTCTATAATGACAATGTGAAGTGTTTTGTGGTTTACCACCATAACAGTCATGACTAGAAATACTTTTACTTTATTCTTTTATATGCATATCAGCCACCTATTACACAAAAAATTTTAAAGTGAGAAAACAACAAATGAACAAAAGCTAGTCAGTCATATTGATCAGTTCTTTTTTTGTTTTCTGCTAACAGTAGGGAAAAAAAATTCTTAGACTCCTGCTGGCTCACTGACAGTGTACCTAAAGCCTCATTTCCTCCTCCTTTCAAAAGTAACAACCCCCAGCCCCCACCCCTGTGTCTAGCGGCCATCCTTGTAAGGGTGAGCCACAGCATACAGGTTAGAGGACTTTTTGTGTTGTTTCTTGCCATACATTAATGGCTTTGGGGATGGGGATGGCAGCTTAGTAGAGCTGCCTTCTGCTGTATGTAGAAGGCATGCTATGTTTTATATACGCCATTTATAAGAGGCTGCTTTTCAGGTAGTTGACTGATTACTGATTACCATTGTTATGTCAAAATTGTAACACCAATTTGATGTGTTTGGGGTTTTAAATTTGAACAATACTTACCAACCTTTGACTTTGATAGGCTTTGCTGTCTGTACATGACACTGTGGCTCAGAAGACTTATGATCCTGTATTGCCTCCTATGCCTGATGATATTGACGATGAGGAAGATTCTGTAAAAATCGTCCGTCTGGTCAAAAATAGAGAACCGCTGGTGAGTTTTGGTCTACAATTTGTGTTCATATATGAACAGATATCATGATAAAGCCAGATCTGATGGAGCCACACCATTTACTCATCTCTTTAAAATACACTTCTTCTATGTCCACAAAATTTAAGATAAATGGAACATTCACATCTAAAAAAATATGACTTAGAAAAGTGAAAATGAAGCTAAATGAAATGGGAGGCATTCTATTGGTTATAAACAGCAACAATTTTTAAAATGTGATGTGTTGGCATTTTAAAAAGAAAGCATAATGTGTACCAGTCATAGCTGATTTAAGATTAAATGATGCAACTAAAAATAAATTGCTTACGGCTTTTTTAGAAAGCTGATTTAATTTAAAGTAATGGGGAGAAATTAATCAAGAGTCTGGTATTTCAAAATGTAAATGTGATCATTTATTTTAGCACCAGACATTTATGCAGTGTCGAATTACATCGAGGGATATCTGTGGGTAGGCAGAATACTGCCCCCACTCACCAGCCCTGATGATGTAATGACCAAATCTTCAGAACTTGTGAATATGTTACCTCAAATGGCAAAAGGGACTTTTCATGAGTGGTGAGGGATCTTCAGATGAGGGGATTATCTGGTATTATTTGGTGGGCCCAAGTGCAATCACAAGGGGTCTTATTAAAGTGAAAGAAATAAGGAGCTATCCTGAGGAAAACAGAGGTTGCAGTGATGTGGCAGTGAGCCCAAGAAAGCCAGACATTTCTAGAAACTGGAATAGGTAAGGGCCAGATTCTCTCCTAGTCCTTCTAGAAGGAACACAGTCCTTGGAACACCTTGATTTAGCCCATAGTACCCATTTTGGCCTTCCTATCTCCAGACTGTTAAGATACTAAATTTATGTTGTTTTAAGCCACTTAATTTGTGGTCATGTGTTACAACAACAATAGCAAATGAGTACAGAGTATATCTACATTTTTATGAAATTACATTCAAAGGAAAAATAAGTTTCATAATATAACAGTTGATTTTAAATGTGTTGCAGTTCATTTATTCTAAGACACTATGTTCTTAAAGGAAATTGAGTTGATAGTACAATAGTTGCTGGGCATGGTGTTAACTACTTTGCATACATTGTATTTAATCCTCATTGTTGGTATTATTTTTCTGTTTTTACAGACTAGAAAACTGCTATTTAAAAACGTGAAGCAACTTACCCAAAGGGTCACAGCTAATGAGTGATTTCACTCATGTGGAATCTAAAACAAAACAAAACAAAATAAATGAACAAACAACACAAAACAGAGACACTTATAGATACAGAGACCAGATTGGTGGTTGCCAGAGGGAAAGGGGTTGGGGTTGGTGAAATTGATAAAAGGAGTCAATTGTAGGTGGTGGGTGGTAACTGCATTTTTAGAGATGGTAGCTTTGTTATGCACATAGATGTCAAAGTACAGTGTTGTACACATGAAACTTACATAAATTTATATACCAATTTTACCTCAATTTTTACAAAAAGGAAAGAATACAGAGAGAAGAACACTCAAAAAAGAAAAAAGAAGAGTAATTTTGAATTAGATTACTGGACCTTCTGCCATAAGGTTACTTTGGTGAGGAAGTTGAGACACATCGTTAAGGGCTATGAAAGTTCATCTAATCACACTAATTAATTGTATTAAGAATATTACATTTCTAGTCATTTTGGCTATAAGTTGTGTTGAAACAAAAGAAGAAAATACCAGTAATTGGGAAGTGGGGGCTAAGTTTTTATAGCTAAGGTTTTTATAACCATGGGGAGTTGGTCATTCAAGTCTTTGGCCTTGAATTCATACATAGGTGATGAAAAATGCCACAAAATCATTCTTCAATTATCTGATATTTTATTGTTATTAGATATGTACCTGAAAGCTGACATATATAATATTAAAAATGGATTCCTAATTTTACTTATATATCTGTTTTCTTTTAATGATATAAAATGTTTATTGACAAATGTGAGAAAAATTTCACTTTTTTCTTGGGGTGAATTCTGCCACCACTTAACATGCATCTTTTTAGCTGTGTGGTGCAATGTAGAATGGCTTCTCTAAACCAACACCAGTTTCTTGGAAAGAAAGTCATGAAAAAGTGTTCAAAATAACCATTTGTGCCTGATGTTCTTATGAAGCAGCATTCAGATACTTCAGCTTCTGAACATCCATAAATGAAGAATTTCTGGATTCTTTTTGAAATTGTTTCCTGAAGCCAGAATGTTAGTTTGATTTGTACTAGGTACAGTTCTAGTACATGAAGACCTTGGAGAGATTTTCCTTCCATTAGTTTATTGTAACCTTAGGCAAGAAATATAACTAATTTGGGGGCTTTCATTTTTTTCTCTTCCCTTATTATTGCTGAGTTCCTTTACAGTAATATAGTTGTAGAAGGATCATTGAACTAAAAGTCAGATGACCTGGGTTTTAGTTTTCTAACTTACATAATGATTTTCTATTCATTTAATCTTCTCTGTATAATCTACCTTCTTCATGGGGGTAATATAAAACTAAAATGAAATGAGGAAATAGTGTAAAGGGTAAAAACAAATAATATTCAAATACAAGGTATTATAATGGAAAGAAAATAATTGTACTTTCCGTAGGGCCGAAGAGGTGAGAGGTTCCAAAAATCTTTAACTTGTGTTGAAAACCTTAGGTGATAGGCATGGTAGAAGATCCTTTACCTGCTGACTCTTTTCAAAAAGTGACTATCTGTATTCCTGGCCCCCTTCCCACACATTTACACTGAAGTGCTTTTTTTCTTTCTTTTCTTGAAAGGGAGCCACCATTAAGAAAGACGAACAGACTGGGGCAATCATTGTGGCTCGAATCATGAGAGGAGGAGCCGCAGACAGAAGTGGTAAGAGCTTGTGACAAGTCCTGTGGCATTTTATGTGTGATAGTTCCAGTGTATAATTAAGAGGCTAGCAGTCTTGATATAATACATCTGAACAAGAAAGATACTCTGCTCTGGGTTGAAAAATGAGAACTGATTTAAATAAATGATATATCTCACTCTACTTCATGGTCTTAGTCTATATCAACTTGCAAAGATACATGAAAACTTGCCTCAGTGTTTCTGACTTGGAAAGTACTGCTTAAAGAGTGCAGCCTTAAAAAAGTAATAGTTCTTTTATATGATGAAAATTATCTGCATTTCTAGACAAATACCAAGATGCCATTGTCATTTCTTTGCCAGCATGGTTATGTCGCGGTCTTTGATTCACTGCTCTATAAAGGCACAGATTCAGAAATCTGTGAAGCATGAAGGTCTCCTTCTCAAACCCCTGATTTATTAAGGAACCAACCAAACAGTGCTTTAAATATGGACACCATCACAAAGTACAACTTCTTTTGGAGCTAACACTGCCAATTTACCAAACTTGCTATTTCTTAGGTCTTATGCATGTTGGTGATGAGCTTAGGGAAGTGAATGGGATATCAGTTGAGGACAGAAGGCCTGAGGAAGTCATTCAGATTTTGGTAAGCTGAAAATTTATGTTACACTTGCAATAAAAATGAAATTGAAGCACTATATTTCAGCCTTGGGTATGATACTGAATTTGGATTTAGTGGTCCAGAGTTCCAGTCCCAGCTTCATTACATAATTCCTAAATGTCCTTGGAAAATACCTTAATCTTTTTGTTGCCTCAGTGTTTTCATTTACAAAATGTGAATAAGAAGAGATAATATATCTCACTGAAGTGTTTGGAGGATGAAATGAACTAAAAGTATATGTAAAGAGTTTATTACAGGGCCTGTCCCAAATTAGGTACTTAATAGATGGCATCTTCTTTGTTGTTAGTGATGCAGTTATCTTTCTCCTTCTCCCATCGACATAGCCAGACTATAGGCTATGCTTTCTAGGTATATAAAATAGAGAAACTAATTTAGATGTCTTATGAAATCTAAAACAGAATGAAATTATTGTAGGCTTTGACACTTAATTCTCAAGTTCATTTGTAAAGATAAAATGAAGGGAGACTGCCCTGTAATGTATGAAAACATATTACAAACCTTCAGAAACAAAAAGAGAGTATCTCAAAACAGACCTCAGTATGTATGAAAACTTAGTCTTATTGAGATGGTATTTTAAATCAGTTGGAAAGGAATTAAATCTTTTCCTAAATGGTATTGGATTAATTGATGATTCGGTTAGAAAAAATAAAGTCAGTCCTTATTTTATACTATACACAAAAATAAATCCCAACAAATCAAATATAAATATTTAAGCACTGCTAAAAGAGAGAAAGATAGAGAATGACATGAGAATGTATTTAAGGGAGCCCTACTCTTGTCTGAGATAGTCAGCAAAGCGTTGTGGGTATTGTTATGGCTTGTTTTAATTAAATCAGAATAGGTATAAATCTTTTTATCTTTTAATTAATCTATTACATTTGGTATTTTACTCACTAGCCAGAATATAATAGAGATGAATGGTCTTCATTATTTTTCTGATGACTATTGGAGCTAATTGAACCATGTATTTATAACTGATGTTTGGCAATATAGGTATTTTGTCCCTAAAAACATGGATACTGATACTTAAATGTAATAGTCTGAACCTTGCCACATATCTATTCTTGCCATTTAATATTACCTGTGTAAAGCATTATGCATGTTCCATGTTTCAATTTTGAATATAACTCAGGTGATATGTTTATTGGCATTTTACAAGTTCACAGAAGGTAAAAGTGGATTTAGTGGTTAATGTTTTTTATTTATAAGACAAACTTTAATGCTTTTCGGCATTACAGAAATTTCTCTGAAAATGCTTTCCCCAGTTTGGTCCATCTAAGAGTAGAAACCCCAACCTTATAAGTTTTTGGAATCATTTAGTGTTCTATCTGTTTGACCTTTTTTCTGCTTGGCTCCTGAAGTTTTCTTACAACTCTTTCTTTCCTCTGACACCAGGCTCAGTCTCAGGGAGCAATTACATTTAAGATTATACCCAGCATCAAAGAGGAGACAACATCTAAAGAAGGCAAGGTAATCATTACCCAAAGACCTGTATGTGGGGAGAACAGCTGTTTTTGCATCTCGTACATCTCTTTGTCACAACAGGCTTATCTTAATATTCTATTTTTTAAAATATTATTCTTAAATCAGATTTAGAGGAACGTTGGCTATTCATATTTATTTTTTCTATTTCTTGATTTTAAATGAAACTTTCTTCCAGATGTTTATCAAAGCCCTCTTTGACTATGACCCTAATGAGGACAAAGCGATTCCATGTAAGGAAGCTGGGCTTTCTTTCAAAAAAGGAGATATTCTGCAGATTATGAGTCAAGATGATGCAACATGGTGGCAAGCAAAGCACGAAGGTGCTGCCAATCCCAGAGCAGGCTTGATTCCCTCAAAGCATTTCCAGGAAAGGTGAGCTACTGGCACATACTAATGGACTCCCTTCAACTGACCTTTTGTTCTCTGCAAAATATCATTCCAGCCTGTGATAAAATAATCACTAAAACCTTGCTTTAGAATCCTTTATCCCCCAGGTTTGGTTTCTGTTTTGTCTAACAAAGTATGAGTAATGATCAAAAATAATATGACAGCACCGGGTCATATTTGGTTTTTGTTATGAAGCAAATGGAAAATAGCACATTAATATCTGAAATGATATTGATGTAAAAGATGGGGAATAAAAGAGTGATTTTGGAGAGGGGATCATTTATAAAAATCCAAAAGTAGAGGATTTATTTTTAAAGTTAAATACATGACATTGTGTTCATTTTTCTCCCGAACTTTCCATTTTTTTCTTAAGACTTTTAATATTTTGGTGTTTTATTAATCTTGGATCTGTACTGAAAATTGATAGCCATATTGACCTTCTTTTCCCCAGGAGATTGGCTCTGAGACAACCAGAAATATTAGTTCAGCCCCTGAAAGTTTCCAACAGGAAATCATGTAAGTTTATTAATAAGAATGCAGAGTAACCAAATCTTGCCGTTTATTTTTGACTGTTAAAGCAGGGGTTTGTGGTAGAATGAAAGGTCATATTACCTTGTGATAACTTTCTGATCATCATTCCACAAGAACCAAACAAATAAGAAACTCATAGCAGAATATTAAAGTGAATCTTTTGAAGGATGCAGTTGTTTATAATAAGCCCATGTCTCATGCTTTAATAACTAAAGTGTTACTCTTTTATTTCCAAGTGTAGGTATTTAATAAATGTACCTAAAATGCAACTCTTTCATTTCTGCAAAGCCAGCAGGTTTGGGTAAGGTACATTTCTTGGTAAAGATTAGGGGAAAAAAATCCATCACTTTCTGGACACAGAAACAGTTGTGCCTGAGTAAGCAACAACTTCTGCTTTCCTTGTTATCTAGAGATCATAGTAACTCTGGCCTTTAACCTGTTTGGAGTTAATTAAAAGGTAGATTAAAAGAAAATATGAGTAAGAAAAAGGGTGATCTAAGATTACTGAAAAAAAGAACAGTGTGCATTTAGATGCATGTATTTTTTTCTTTCAATCTACCTTTCTCTCAGCTTCTCTTTGCCCTCCATCTCTCTCAAGACCCCACCCCATAAATTTCCTACTTCATCTCTAGATGGTTCATGGTCCTAGGTATTTTAGGAGTAAAAAAAAAACCCTTTGTTTTCTGCATCAAAATTGTACATTAAAAGGAGAAATGAGCAAATAAATGGTCCTGGAATTTTACACCAACATCTGTTTTTAGTATTGTTGCATTTTTCACATCTCCTGTTATTCCTCTCAGTTTGTAGAAGTGTATAGCCCAGGAATTACATTATAAGAGAGCCAAACTACAGGCGAGTATAAATCTCATAAGCAAGCAGATACTTCAAGTGGGGCATTGATTCAAAAGCCTGCTTGTTCTTGCTCCCTTAAATGTGGGCAGAAGCTAAAAACACATGCCATAGAATGCCACGTGTATTGTGACATCAGAAAGCTTTAAAGGTTAACAAGAATGTCGCATTGTTTTTAAACGGGAGGAATTTCCCCTGCTGGCTCACCCAACTGAAGGGAACTTGGAGGCATCCACCTGACTTGCTCTTTGAGGGCTTGTTTAATTTGGGGCCTGCATGTTTCAACATTTGGTACATGTGGGATCAAATGTGTACAACTTGAAAAGGAAGTAAGTGTGATTCTACTCAAAACTGAATCCATACTCAAATTTGTTTGAATCTTAGGCAACTTAGAAATGTACAGTGTGATATAATTATGAATTTTCATTTAATTAAATAATTTGATAAGTGTATATGCTTCCTTTAAAGAACTGTCAAACTGGATAGATTGTCTTTAAAATAGTTCTCCTGAAACTAGTTTCAGTATAAATGTTTGTGTGTATAGTGTGTGTGTATAGAAGCATGAAGTATAATGGAGGCTGTCTGTTGATTTGCTTAATTTCTTTTACACGTTAATACTTCAGTATTTGCATCTGAGGAGTGTTTAATCCAGTATTTGTCTTTACTGAAATGTCTCTTTCGGCATAGTTTACTTTCTCATTTTGCTTTGGTTTTGCATTTTCTGCCCCATAAACACCATTTAGGAATTTTCCTGGCTTTTCTTTCATATTTTCTTTCTTCTTTCTTCCTTTTTTTTTGCTCTTCAAGCTAGATTTTGATTCACTGAGAGATGCATTGTTTGTTCTCTTATGTAGATGTTCTTTATTTTGAAGTAAAAATAAATCCAGTTAGTATTACCAGATTAAATCACAGGTGTATAGTAAATGTGGCCTTCTTGTTCAGAAAGACAGTAGATTTCTATGAAAGTTAAATAGAAAGCTAGCATCTTTATTTCAAAGAATTGAAATTTCGTTTGAAATTTCTTTGAATATTGTCTCATAAACCACTGGACTTAAAAGTTACACAAAAATCATTGTGCTGGTTGGTCATTTTGAAAGGCATTTAAAAGCAGTTTGTTTTGTTGTGTGTTTGATAGTTATTCTGTATATAACTATATCATGGTAAAGTCCATCTGACTCAAGACTCCTGGGCTTCAACATTTGGTCCTTCGATTTTTGGAACAGGACACTTTTATTACTGTGCCCTTTGCTAAGTTATAGAATAATGCTATGAAGAAAAACAAAGTTGATATAAAATCTTTTACTTTTATAACTTTGAGTTATAATTCATAAAATAGGCTTTAAGAAAACTTTCTGATTTAATGTAAAACTTCTAAAAGAATCATGCTATCGTGTTGGTGTTTATAAACTTACAAAAAAATACCATTGATAAAAAGTTTCTGCACTAAATTTACAAGTGCACTCAAAACCTAGGAAGATATTGTTAAGCAGTGAATTTAGAATAAAGTGACTTTAGTCAGGTCATAGTATCAAATTAGCCAGTTAACTTTTTTCACAAAGTGACTGTTTATATTTCTGTGATTTTGCTCTTTATTTGATTCATAGTGTATCACCATAACTAACATTTCCATGGAGGAAAAGTTCATGGAAGATGGCTCTGGCGCTAGAAGGGCTCAGTTAATGTCTACATAGCAGTCAAAAAGGAACAGAGAATCCCAGTCCTGTTGTCTTTGCATTTATAGTGTTAGAGCTCTGATCCTGGTAAAAAATCAGGAGCCATGATAATACCAACCTCTTCAGGCTTTAAAACCAGTGCACTTATGCAAAACTCTTAAGTGTGGGCGGTGTGCATCTTTGATGCCTGGTTATTTCCTCCCTTTAAGAGTCTTGGCATATCTAACACACATTCAGAAAACAGGTTTCCCAAACAAAATAATTTGCCTCACCAGCTGACCTAGAAGTCTGATAGGTTTTCTTTGATATGACAACTTTTAGACAATTACATGAAAGATACAGGTTAATAGAAAGTAAGAGTGTATCTTATGTCTCAAGTAACATTATAGGAGTAGTTTTCATGACAGACTCTTGGCGTCTTGCAATTCTTGTGTCTGTGTAATTCAGAGTACTCTGATTTTCTGCCAAAAGCTTATTTCTATAGTCAGTTGCATTTTAAAGCAGTATGATATCACCTAACCTTTAAAGAGAAATAGGAATTTCTTTGATTATTTGAAATATTGTTATTCTCTTTCTATTGAAATCTAAGCATATAAGAATTGTCTTCTTAATAACATAAACTTTAACTTAAGTAGGATGTAATTTATATTTAAATCTAGTCTGTGTGGTATTCAGAAAAGGGTCTTTATTCATATAGTGTACTTTATAGCAGAATATTCAGGTATGATATTTATTACAATGCTTATTAGTTTCCTTTTTTAGTTATGAAAGTTATAAATACCTGAAAAATTCTAATACTGCTAATTGCATAATACCTTTTCTTTTACAAAATAGCTCTTACAGAATTCTCATAATAAAAAATCCCAAAATGTACAACTTATTGACCTTTTAAAGATTAGAAGGTAAAAAATACAAAATAGTTTAGTGTTTGTTTTAACCAACTGTAATTGTTATCATTTGGGGGAAAAAAAAAATTTAACTGCAGCCAAAAAGGGTGCCCATTCAAATAGGGTGTGACCACGTTCATTCAAAGACAGGCATTTTGTGAGCTAAAGATTTTAATCCATGAGCAGGATTTAAACATGGAGTAGTTGAATGAGTTTATTCTACGTGGGACCGATATTTTGGAAGACCAGTTGAGAATAACAGATACAACATTACAGGTTCTTGTAGTACAACTTTTCAAGTAAGTAAGCGTCTGCCTCCTGGAGTCTTAAATAATGTTTGTTTAGTGTGTTTCATACAAAAAAAGTTAATTCAGAAATTAACAAATAGATTTCATATGTTCTTACATTAAAATGTGTATGTTTAAAACTTTATCACACATTTTCTTAATATTGGTGGGATTTTGTGTAACAGAAACATAAGGGGTTTTAAAAAATACTGAAGGTATTTTCCCCCCTAATTTTTACTGGCTCTTAGGGAGATACCAAAATTCAGAGTCTATGTGAAAGAGGTGCAGATAAACTAAGCTATGAATTGCACATGTGGCTATTTTCATCATGAAGTGGTTGAGGTGAAGGCCTTTCTAATAGTACCTGCTCAGTTTTTGTCTCAGTGAACTGTGTTCTCCTAATTTATATAAAGATGTTGTTTCTAAAACACTAGTGGTGTGTGTGCTTTTGGCTTGTTCTGTGTGAAGGTCCCTAAGCCATACCATCTCTTGCCTTCTGTTCCAGGGACTCAGCGCCATGCAGGTAAGAAAGAGCTGCCTGACCAGGGGTCTGCTCTGTGATCACTGGCTATCGCACACTGGTAGAGGAGACTGCAGCATGGGGTGCAGGGGAGTATAAGCAAGTGGTTCCAGGGTTTAACTGCCCTGTGAATAATGTCACACCAATATGGACACAACCCTGCACTTGCCAAGAGCATCAGACATGTCCCACTTGTGACAGCCGGCCCCATGGAGGCGTTCCTCCTGTGCTGAGCTTATCACTGCCCCTCAGGGAGCCTTCCAGTCATTCACTGGAGATGGCTGAGTTACTCTGTGACCTTGTTGGCCTTGCCTCTGTGAGTTTTTTGATTTTCCCATCCTGCTACTCACTGCTTGAAGATGCAGAGACTGGGCCCCTGGTAAGGCTGGGGAGGGAGAAGGCCTCCTGGCTCTCGTGTCAGGAGAAACCCACTTGCAAGGTTGAAGCTTCAGGAGAACGGGCATGAGGCCGCTGTGAGGGACTGGTGGCCATAGAGAGGAAACTCAACTTACTTCCTTTGACCTCTCCCCTGACTGGTACTTCCAGCCTGAAGTTTGAGTGAGTAAAGCGTCGTTTTGGTGTGGTGGTATAGTGTAGTAGTTAAGAACTTGGACTCTGAGCCAGACTGCGTGGGTCGGAATCCCACTTTTGCCACTTAGAATGCTTCATTTCTTTGATTTCCCATCTGTAAAATGGGGATAGTAGTTTTGGCTTCATAGAGTGGTGAATTAAATTTATTTATGCATTTAATGTGCATAGAACAGTGTCTTACTATAGTAAGAATTATGCAGTTATCCCAGCTCTTATGAGATCAACCTTTTATGTATTTTCCTTTTTGTTCAGACTTGCTAAGTGTAAGGAAATGTGTTGCTTTTCTTTTCCTACTGGATGTCTGTTAAGCATGATACTTTCTATTGAATAAATATGTGTGTGTATTATGCTAAAAGTTCTCTTTCTCTTCCTACTTAAGGGTTGCATGCTGGAAGTACTCTTGAGAATTTAAGCAGCGAGTTCACCATCTTTTATTAGAATATGAAATATATGTGATATAAATTAGGGATGTTTATTTTTATTGTGGTTAGCTTTGGTATTTTAATTTTTGGAGTGTGTATGTGTGTGAGAGAGACATTGCTTTTAATATCTGGTTACATGACACTGGTTATCTAATCATGGGCACAACACTGAGTCTATCCTGTTGCTCCTGTCAGAAAATATATCTCAGTGTAATAATCGACTTGATGGCAGAGTGTCCAAGACTGCAGATTGATCAAGCTTAAACCTGCTCATTTTATTTCCACCATCCCTAGTTGCTTGGCTTGGCTAACCCATATGACAGAGTTTATTGTTTGTTTTCTAAGAATTTCTTTTAGATGCACGTGGCATTTCAGAGCTATAAAGAAAGAAATGAGTATAAATAAACTCACAGTGCTATTAATGTGAGACTAAATAATCATGATTTACTTACAATTTTTGCTAATACTGTTCAAGTAGAACCAGTACAGTATAGGTATTTGAAAAGTAAAAATACAGTGGTGCACAGTTCCTCCCCTGGGATTTCTTTGACTGCCGTTCTGAAGTTTGGAGAGAGAAGTGAGCAGAGAACTGTTCTGATCAGCCCTGTTCCTTTTGTCAAGTCAGCTCACTGTTAGGTTTGCTTCTGGTAAATTGCCAGTACTGTCCCACCTTTAACTAAAGATGAGTCTCCTAAATCAAACTGGAGTCTTAAATTGCTCTCTTATTAGTTACTTAAGAATTTTAGGGTTACTTTTGAAATACCTTTCATCAAATAATGTAAATAGAATGAAAAGAAAGGGTTCTGTTGGACTCATTTCATATATGTAATAAGTTGATAATTGTTAGGCTGTTGTTAAATTTACAGGATAGTTAGACATTTTTAGGGACAAAAAATTAGTTGTTTCTAAAATGTTTTCTTCTTTGTGATATTTTTATCATGAAATATCCTCAGCATTGGACAGATTAGTTTATGACAGAACTCTTCTATAAAAATACCCTTACTGAAGGTACTTTGGAAAAAGACTGGCAGTTTTTTTCTGATTATTTTTCCCACCTGAGTATTTAGTAAGCTATTTGAAGTCTTTTGCTTTTACTGCTTAAGTATATACATTGTTTTTAGGCCAAGACCGAGTACAGACTAAAGTACAGTTTTTCATAAATTATATTTCTTGACTAATAATTTTGAAATATTACATTTTATAATTTTTTTTTCTTTTGGCTCTTCTAAGATGAGGAAACAGTTGAGTGTGGTAGGTGGATTTTTTTTTTTCCCTTGGGTGCAACATCTTCCTACTTTAATTGTATTTTCTATACATGTAATCATTTCCTTTCTCATTTTCTTTGTGCTTCTCAGAGGAATTTAAAGGTACATGTATAAGTTTCCCTGCGTAGCCTAGTAATGTTACTTAGTGCACATATGCGTAGGATTATATTGAATATAGCAAGCAGTTCCTAAGACGATTGCACATCCAAACTTCCATCTTGACGTTGCAGTACCAAAAATCAGAGTTGGATTTTGTTTTAGGAAGAAATGTACTTGTTTTGTTTCATGAAGTAGAAGTACAGAAAATAATCTGAAATAATACATTATGTTTTTATGTCTATTGATAGTCTCAAATAAAAGAGAACAAAGAAAACAGTGTTTTACTCAAATATATTGACACATTTAATTTAACATAAGGATGTGGGAATAATCTTCTCAACTGTTTGGTTTCTGTGCAAGATGCACTCTCAGTTCCAGGAGTATATTTATGGGAAGATTAGAGGCCTAAAACAATAAGATCTCCCCTAGGACAATTAAGTCTTTATAATATGCAGAGCCCCATATTCATTTAATTACTAGAAATTATAACACATTGTTTACTTTTAAATGTCATCTGTTCATTTTTTAAAAATGAAATAAAAATGGAAACATTATGCCTTTATTCCTTCCCAACACAGTATTTCTTCCTATCAAAAGAAGGAGCCTATCTTAATCCCAGCCTTTCTGTCTAATGCAGTGAGCCACAACAAGTGCTATGTTTACATATTATCGAAGGGCCTGGTTTGCAAAAATCAATTTATTTTGGGAATCAAGTGTAATTTTCTTACACCAGAAAAGTGTAAATGTCTCAGGAAAGTTTTTTTTCTGTAATTTTCTTGGAACTGCACCAACGAACCTCTGAAGAAAGTTGAAAAAAAAAGAATTGCATGATGTTTCAAAATACTACATTAAACTTAAATATAAAACAAAATGTTTTATGTTTAAGAGTGGCATTATGAAGGCTGTTCTATGCTGTGCTTCACATAATTGTTTTAAGTAATTTATTTTTTGCATCTGTGGCTGGGCTTCTAACTGTTCTGCTTTATTTCTTGGCTTTTGTTCTGTGTGCTCTTACTCTCCATCCAGAAGATGCTGAATGTGCTGCTAACAACAGTGAGGCCCATATAGGTGAGCGACTGGTCACGGAAAAGGATTTCTTTCTGTTGCTTTCTTCAAAAACCACTATGTTGTTTCATCTTAAATTGGCATATTTTCATTAGCATGCTCTGATACGCAGTGGGAGGCAGCATGAGCCTTTATATTAAACAGGCTCAGTGGGTTGGACACAAAGGAATCTGTAGTGTGCTTTGGTTATTGTTCAAGCGGCTTTCCAGATGCCATATTTTTGTAAACCATTGTACATTCTTTGATTGAGGATGAAAGGCATTTGTGCTAAGTAATTTTAATCAATTAGCAGTATCTGGACTTTTCCAAATTGTCAGGTGAGGTGTGAATTATCCA
This sequence comes from Manis pentadactyla, assembly GCF_030020395.1. Lineage (NCBI taxonomy): Eukaryota > Metazoa > Chordata > Mammalia > Pholidota > Manidae > Manis > Manis pentadactyla. The sequence goes on along the minus strand of NC_080021.1, from coordinate 114,483,032 downwards.
AAGCTTCTAAATAACTTACTCCTTCCAAAATAACTTTCTGGTTTCTAATGATTTATTATTTCCCATAACACCTCTGAAAATAGCTGTTGACTGAACAGCCCCAAATATAATTAAGCTTTATGATTAACTTGCTACTTTATATTAGAAGAAGAAAATTTCCCATTTGGAGATGCTAAGGGATGTTATAAACAAAAGCCAAGATACCAAGAAATTGTTATAGGCATCAGAATTATCCTCACCTACATCTCACTTCAGCCTGCCTTGTCCCACATTGGCACACTGACAGGTTCCCCGCTTTAAGTAGCAAGAGGGAATAGTGTGGAAACAAGGTTTTAGCAGTAACTGCTTCAACCTTCATTTTTTCAGATTAATATTTATGTGTGTGATACCATCTCTTGATTATTGAAGAGATATGCCAGCAATTGTATTTGCTATTTAATACATATTACCTCTAATACTGTGAGATTGGTGATATTTTATCTACTACAAAATGGAGACTGATGCTGGCAAGGTTTAACCTAAGGATGTAAAGATAATGAGTGGTGAATCCTGATTTAAAATCCATGTGTGTACAGATAGAATGCCTGTACCTTGCTGTCTTCTGGATTTTCATTCCACAAAACAAGAATCCCTTATAGAAATAGAAAGTATGCCAATTTTTAGGCTAGATAAAACCATAACTTACTAAAAGAATGGGATGATCAGAGAGAGATGAAAGCTTCATTAATTCATTAATTCTTCACTCATTTCATAATAACACAGTATATCAGATACTCTTTTACTGATTAACACCCCCTTTGTGCCCTTGGAAACCTCAGTGGCTCCAAGCAGCAAGCCCTGGTTCTCCTGGTTCCATGGTCAGCGGGGTGGTGGTTCTGGGCTGTGTGAACTTGATGAATCTTTGCAGGCTGATGGTTTGGCTTGGGGGTGAGTGGGGGGGAATTGGGGTGGGAGGGGGTGCTCACCTGGGTGAACCTCCTTCTGTTCCCTGTCGTTCTTCACTCTCCTGTAAGCCATCCCACATGGTGGTCAAGGGCTCCAGGGAGCAGCAGGAAAAGCCACCTGCAATGTGCAAGTGCTAGTGAGGAGTCTGCTTGCCTCACATCTGTGAACATCCCATTGGCCTAAACAAGTCTCGCTGTCATGCCTGAGTCAGGGTTGGTGGAGGCTACCCGAGAGCTTGGATATGGGGGGATGCAGGGAGGTGGGGGGCCTCTTCTGTGTGAAGCCTGTACTATACTGCTCTCAAAAACAGAAAGAGGGATACCTACTCTCACTGACTCTAAGGACTTTTACTCAGTCAATTAGACAGTAAGTACGTATCCATCCAGTGATTAACATAAAGCAGTATCTGATGAGTGTCACACAGAATGCTCTAATTCAGAGGAAGGATGACCACCATAACCAGGGAGGGACTCAGCCCTGCAAAGATGACATTAGCCCTGGGTGTCAGGGGTTGGGAGGAAGTGAGTGAGAGCAGAGGCTGGGGGTCAGAGCAGTAGCCTGCAGGGAGGTGACTGGAAGAGCACAAGGCATATTTTGGTTTGGGTGATCTGTAGATGATACGCCTCAAAATTTATGTGGCACTTAATGTGAGATCTTCTGTGACAGGCTAAATAATCTGCACATTTACTAATGTTTTCCATGATTTTTACATTCACGTCATTCTTTATGTAAAATTTATCCAAAGAACAAAATACAGATTTTTTAAATCTATACATCTCTTACAGCATGTAATAAGTTTTGTAATGTATTTAATCAGTAGATATAACCAGAAGTACAAAAGCAAAGGTGATCAGCAAGATGGGTTTCTTTAGAGAGCACGAAGATAGTGTATTCTGATAAATGCCATTGGATCTGGTAACAGCTGTATTGTTATCTGGAGTCACCATTAACATCTGAGAAACCACTTTACTGCAAATCAAACTGCAAGGTGTCAGGAGTGCAGCGTGGACAGTGACAGAAAGATAGCAGCTGAGTTCAGAGTGGTTTTTATGGTTAAGTGTAGGAATGTTTTAGTGGGAGAGGAAAATAGGATCAATTTTGTATACAGAGATGATAGAGCCAACAGTAAAGGGTGCATATCTGAGATAGGAAGTCACTGGTTGAACAAGGCCACAAAGGCAGTCAACTGGATGAAATTAGGACCTAAGGAATGCTTTAGATAACAGAATTTGGCATTAGGAGGTGAAGTTGAGCATGCGGATACCCCGTAACTCAGAAAAATTACTTCTTTGGAAAAGGCAGCGGGGCTTTGTGCTTTCAGGGCACCATTCTCCACCACCCAGTCACAGATGAAAATAGGGCACCATCCCGGCAAAACGGGACCTTCGTGAATCATACTGGTGACTCAGTCTTCAGGCTGTGTTCAAACATTTTGTTAGTCAGAAATTTGAAAAATTCCAAGTAAAAATTTCTAGCTCCTTTGACAAAAGACCAAACTAGGCCTTCATTTTTCCAGTGTTAATAATTAGCTGGAGCGAGTTGCAACTGACACCTTACATGGACCACAAGCTCTCCAGTTCACCACAGTCCCCACCAGCGCTCATTGTCTCACCAATGCTGAGACAGGATAGCAGTCAACATTCTCCTAAATTTACGTTGGTGCTTGTATAACAGTGAAGTATGTCTTTGTATCCATGTTCTCAAATGTGGGGGAATAAAAGCAGCCAAACAGTATTTTTAAAAAATGGGTGGAATGTTGTACAAAATGTTTACTATTAATAAAATGCAACCTAAGATCTTTTTTCTACCTATCTAGCTTCTTTTAAAGCTGCACCCTTCTTATACGTAAGTCAAGTGCTGCCTTTATATAAAGGTTATCAAACCATTTACTTTATGTAATTTATAATACATGTAATATATATAGTATATAATATAATTTTTATATAAGCCATTTACTTTATGTGTATATGTGTGTGTGTGTGTCTAATTAAGATTAATTCATTTCCTCCTATAAGCTCTTGAAAATTTCATTTAGTTTTGATAGATGGTGTGGAAGTTAGTGTATTGTGTGTGTGTTTGTGTGTGTGTCAGTTTCCAAAGGGTAATTTTTTCTCAGTGGTACAATATTCTCTCTTCCTTTTTCCTAATGCAGTACAATGTAGTCCATTTATTTAATTAATTTTTTTATTAAGGTATCATTGATATACACTGTTATGAAGGTTTCACATGAAAATGTGGTTACTACAGTCACCCATATTATCGAGTGCCCCCACACACCCCATTGAAGTCACTGTCCATCAGTGTAGTAAGATGCCACAGAGTCACTGCTTGTCTTCTCTGTGCTACACTGTCTTCCCCATGCCCCCCCACACCATGTATACTAATCGTAATACCCCTCAATTCCCTTCTCTCTGCCTCCCCACCTGCCCTTCCCCACCCTTCCCCTTTGGTAACCACTAGTCCCTTCTTGGAGTCTGTGAGTCTGCTGCTGTTTTGATCTTTCAGTTTTGCTTTGTTGTTATACTCCACAAATGAGGGAAATCATTTGGTATTTGTCTTTCTCCGCCTGGCTTATTTCACTGAGCATAATATCCACCAGGTCCATCCATGTTGTTGCAAATGGTAGAATTTGTTTGTTTCTTATGGCTGAATAGTATTTCATTGTATATATGTACCACATCTGCTTTATCAATTCATCTACTTATGGAAACTTAGGTTGCTTCCATATCTTGGCTATTGTAAATAGTGCTGCAATAAACTTAGGGGTGCATATGTCCTTTTGAATCTGAGAAGTTGTATTCTTTAGGTAAATTCCTAGGAGTGGAATTCCCTGGTCAAATGGTATTTCTATTTTTAGTTTTTTGAGGAACCTCCATACTGCTTTCCACAATGGTTGAACTAGTTTACATTCCCACCAGCAGTGTAGGAAGGTTCCCCTTTCTCTGCATCCTCGCCAGCATTTGTTGTTACTAGTCTTTTCCATTGGCCATCATAACTGGTGTGAGGTGATATCTCATTGTGGTTTTAATTTGCATTTCCCTGATAATTAATGATGTGGAGCATCTTTTCATGTGCCTGTTGGCCATCTGAATTTCTTCTTTGGAGAAGTGTCTGTTCATATCCTCCACCCATTTTTTAATCGGGTTATTTGCTTTTTGGTTGTTGAGGTGTATGAGTTCTTTATATATTTTGGATGTTAAGCCATTGTCGGATATGTCATTTAAGAATATATTGTCCTATACTGTATGATGCCTTTTTGTTCTATTGATGGTGTCCTTTGCTGTACAGAGCTTTTTAACTTGATGTAGTTCCATGTGTTCATTTTTGCTTTTGTTTCCCTTGCCTGAGGAGATGCATTCAGGAAAAAGTTGCTCATGTTTATATTCAAGCAATATAGTCCATTTAAAGGGTATTTTTTTTAACATTGGTAAGAATTACAGAATATTTTTCCTCTGGTTAATTAATTATGGAATTATAATCTTGTTATAATCAGTTCACAAAGCACTGCTTATCATTCATCTGTCTTCAAACATAATTCCTGAAAAATCGTCAATTTTCCTCCACTTCTGCCCTTGCTGGAGTACTTGATGCATTCTTTTAAAACAAGATCACTTTTGGGACTAATGTAAGTTAAGACTGTTCTTTCTATTTAACTGAAGTGTTTACCATAAAGTTCAATCAGAACAAAAATGTCCAGCTGCTGTCCTTTTAAATACTGTTAGTTATCCATCTCTACTTCTGTGTGTTTGTTCCTAGTCTCTTATTTCTCTTGTGCCTAAGCGCCATTGGCCTTCAGCAAGTTATACTGCCTATTTTATAAATCTAATAAAAATTCCCATTTGCCTCATTATTCAGTCATTTTATTGAAGAATGTTATGTAGATAAGTACAGCAATGTCTAAATATACTATCTTAATACTTTTCCAAAAAATAAAATTTATACAAAGAGAACACTTAGATGCATTCTTTAAAAGTGGTACAGGTTATTTCCTGAACAAGAAAGAACTCTGCATAATCTCAACATGTCTGGAATACCACTTGGAAATATTTTCTCTGACAGAAAGAAACCATTCCTGCTTGAAGAATTTTAGGTTGCACAGACTCAACTTAAAAAAATACACTAAAATTTAAAATCCAATTTCCCCCTTTTTTTTCAGAACTGTATTTTTATATTCAATTTTATGTGTACATACTGTATGTTCTCATAATTTTGAAAGTGTAAGAATTCATTTCTTTATTGCTCTGGCAGAAAATCAAATTTTCAGATGGTTTCTCTTTTTATGGTAATGCTGTGATGGGCTTTAAAAATAGATTGTCAGTAGTATCAGGAAAACTTTTTAAGACCTAAGTAGTTTTTTTCCTTGGAAATTGCAAGTTGATATCTTGCATTACTACCATGATTTCATTAGGTACTTTGAGTTTCTATTTTTACTTTTAGCTTGGGATTAAAGATTCAAGGGTGCTATGGCATTTGAACATTTCTTGAAGTTTACTGACAGCAACTTTGAACCTGTAACATTCCAGAGATGAATTTTCTATTAGTTTGTTCCAGAGCCTTTTTCCCCTTTACACACAAAATTAGCATATGTATGGTTGGTTAGCATAATCCATGATAGTGCTCATGTGTCTTTGGTGATTTTCTTTTTTGACACTGTTTCATAACATGAACATAGAAGCTGCCAACTCACCTTCTTCAGATGTCAGTAACTTTTTTATAGTTTTGTTATTGGCATTTCTTTTCTATTTAAACCTCCTTTCAAGATTTTAACTTGTCACTTTAAGGTGTTCTTAATTTCTTCCATTGTCTTTGGGATAATTTTATGATTGGTATACTCTGAGAGCATCATTTCAACAAATAATTTTGTCTTAGGATCATATTACTATATAGTTTTTATATGTTATGATTTATAGCATTCTAATAACATTGATATTAAAATGTTTATTTTAATGGAAATTTTCAGTGTTTTGTTAGGAGCCTAACATTATATAATAATTTCCAGCTGCTTTACTTTTTATTAATGTCTACATGGGGTTCTTTAAATCTTCTTGTAAACTTCATTTATATTAAAATTTTCTCTTCCTTATAATTAAGGTACATACTGAACTAGTTAAATAAATAATCAGTTGGTCAAATCAACCCAGTATTTTTAAGATGCAAAAAATAAATTTCACACAGTGTTTTTGGCATTTCTCCTCAATTAAAAAAATCCACATTTTGGTATTTTTAAAAGTGAGAAAAAAATAATTAACACGTTTATTTTTAAAGAAAGTAGGCAGTTTTCTTGTCTTTGTGTCAAATAAGTGTATTTTTTTTTTAATTAGGAATTTCAGAGATCTCATCTTTGAGCCTGAGATTTAGATTCATCTTTTCCCATTCTACAAACATCTAGACATATTAAGAGCTTATTATTAATAACTTTGGGAATATCTGATGTCATTAGAACAGATTGGTGACATAAAAGAAGTGTAACCAAAAAGTGAAACTGTCCCACTAGGAAATTGCAGGTGGTAACATAATAGTATTTATTTTCTTTGAGTTAACAGAAAGGTGGGTTCCACTTGCCACAAGCAGTCTCTGAGGCTGGTGGGGTGGAGGTGACCTTGGCTGTGTGTACAACCTTTCATGTTAATGGGCATTTTTGTTCGTAAAATGATCGTGTATTTTTAATAAAACACCATCCCAAATGTCAAAAATTATTAAGAAGCAATATCATTAAATTATAAATATTTATGGTATAAATTTGCATTGAAGTTAATTATGGGAGCAAGATTGTGGTAATGATTTGCAATTTTTTTTTTTAATAGATAATTATTTTTTATTGAAGGGTAGTTGACGCACAGTATTATATTAACATTAGTTTCAAGTGTACAACACAGTGATTCAACATTTATATACATGATAATTCTAGGTACCAGCTATCACCATACCAAGTTGTTACAATATTTTTACTATATTCCTTATGCTATACATTACATCATTACATCCCGGTTACTTATTTATTTTACCATTGGAAGTCTGTCCTTTTTATTTTTTTATTTTTTTATTTTATTTTATTTTATTTTATTTTATTTTTTTTGTGAGGGCATCTCTCATATTTATTGATCAAATGGTTGTTAACGACAATAAAATTCTGTATAGGGGAGTCAATGCTCAATGCACAATCATTAATCCACCCCAAGCCTAATTTTCGTCAGTCTCCAATCTTCTGAGGCATAACAAACAAGTTCTTACATGGAGAACAAATTCTTACATAATGAATAAGTTACATAGTGAACAGTACAAGGGCAGTCATCACAGAAACTTTCGGTTTTGCTCATGCATTATGAACTATAAACAGTCAGTTCAAATATGAATACTCATTTGGTTTTTATACTTGATTTATATGTGGATACCACATTTCTCTCTTTATTATTATTATTTTTAATAAAATGCTGAAGTGGTAGGTAGATACGAGATAAAGGTAGAAAACAGAGTTTAGTGTTGTAAGAGAGCAAATGTAGATGATCAGGTGTGTGCCTGTAGACTATGTGTTAATCCAAGCTGGACAAGGGCAATAAAACATCCACGTATGCAGAAGATTTCTCTCAGAACAGGGGGGGTGAGGTTCTAAGCCTCACCTCTGTTGATCCCCAATTTCTCACCTGATGATGCCCCTGCGACTGTGCCTGTCTTAGGTTGTTCCTCCCTTGAGGAATCTTACCCGTCTCTGGCTAACCAGTCATCTTCCGGGGCCATACAGGGAAATGTAAAGTTGGTAAGTGAGAGGGAAGCCTTATTGTTTGAAAAGGTTAGCTTTTTACTTCTTTGCATATTTCTGCCCTGTGGCTTCTATGCCCAGCATTTGTCTTGAGGTATCTTTACCACTTGGAAGAATTATGATACTCGGTAAATTTGATATGAGGCACGAATTCTATTTAAGGGTTGTAATTAGGAAGGAAGAAGAAAAGCTATAGAAGTAGCAAGCGGAAGAAAACATGGGAAGATTGATTATTTCTTTGACATATCTTCTTGTAGAGTAACTTCAGCATGTATAGGTTTTAAGCTACTACTTAAATTGCGCACACACATTAACATAATAGGAGTATAGTTACATAACCAAAGCATATCTGTAATTACCAGCCATCTCCAGTGAAACCAAGAAAACCAGTTAGGCACCTTAGGCATTTGTGAATACTTATCTATGATATGGTGGATATTGTCCAACTGAACTTGAACAGTCTGAGAGAAATCAGACAAATTAAAACAACCCATTCCTGGGGAATGTTCACCTCCCTTATGTTCTTTTAACAGTAAATAGTCTGTCATTGTAAGATTTTGGAGCGCTACAATTTGCACTTCTCCTAATTCTTGGTTGAATTCCAACAGTATAGATCCAGTCAAATTTGTTGTTTTACTGTATGCACGGGCCAGCTTAGATATCTCCTTCATTCCCATGGCAAGTCCAGGAGCTGGTGGGATGAGTGCATCTACAGCTGTAGCAGTGCGTGGATCTTTGTTGGGGTTTTTTGATGATCATCTTCTGGCATGAGTCTTCCAGAGAGTGCTGATGTTGGAAGTTCTCTTTCATATCGTATCTTAGTTCATTTTCAGGGTAGCCCAATTAGGCTTTGATCTTCTGTATAAACGCAAACAGACCCTTTGCCTACACTTTTCTATGCACTTTATACCCTTGTGTAGAACTCATTGGAGGTTACCAAACAGGAACTGCCCTTTTTTTGTTTTGTTTTGTTTTGTTTTGTTTTGTTTTGTTTTGTTTTTGGTATCACTAATCTACACTTACATGACGAATATTATGTTTACTAGGCTCTCCCCTATACCAGGTCTCCCCTATATACCCCTTTACAGTCACTGTCCATCAACATAGCAAAATGTTGGAGAATCCCTACTTGCCTTCTCTGTGTTGTACAGCCCTCCCTTTTCTCCTACCCCCCCATGCATGCTAATCTTAATACCCCCCTACTTCTCCCCTCCCCTTATCCCTCCCTACCCACCCATCCTCCCCAGTCCCTTTACCTTTGATACCTGTTAGTCCATTCTTGAGTTCTGTGATTCTGGTGCTGTTTTGTTCCTTCAGTTTTTCCTTTGTTCTTATATTCCACAGATGAGTGAAATCATTTGGTATTTCTCTTTCTCCGCTTGGCTTGTTTCACTGAGCATAATACCCTCCAGCTCCATCCATGTTGCTGCAAATGGTAGGATTTGCCCTTTTCTTATGGCTGAGTAGTATTCCATTGCGTATATGTACCACATCTTCTTTATCCATTCATCTATCGTTGGGCATTTAGGTTGCTTCCAATTCTTGGCTATTGTAAATAGTGCTGCGATAAACATAGGGGTGCATTGGTCTTTCACATACTTGATTGCTGCATTCTTAGGGTAAATTCCTAGGAGTGCAATTCCTGGGTCAAATGGTAAGTCTGTTTTGAGCATTTTGATGTACCTCCATACTGCTTTCCACAATGGTTGAACTAACTTACATTCCCACCAGCAGTGTAGGAGGGTTCCCCTTTCTCCACAGCCTCGCCAACATTTGTTGTTGTTTGTCTTTTGGATGGCAGCCATCCTTACTGGTGTGAGGTGATACCTCATTGTAGTTTTAATTTGCATTTCTCTGATAATTAGCGATGTGGAGCATCTTTTCATGTGTCTGTTGGCCATCTGTATTTCTTTTTTGGAGAACTGTCTGTTCAGTTCCTCTGCCCATTTTTTAATTGGGTTATTTGTTTTTTGTTTGTTGAAGCGTGTGAGCTCTTTATATATTCTGGACGTCAAGCCTTTATCGGACGTGTCATTTTCAAATATATTCTCCCATACTGTAGGGATCCTTTTTGTTCTATTGATGGTGTCTTTTGCTGTACAGAAGGTTGTCAGCTTAATATAGTCCCACTTACTCATTTTTGCTGTTGTTTTCCTTGCCCGGGGAGATATGTTCAAGAAGAGGTCACTCATGTTTATGTCTAAGAGGTTTTTGCCTATGTTTTCTTCCAAGAGTTTAATGGTTTCATGGCTTACATTCAGGTCTTTGATCCATTTTGAGTTTACTTTTGTATATGGGGTTAGACAATGGTCCAGTTTCATTCTCCTACATGTAGCTGTCCAGTTTTGCCAGCACCACCTGTTGAAGAGACTGTCATTTCGCCATTGTATGTCCATGGCTCCTTTATCAAATATTAATTGACCATATATGTTTGGGTTAATGTCTGGATTCTCTAGTCTGTTCCATTGGTCTGTGGCTCTGCTCTTGTGCCAGTACCAAATTGTCTTGATTACTATGGCTTTATAGTAGAGCTTGAAGTTGGGGAGTGAGATCCCTCCTACTTTATTCTTCTTTCTCAGGATTGCTTTGGCTATTCAGGGTCTTTGGTGTTTCCGTATGAATTTTTGAATTATTTGTTCCAGTTCATTGAAGAATGTTGCTGGTAGTTTCATAGGGATTGCATCAGATCTGTATATTGCTTTGGGCAGGATGGCCATTTTGACGATATTAATTCTTCCTAGCCACGAGCATGGGATGAGTTTCCATCTGTTAGTGTCCCCTTTAATTTCTCTTAAGAGTGACTTGTAGTTTTCAGAGTATAAGTCTTTTACTTCTTTGGTTAGGTTTATTCGTAGGTATTTTTTTTTTTTTGATGCAATTGTGAATGGAGTTGTTTTCCTGATTTCTCTTTCTGTTGGTTCATTGTTGGTATATAGGAAAGCCACAGATTTCTGTGTATTGATTTTGTATCCTGCAACTTTGCTGTATTCCGATATCAGTTCTAGTAGTTTTGGGGTGGAGTCTTTAGGGTTTTTTATGTACAGTATCATGTCATCTGCAAATAGTGACAGTTTAACTTCTTCTTTACCAATATGGATTCCTTGTATTTCTTTGTTTTGTCTGATTGCCGTGGTTAGGACCTCCAGTACTATGTTAAATAACAGTGGGGAGAGTGGGCATCCCTGTCTAGTTCCCGATCTCAGAGGAAATGCTTTCAGCTTCTCGCTGTTCAATATAATGTTGGGTGTGGGTTTATCATAGATGGCCTTTATTATGTTGAGGTACTTGCCCTCTATTCCCATTTTGCTGAGTTTTTATCATGAATGGATGTTGAACTTTGTCAAATGCTTTTTCAGCATCTATGGAGATGATCATGTGGTTTCTTTCTTTCTTTTTGTTGATGTGGTGGATGATGTTGATGGACTTTCAAATGCTGTACCATCCTTGCATCCCTGGGATGAATCCCACTTGGTCATGGTGTATGATCCTTTTGATGTATTTTTGAATTTGGTTTGCTAATATTTTGTTGAGTATTTTTGCATCTACGTTCATCAGGGATATTGGTCTGTAGTTTTCTTTTTTGGTGGGGTCTTTGTCTGGTTTTGGTATTAGGGTGATGTTAGCTTCATAGAATGAGTTTGGGAGTATCCCCTCCTCCTCTATTTTTTGGAAAACTTTAAGGAGAATGGGTATTATGTCTTCCCTGTATGTCTGATAAAATTCTGAGGTAAATCCATCTGGCCCGGGGGTTTTGTTCTTTGGTAGTTTTTTGATTACCGCTTCAATTTCGTTGCTGGTAATTGGTCTGTTTAGATTTTGTGTTTCTTTCTGGGTCAGCCTTGGAAGGCTGTATTTTTCTAGGAAGTTGTCCATTTCTCCTAGGTTTCCCAGCTTGTTAGCATATAGGTTTTCATAGTATTCTCTAATAAGTCTTTGTATTTCTGTGGGGTCTGTCGTGATTTTTCCTTTCTCGTTTCTGATACTGTTGATTTGTGTTGACTCTCTTTTCTTCTTAATAAGTCTGGCTAGAGGCTTATCTATTTTGTTTATTTTCTCGAAGAACCAGCTCTTGGTTTCATTGATTTTTGCTATTGTTTTATTCTTCTCAATTTTATTTATTTCTTCTCTGATCTTTATTATGTCCCTCCTTCTGCTGACCTTAGGCCTCATCTGTTCTTCTTTTTCCAATTTCGATAATTGTGACATTAGACCATTCATTTGGGATTGCTCTTCCTTTTTTAAATATGCTTGGATTGCTATATACTTTCCTCTTAAGACTGCTTTTGCTGTGTCCCCCAGAAGTTGGGGCTTAGTGTTGTTGTTGTCATTTGTTTCCATATATTGCTGGATCTCCATTTTGATTTGGTCATTGATCCATTGATTATTTAGGAGTGTGTTGTTAAGCCTCCATGTGTTTGTGAGCCTTTTTGCTTTCTTTGTACAGTTTATTTCTAGTTTTATGCCTTTGTGGTCTGAAAAGTTGGTTGGTAGGATTTCAATCTTTTGGAATTTTCTGAGGCTCTTTTTGTGGCCTAGTATGTGGTCTATTCTGCAGAATGTTCCATGTGCACTTGAGAAGAATGTATATCCTGTTGCTCTTGGATGTAGAGTTCTATAGATGTCTATTAGGTCCATCTGCTCTACTGTGTTGTTCAGTGCTTCCGTGTCCTTACTTATTTTCTGCCCAGTGGATCTATCCTTTGGGGTGAGTGGTGTGTTGAAGTCTCCTAGAATGAATGCATTGCAGTCTATATCCCCCTTTAGTTCTGTTAGTATTTGTTTCACATATGCTGGTGCTCCTGTGTTGGGTGCATATATATTTAGAATGGTTATATCCTCTTGTTGGACTGAGCCCTTTATCATTATGTAGTGTCCTTCTTTATCTCTTGTTACTTTCTTTGTTTTGAAGTCTATTTTGTCTGATATTAGTACTGCAACCCCTGCTTTCTTCTCACTGTTGTTTGCTTGAAATATGTTTTTCCATCCCTTGACTTTTAGTCTGTACATGTCTTTGGGTTTGAGGTGAGTTTCTTGTAAGCAGCATATGGATGGGTCTTGCTTTTTTATCCATTCTGTTACTCTGTGTCTTTTGATTGGTGCATTCAACCCATTAACATTTAGGGTGACTATTGAAAGATATGTACTTATTGCCATTGCAGGCTTTAAATTCGTGGTTACCAAAGGTTCAAGGTTAGCCTCTTTAGTATCTTACTGCCTAACTTAGCTAACTTATTGAGCTGTTAAATACACTGTCTGGAGATTCTTTTCTTCTCTCCCTTCTTGTTCCTCCTCCTCGATTCTTCATATGTTGCATGTTTTGTGCTGTGCTCTTTCTAAGAGTGCTCCCATCTAGAGCAGTCCCTGTAAGGTGTTCTGTAGAGGTGGTTTGTGGAAAGCAAATTCCCTCAGCTTTTGTTTGTCTGGGAATTGTTTAATCCCACCGTCATATTTGATTGATAGTCGTGCTGGATACAGTATCCTTGGTTCAAGGCCTTTCTGTTTCATTGTATTAAATATTTCATGCCATTCTCTTCTGGAATGTAGGGTTTCTGTTGAGAGATCTGACGTTAGCCTGATGGGTTTTCCTCTATAGGTGACCTTTTTCTCTCTAGCTGCCTTTAACACTCTTTCCTTGTCCTTGATCTTTGCCATTTTAATTATTATGTGTCTTGGTGTTGTCCTTCTTGGATCCTTTCTGTTGGGGGTTCTGTGTATTTCCATGGTCTGTTCGATTATTTCCTCCCCCAGTTTGGGGAAGTTTTCAGCAATTATTTCTTCTAAGATACTTTCCATCTCTTTTCCTCTCTCTTCTTCTGGGACCCCTATAATACAGATATTGTTCCTTTTAGATTGGTCACACAGTTCTCTTAATATTGTTTCATTCCTGTAGATCCTTTTGTCTCTCTCTGTCAGCTTCTATGCGTTCCTGTTCTCTGATTTCAATTCCATCAATGGCCTCTTGCATTCTATCCATTCTGCTTATAAACCCTTCCAGAGTTTGTTTCATTTCTGTGATCTCCTTTCTGGCATCTGTGATCTCCCTCCGGACTTCATCCCATTTCTTTTGCGTATTTCTCTGCATCTCTGTCAGCATGTTTATGATTCTTATTTTGAATTCTTTTTCAGGAAGACTGGTTAGGTCTGTCTCCTTCTCTGGTGTTGTCTCTGTGATCTTTGTCTGCCTGTAGCTTTGCCTTTTCATGGTGATAGGAATAGTCTGCAGAACTGGGACGAGTGACGGCTGGAAGGACTTCCTTTCTTGTTGGTTTGTGGCCCTCCTCTCCTGGGAGAACAGCGACCTCTAGTGGCTTGTGCTGCGCAGCTGCGCGCAGACAGGGTTTCTGCTTCCTGCCCGGCTGCTATGGAGTTAATCTCCGCTGTTGCTGTGGGCGTGGCCTGGCTCGGGCAGCTACTCCAAAGTGGTGGAGTCGCGTTGGAGCAGGAGCTGCTGGGAGGCTATTTATCTCCGTATGGGGCCTCCCTGCTCCCTGCAGCCCAGGGGTTAGGGTGCCCAGAGATCCCCAGATTCCCTACCTCTGGATTAAGTGTCCCGCCCTGCCACTTTAAGACTTCCAAAAAGCACCCGCCGGAACAAAACAACGACCACCAAAAAAAAAAATTTTTTTTTTAATTAAAAAAAATTTTTTTTGTTTAAAAAAAAAAAAAGGTGGTCTCTGGTTTTTCTTTATTCTCCGTTGCCAGCCTCAGGCCTCTGCTCACCGGTCTTGCTGCCCTGTTTCCCTAGTATTGAGGTCCCTATCCCTTTAAGACTTCCAAAAAGCGCTTGCCAAAACAAAACAGCAAAAAAGCAAAAAAAAAAAAAAAAAAAAAAAAAAAATGGTCTTGCGCTTTTCTTATGTCCTCCGACACCCGGCCTCCAGTGCCCGCTCACTGTTCTTGCTGCCCTGTTTTCCTAGTATTGAGCGCCCTGCACTCTGGCCCGGATGGCTGGGGCTGGGTGTTCGGCAGTCCTGTGCTGCGTCTCCCTCCCGCTCTGCCTGCTCTTCTCCCGCCAGGAGCTGGGGGGAGGGGCGCTCGGCTCCCGCCGGTCCGGGGCTTGTATCTTACCCCCTTCGCGAGGCGCTGGGTTCTCTCACATGCGGATGTGGTCTGGATATTGTCCTGTGTCCTCTGGTCTTTATTCTAGGAAGGGTTGTCTTTGTTATATTTTCTTAGATTTATGTTGTTTTGGGAGGAGATTTCCGCTGCTCTACTCACGCCGCCATCTTCCACCCCTGATTTGCAATTTTTAAAAAGATTCCACATCGGTTTCATTAGTTTGGTCATAATCTTCAAAACCCTGACTGCTTTTCTCTTACTATCGTTACTTAGGTTAGACTGCTGGGTCTCTAGTTGTCTTCTTTGACCTTTGATCTTTCATTCTTATACTGTATTCACACTTCTAAAAAAATTGACTTCCATTGTGTTTTTACTTTCATTACTTTTGTAATGTTTTAATGGCTATTTGTGACTATTGGGAATATAAAAACTTGTCTATTACCAGAATCATGTCAAAATACAGACTAGAACCTGTCTTTGAAACATAGTCAAAATGTATTTTGTGTTATATAACCATACAAATACATCTGCCAATACTGGATTTCATTTATTTGTTGTTCATATATTATGAACTCTGTGTTTTTGAGGGGTTTTTCAAATCATAAAATCACATAACATTATGGAAAGTTTGAAAAGGAGAACAAAATAATTGCCCACATCCCTCTCTCCCTTACAGAATCATTGTCTGTTTTTATACATTATTTTCTATATTTGTTTATCCATACCAATTTTTATATTGGCAGAAAAGTAAAACTCATATGACTATTCTGTTTAGGTATTTTTCCATTTATTATTGTATCAAATGCATTTCTATGATGCTGTATAGTTTTACAATTACAGTTTTAATGGTTTCAACCTCATTTCTATGAAAAGGCATTTCATAATTAGTGATTGCCAAACCTCTGTATATTTCGGATGCTTCAGTTTTTCTTACTGTTAAAAATATCACTTAACATTTGAAATTATAGGGCTCATAAGTATAATACTTATCTACAATGTGAAGCTTAGTTTTATAATGAATGATTATATATGTAAGCATTCAATTTAATGCTCTTTTGATGAGTGATGTTCTGTACATAAAATGTAATGACAGAGCTTTGTAAATGACCAAATCACAGCTGTTTGAGGTTAATTTTTTTACTGAAGAGAAATGTCAAAAAGTCAAATCGGGCAGATTAGAGTACTTGCTAAAAATACTAATTTCTATGTCCTATGGTAGATCAAGAGCTCTTTGAAGGCAGTGACACTGTTTTGTATATCTTTGATTTTATACATCATCTTGAACACAGAGGAGTATAAAAATAATTAATTCTTAAAGTCTAAAAGAGTTTATAGTTTTTAATCCTTGAACAAAACTACTGCTCCTCTTTGATAATTTTTTTCCCTGTTGTTCCATAAAGTAGCAGAAGGCCCATCATTTTTTCTGTTATACATCTATGTATATAGAGTAACATCTCAAACTTTCTTCTTCACTTACTTTCATCATTTTAGTATTAGAACCAAAGCTTTGACCAACTTTTTTTTTTTAATTGTACTAGAAGTAGAGCTATTTAAGCCTGTGGATTGTTCTACCTGCCTCCAAATGAAGTAATCCTCATAAAGGCTTCAAGTGGTTTCAGTCATCTGGTTAGTACTCAAAACTTACCAACTGCCACCGCTTCTATTGCTTTGGTATTGATAATACTAATAAAAGAATTGTCTGAACTCAGACCAAGAGTCACGTTTTTGTCACGACATAGTAATAAAACATTTGGTACTATCAAAGTATGTACTAATGTCAAGTAGGGAAAGGATTGTTCAGTAAGTATTTCTGGGGTCATTGGTTAATTGCTTAGAAAAATAAAGTTACAGCCTCACATTACAAGTTTGATCTCATAGTTTCAGCTGAGTAATTCCAGATGGAATTAAAAAAAATTAAGTGTAAGGCCATGTAACCCATTTTTTTAAACTTAAGAAAATGCAGATGAATATTTATCAGACCTAAGGATAGGAAATGTCATAAAAACAGTGGAATAAATCACATGAGAAAGAAATTCACAGATTCAAATGCATAAATATTTTTAATTTCTTCAAAAAGGAAAATCAAAAATCCTAAAAAATCTTTGCAACAAATAGAGCCAAAGGCTGTGACCTTAAAAGATACATGTATTTGTGAACACCCTAATCAAAAACTGATTGAAATGTATTAACCAACAATTTACAGAAGAAATAAGAAATGAAAGTGAGTAATAAACACGAAAAATGTTCAACTCCTAACAATTAAAATGAAATAATAAACAATTTTTCACTTGTCTGATCAGTAAAGATTTTAAAGTGATCAGAAGTCCTGTTATGAGGAAATGGTAATATGGCAGTTGTGTACTTACTAGTGTTGGAAATATACATTGTTATTAACTGGTCTGCACTTGGACAGGATCTTGCTTCTATTAATCTGTCCCAGTGGAATCCTCAGTGAAGTAAAGGGAAGGCACGGGATGGTCATTGCAGCCTTACTGAAAGGAAGAGCAAATAACAAGCAACTTAACTGTCACCTTTTCTGGTAAAAAATCAGTTTACTTGAAATGAAGCTACACAATTTTTTTAAATGATAAGTTAACAAGTCATCATAAATTATTTATACTGGAAAATAGCAAATTAAAAGTGTCTCCTTGTGATTAGGGGTCTGAGCCGCAGCTGTAGTCTTACTTTAAGTCACTTTCCTACTGTAACAAAGTAAATTCCTTGAAAAAAAACAAATCTCAAGCAGCTGTGGGTAAGCTCCCTGGAAAAAGCCTGTTTGTAAAAATGTGGAGCCAATTATAAAATGACAAAAATGTGAAATTATAAGGAAAAATACATTTTGCTTAAACTGTTCCTTTACTCCAAGTTCCTTGTTTCTGGTTTTTTTCCTGCTTTTTTAAAGCTTGCTAAGACTTGTGCACTGAAAATGAACTGAAATTAAATAGGTTCTAGGTTATTTATTCACATTTACCTGAAACAACCCTCTGCTTTCAGTTCACACATTTTAAAAAATCTCCCTTTTAATGGCAGAACCACATCAGATCTGAAGGCAAGAAATTATTAATTCCTTTTCCTGATGTAGAGTTCGCTCTTCTTTAAGCTTAGACTTCACCAAGTATACTGACACATCACTCAGCCTGTTACTGAAATTTGAAAATTACAGCCTCTGTACAGCCTTGAACGCACTATCCCCTCTGACTCCCTGCTCAGAATATGGAACATACATAGGCAGGTATGGATCAGTGGAGTAAAGGATCATGATAGGAAAATAAGAGGGAAGGATGCTCTTTAAATTTAAATATAGTGCCCAAAATAACTCGGTCCCTAGAAAGAGGATCTTGAAAAAATGAAAGGGTAGTTAACCACTACTAAATCTTCCTGTTGTGTTTCTTTAAAATGCCCTACTACTTTTATAGGGTACTTTTAATGTTTAACATATTAAAATCTGGATTTAATTTTAATATTTTGTCTCTTTTTATAACAGCCAATTAAAAAATTTTTAATAAGCCCCTTTTATTTTCCCCTTGATTGCTGGACTGTGAGCTGTGGGAACACAGGGGGGTTAATGTGCCTGCCTACATGGTATTTGCAGTTAGTTGGAGACATAATCAAGTATTAATCTATAGTTTATAGCTACAGGTATTGACTATGTGCCAGTACTGGGCCAGATGCATCACAGGAATTATTTCATCCTTAACATCCCTGTCAGGTATTGTCCTCATTTTGAAGGGAGACCTGAAGTCCCACAGCTGGTCTTGTCAGTCAGCGGCAGAACCGAGGTGCTACCCCAGACCTGGCCACCTCTGGGCTTTGCCTTTTTAACCCTGGAGCTGCTACTGCTCCCTCCCGGCTGCGTGGCACCGACCGCCCTTCCCCTTTGTCTTGTAGATGCGCATACTGGGTTCTGCCCGGGGCCTCTGGGCTGGGGATCCCGCTGAGCGGCAGCGCTGGGCGGCAGGGAGGGAGGTGGGCGCGTGCCGGGGCGGGCCGCCACCCTCCAGCCCTGCGCCTCCCTCTGCAGCGTTACCACTTTGTCCCGCACTCAGTTTTCTTTTGTGAAAATATCCACTGTGTCCTGCTTTGTTGACATTCATACTGAGACAGTGAGATAGCGCGTATAAATAGGGTTTTTGTTCCCTTTAGAATTGCTGAAACGTTAGGAAGTTTTTTCAAGCACCTTGTGTGCCAAGCGCATCACAAGCCGTCCTGTGGACCCCAGGTCCGGCCTTCGAAGGCCCGTAGGTTCACCGTCTCTCTTTTCCCTACTGTCTTTTCATTGTTTATGATGGAAGGAAAAACTTGTGCCAACGCTTTCACTGACATTCCAGGTTTAGCTAGGATTCACTAATCGTAAGTTTCTCAGGTTTTCACTTCTGGACTTCATTTGCTTTGCACGGGGCAGTATGTCCTCATCAGATCCAGGCCTGTGCCCAAGTGTGTAGAGACTTGAGGAAAAACCTCCCTCCATTCAAGGGACAACTGAAGGAGTTTTTAGTTCCGCCTTTTCATCCTACGATTGCCTTGAAACCAGAAGCCATGAGACTGGAACCAGGGGCTTGAACTCGAACACTCAGAAATCCCAGCATAGAAAATGTGCTAAACCAGAGCCATCTTACTCTGGATGCCAGTCGGGGCCAGCAGTCACTGGTGACAGAGCTGGGGTGGGGCTGGGATGGCATTACTAGTTCCTGCAAACAAGGAAGACACCTGCCTGCTAATCGCTGTGTTTAAAGCATCGGGAGTGGTTGTAAGAAACTCCGGTACTTCTGGCCTAGTGGTGTGAGGACGCTGCGGTATAAGGGATACTTCCATTTTCTGGGTTCCCACGAGTCTCCCAATAACCTAGAAAACAAGAGAAACAAAAAATAATTTTTCCTCTGAACCTTCACATGAAAGTTTCAATTCTGCCTGCATGTGTGACTTTTGATTTCACACATCTTTTCTTCATTCTAAGTCCCCCCATCTCTCCTTTTGCTTCCCTGGAATCTCATCTTAATTTGTAAATTATCAATGGGTTTTGTCATTTGACTTGTTCAGTTTTTCCTCTTTACCCTTTAGCTTTGGTAAGAAAGCTTTTGAGCAATTATCTTGACCTCATGGCAAATCCTTTTTTTTATTTATTAAGGTATTATTGATATACACTCTTATGAAGGTTTCACATGAAAAAACAATGTGGTTACAACATTTACACATATTAACAAGTCCCCACCCATACCTCTCAATGCAGTCACTGTCCATCAGTGCAGCAAGATGCCACAGATTCACTATTTGCCTTCTCTGTGCTACACTGTTCTCCCCGTGATCCCCCACACCGTGTGTACTAAATATAATGCCCCTCAATCCCCTTCTCCATCCCTCCCTACCCACCCTCCCACACCCCTCCCCTTTGGTAACCACTAGTCCCTTCTTGGAGTCTCTGAGTCTGCTGCCATTTTGTTCCTTCAGTTTTGTCACAGCAAATCCTTTGTAAAATCTTTTACCTCCGATAATGGGAGTGTCTCCTCTGCAATCAGAATGACTCCTGGTGAGCCACAGACATAGATTACTCCATTCATCACTCCCTTCTTAATATCTCAGTTGATTTTTATTAAACTATGAATTCATGAGGTGAGTGATATAACTGCAGAGCCATTGATAACTATTTTTTAATAGTGCCTTGATTTTACTATTATTCATTTCTTAAATCCAGTGGTAATCGTTTCCATTATGTTCCCTAAAATTCATATAGATCAGTGATTACAGTCTTGCATTTTATTATAAAATACCCATTAAAAATATTTTTTCTACTTACCAAATTTGATCAATATTCTTCTTAAAGGAATTATGTTTTTATAAAAGGTACTTGCATTTTGTTGTGTACTAGGGAGCCCATAATACATATAATGAGCAGATTGTTTTCTCTCCCTTAAAACCTGGATTTTGAGAGTATACAGACAGGAAAGTTGTTGATTGCAAATCCTAGTGAACTCTTCACTGGTGTGTATGATGAACATCACTATTCTTGAAAGGAAATAAAAGCAGAATGGTGCAACAACATTAAAAGCCAGTGGAACAGAATGTGAGTTGACTGAGAAAAGGCACTTTTTGCCTAAGTCTTTTAAACCTACATCTGAAATAACAGCTGTGAGCCGGAGAGGGCTCTTTAAGCAGACAAGAGATTTTATTAAACTATTTGAAAGAATATTTTAGTAAAAGAATCTATCACCTATTATTAAGACTACACAATTGAGACCATGAAACCTATTTCAAAATTTCAGTAGGCTTCAAGTTATAAAAGCACAGACTTTGCAAGGAGAAAAACAACCTGGGGGTTGGACCTTGACTAAACCCCCTGGAGTCGCACATCAGTGCAGTGACTCACCCTTAGTGACAGGCTGGTTCTCAGCCAGATCTGGGTGTGCTGCCACTGTGCTTTGTCTAACTTAGTTTTCTTCTTATCTAGCAGTAGATGCTGTCTGTGCCACAGGTGTGGTGTCAGGCTATGCTTAGACTCTAATATAAAATATTCTAGTATTTGTGAGTGAGAGAATTCATCACTTGTATTTGTGAATGAGAAAATTCATCATTTATATTGAAAGTGTTTCTACAGTGCTTTTCTTCTTATCAAACATGATCATAAGTCTGACAAATTATAATTGTCTTATTATAGCCATTACAGTTAATTTACTTACTGATTTCTGAAAAGAACTCTGTGATTTAGAGTTAAAAAAAAGTGTATCATCTAGCTACAAAAACATGATTCTCTTATAAATTGTTTTAATGAATTTGTGTAGTATCTATTTTTTTTCTCCTTATTAAGTGCACTGTAACAATATAGTGAATAAAATCCAACACAACTTTGAGGATTTTGAAAAATTTTTTGTTGTTTGGAGATCACTTTTTTTTGTTCCTTGTTGGTTGGAGATCACTTTTTTTTTGTTCCTATTACTAAAAAATACATTGTTTGTGTTTTCAGCTGGTTTTAGAAGAAGTTTCCGTCTTAGTAGAAAAGATAAGAAAACAAATAAATCCATGTATGAATGCAAGAAGAGTGAGCAGTATGATACCGCGGATGTACCCACATATGAGGAAGTGACACCCTATCGGCGGCAAACCAACGAGAAATACAGACTTGTTGTCTTGGTTGGTGAGTGTTTGCTTTCATGTGTAACTATGATAAAGTAAATGAGATAGAAAGAATTTAACTTCAAAGAGCATCATGCTTGATGTTTTCAAGCTAAGAAATCTCACCTTTGCCACCTTTTGTTTGTTCTCTAACATGAAATCTTTAGTCTTTGTTGCTCATGTGATGTTCAGTAGACTTAAAACAACTAGGAAGAATGGTACTGGCGTTTTAGTGGAACTTGTATAATAAAACGGGATAGCAAATACCATCACAATATATTAAGCATAACAGGGTAACTCTTTTAAATAATAGAGATCAATATATTTCTTAATATAATGCACATTTCTTACAGTTTATTTTGAGACAGCAGCCATGGTATATGCGTCTTGTGACATTCAGGCCTTCAGTGAAATGAACTGTTTTGGCAGAGTTCTAGGATATTTAACCCTGGAAAGTCAGCTAACACAACTGCTTAAAGTAGTTAATAAGTGTACATAGGGATTTCTATAAACATTGGCTGGTGTGAGTCACATGAACACTCCAGCATCTGTCTGGTCCAACCCGCGGAGACAGTTGTAATCACTGCTTCTGTGTTACTCCACCTCCTCTTCATTTGTGTTTCTTTAAAGATTTGGTGACAGATATTTTAGCTCTAAGGACCAAAAACAATAATTTTGGGGGGAAAAAAAAACTGGCAAAAAGGAACCTGGTGTCTCTTGTTAATTGTCCCTGTAACCAGGGAGTAAGTGGGAAAGCTAATGAACCCCCTCCACCCCATATTAGAAAGGAGTCTTTTGAAAAGTCATCACCCATGTTCTTGACAGATGGTGGGTTACTTATGGGACAAGATGTGGTTTCTCCCATGTAATGGCACTGGAAGTGATTCGCCAGACCTTCACACTGTTGGCATTATTTACCAATTCACATTCACATACTTCAAAGCTGCCTTTATTAACAGTAGCCACATCTTCTAATCTCTGTATGCTCCCCACCTTCCCCCAGAAGAAAGCCCCACCGGGAAGAATGTTCCCCGTAGGTTTTTATATTTACTATAGAGCTTAGGGTGCTCCAGCCTCCTGGTAGAGCTGGGCCTGTGAGAATACAAGCTTTCCCAGTCCTGAATCCTTTGTCGCTCACTGGGGCTGCTGGGACCTCCTGCTCTTCTTCCACTCCAGGGCCCTCACTTACCACCACCCATCTCGGCAGCAGCTCCTCATCCCTGGTGCATCCTCTGTGTCAACCAAGGTCTGCTCCTCACTTGAGGGTACCTTGTGATCAGAGGGTAAAGATAACATGATTTCCTGGTTCCCCTTAAATCCTAAGGACTCAACTTGATAGCCAAGGAATCATTAGTACAACTTTGGAACTCTTGGTTTTCCCTAGGGGATCTAACTGAAAGAGGGAAGGATGTAGAATAAACTTTACGTATTTTCTTTGCTGTAAGTGCTAACAATAAAAACCCTTTCCTTGGGAATGAGGAGGGGAAGATAGTTGAGGATAAACTAGCAGTCTGAATAGTAATCCAGAGAAGAATAAAAGGAAACCATAGTCTGAAACAACTGAAGATAGTTGATGGTTATGGAAAAGAAAGAGCTACTCCCTAGCATCTTCCAAAAAATGGGGGCAGGGAACAGTGGGTGCGTGGTAGACATAATCATGGCATGCTGTTAACTGGAACTGTATGCAGGTGGGATCCCCAGGCTACAGTTCCTTAAGGAAATGCCCGGTGTCTTTTTCTTTTTCTGTAGATTTCTTAACATTTCCTGCATAGACAATCCCATTACCTGTGAATAGAGAGAATTGTTATTTCTTTTTGTAGGCATTTTTTGTACTTGCTTTATTGTATTGTATCCTTACTGTAGGCTTTCAACTATGTTTGCTTAGCTTTGTTCTCAGTCCTAGGGAGAAAGTATTCAGTCTTTCACCATGAGGTACAGTATTAACTATAGGTTTTTTAATAGATGCCCCTTCCCAGGTAGGAAATGGGCCTCTGGGCAAAACAAGCTTTGTTCCAATCTTGTTTTGCTCTTCTACAGCCATGTGACAGATACACATTTCAGATTTCTCAGGGCTTCAGTTTCCTTATCTGAAAAATGAGGATAATTGAACATCTGCTTTCTAAGTTTGTTTGAGGGTTAAATGAAATTATATATGAAAAGACTTAGACCAATTCCTGGCACCTAGTAAGGTTTAATAAAAAGTAGGTCTTGTATATTGTAAACAACAGTATTCAACTGAGTAAATTATGAAGATTGTACTGGCATTATTCAGTGATTCATGAGTCATCAGGCAGCATCCCATCTACCAGAAAGTAACTCTAGGAAGCTGTACAAAATGAAAGACTTTTATAGGCAGAAGGAATCAGAACAAGGAGGTTATACCAGTAAAAAATGGATTGTTTGTGGCAAGGTCACCTTCCTTTGGGGTACAACCAGGGGTCCATCAGGCAGGTCACCTCACTGGTGCTGACCAGGTAATTCCAGAGTGACTGGTTTACGATTCTGCTTCTGGGAGAGGTTGAAACTATAAGTTAGGTATTAAGTCTTGGTTCTATGACATGGGCTTAGTCCAGGTGACTCCATTTTGGGCCTGTTTTCTCTTTTTAACAATATTAACTGAAATATACAAGGTAAACACAAAGTGTTCAAACAATGAGTAGGTTTCTGCTGATTTTGAATCTCAGCATTCAAAACATAAGTTAAATTAGTTTACTTAGCACTTCACCATCTAAAAGTGGTAATAAAGCAGTGGACTCAAATTTTGGGAATTCCAGAATGTTCCTGAATTAACTGTTTACTTTTTATGATTGTAAAAATCATATACTTAGGGAAAAAGATGGCGGTGTGAGAGGTGAGACAGAGGTTTCCTCCTAAAACCGCATATAATACGAAAATATAATTAATACATCTAATCCTGAAAGAGCAACAGGAAAGAGGACTGCGCCAGACTGAATACACCTGGAGAAAAGAGCAGACCTCACAGAACAGGGTAATGTAGCAAAGCTGTGGCCCAGCGGGACTGAAGCCCTTCCCCCACCCCAGCTCATGGGTTGGAGGAAGAGAAACTGAGCAGGGAGAGAGTGGAGGCCTGAGACTGCTGAATACCTAACTCTGGAGATCTGCTCTGGGAGCACAAACCTACATTTCATGCTGCTTTCATGATACTCTCGGGATTATGGGGTTGGAAAGCTAACAAGGGCAGAATTCCTGGAGAGACTGAGATTCCAGCTGCTTGTGGAAAGCAGGGATCCATATCCAGCTGCTCTGTGACAAAAGCTTATACGTGTGTGCTTGGCCCACTGGTTCAGGCAGTGGAGACAGGCATAGCAGCCCAGAAGCAGGAAACAGCTCTTTCCTCACCCCAGGCACCAACACTGCTCACCTGTGACCCCTAACATTGCTCCAGGGGTTGAGCAGTTCCAAAGTACAGCTTCTGGGCACTAGAGGGCACCATATACAAAACGAAAAGCCAAAGGAACCTTGTTCAGAGTAAAATTAATATAACTCCTGAAAAAGATGACATGGACTGCATGACTCTTCCTGAAAGGGAGTTCAAAATAAAAATCATTAATATGCTCATGGAGGTATGGAAAGATATTCAAGAACTCAGAAATGAATTCAGGTTGGAGATCCAATCATTGAAGAGCACAATGGAGGGTATTAAAAGCAGATTAGATACAATGGAGGAGACGATAAATGAAATAGAAACTGGAGAAGAGGAATACAACGAAGCTGAGGCACAGAGAGAAAAAAGGATCTCTAAGAATGAAAGAATATTGAGAAAACTGTGTGACCAATCCAAACAGAACAATATTTGCATTATAGGGGTACCAGAAGAAGAGAGAGAGAAAGGGATAGAAAGTGTCTTTGAGGAGCTAATTGCTGAAAACTTCCCCAAACTGCGGGAGGAGATAGTCTCTCAGGCCATGGGGGTACACAGATCTCCCAACACAAGGGACCCAAAAATTACAACACCAAGGCATACAGTAATTAAAATGGCAAAGATAAAGGATAAGGACAGACTACTAAAAGCAGCCACAGAGAGAAATAAGATCACATACAAAGGAAAGCCCATCAGGCTGTCATCAGACTTCTCAGCAGAAACCTTACAGGCCAGAAGGGAGTGGCATGATGTATTTAATGCCATGAAGCAGAAGGGCCTGGAATCAAGATTACTTTATCCAGCAAGATTATCATTTAAATTTGAAGGAGGGATTAAACAATTTCCAGATAAGCAAAAGCTGAGAGAATTTACCTCCCACGAACCATTTCTAACAGTGTATTTTGGAGGGACTGCTATAGATGGAAGTGTTCCTAATGTTTAATAGCTGTCACCAGAGGAAATAAAACCACAGTAAAGAAAGTAGAACAGCTAATTACTAAGCAAATACAAAATTTAATTAACTATTCTCAAAGTCAATCAAGGGATAGAAAAAGAGTACATAGTATGATACCTAATATATAAAGAATGGGAGAGAAAGAAAAAGGAGGAGCAAAAGACAAGAACCTTTAGATTGTGTTTGTAATAGCATATTAAGTAAGTTAAGTTAGACTTGTAGATAGTAAGGGAGTTAACCTTGAACCTTTGGTAACCACGAATCTAAAGTCTGCAATGGCAATAAGTACATACCTGTCGATAATCACCCTAAAAGTAAATGGACTGAATGCACCAATCAAAAGACATAGAGTCGCAGAATAACCATTATAAATAACTATATTCTCAAAACAGGAGCACCTACAAATGTGAAACAAGTACTAACTGAATTAAAAGGGGAAATAGAATGCAGTACATTCATTCTAGGAGACTTCAACACTCCACTCACTCTGAAGGACAGATCAACCAGCCAGAAAATAAGTAAGGACACAGAGGCACTGAACAACACAATAGAACAGATGGACCTAACAGACATCTACAGAACTCTACACCCAAAAGCAGCAGGACACACATTCTTCTCAAGTGCACATGGAACATTTTCAAGAATAGATCATATACTAGGCCACAAAAGAGCCTCAGTAAATTCAAAAAGATTGAAATTGGACCAACTAGTTTCTCAGACCACAAAGGTATGACACTGTAAATAAATTATGCAAAGAAAATGAAAATCCCACAAACACATGGGAGCTTTACAGCATGCTCCTAAATAACTAATGGATCAATGACCAAATAAAAACAGAGATCAAGCAATATATGGAGACAAATGAAAACAATAATTCAACCCTGCAAAATCTGTGGGACGCAGCCAAGACCGTGCTAAGAGGAAAGTATATTGCAATACAGACCTATGTCAGGAAAGAAGAACAATCCCATATAAGCAGTCTAAACTCACAATTAATGAAAGTAGATAAAGAAGAACAAATGAGGCCCAAAGTCAGTAGAAGGAGGGACATAATAAAGATTAGAGCAGAAATAAAATAATAGAAAGTAGGAGAATAAAACAATAGAAAGAATCAATGAAAGCAAGAGCTGGTTCTTTGAGAAAATAAATGAAATAGGTAAACCCCTAGCGAGACTTATCAAGAAAAAAAAAGAGTCTTCACACATAAACAGAATCAGAAATGAGAAAGGAAAAATCACTACGGACACCACAGAAATAAAAAGAATTCTTAGAGGATACTATGAAAAATTATATGCTAACAAACTGGATAACCTAGAAGAAATGGATAACTTTCTAGAAAAATACAACCTTCCAAGACTGACCAAGGAAGAAACAGAAAATCTGAACAGACCAATTACCAGCAATGAAATTGAACTGGTAATCAAAAAACTACCTAAGAACAAAATACCTGGACCAGATGGCTACACTGCTGAATTTTATCAAACATTTAATGAAGACCTAATACCCATCCTCCTTAAAGTTTTCCAAACAGTAGAAAAGAGGGAATACTTCCAAAGTCAATTCTATGAGGCCAGCATCACTCTAATACCAAGACCAGGCAAAGACACCACAAAAAAAGAAAATTACAGACCAATGTCCCTGATGAACATAGATGCAAAAATACTCAACACAATATTACCAAACTGAATTCAAAAATACAACAAAAAGATCATCCATCATGATCAAGTAGGATTTATTCCAGGGATGCAAGGATGGTGCAACATTCGAAAATCCATCAACATCATCCACCACATCAACAAAAAGAAGGACAAAAACCACATGATCATCTCCATAGATGCTGAAAAAGCATTTGACAAAATTCAACATCCATTCATGATAAAAACTCTGAACAAAATAAGTACAGAGGGCAAGTACCTCAGCATAATAAAGGCCATATATGACAAACCCACAGCCAAAATCATACTTAAAAGCAAGAAGCTGAAAGCTTTTCCTTTAAGATCGGGAACAAGACAAGGATGCCCACTCTCCCCACTTCTATTCAACACAGTACTGGAAGTCCTAGCCACGGCAATCAGACAACACAAAGAAATAAAAGGCATCCAGAATGGCAAGGAAGAAGTTAAACTGTCCCTGTTTGCAGATGATATGACATTGTACATAAAAAACCCTAAAGAATCCACTCTAAAACTACTAGATCTAATATCTGAATTCAACAAAGTTGCAGGATACAAAATTAATACACAGAAATCTGTGGCATTCTTATACACTAACAATGAACTAGCAGAAAGAGAAATCAGGAAAACAATTCCATTCACAATTGCATCAAAAAGAATAAAATAACTAGGAATAAACCTAACCAAGGATGTGAAAGACCTATACTCTGAAAACTACAAGACACTCATGAGAGAAATTAAAGAAGATACCAATAAATGGAAATACATCCCGTGCTCATGGATAGGAAGAATTAATATTGTCAAAATGGCCATTCTGCCTAAGGCAATCTGTGGATTCAATGCAATTCCTATGAAAATACCAACAACATTCTTCAAGGAACTAGAGAAAATCGTTCTAAAATTCATATGAAACCGCAAAAGACCTCAAATAGCCAAAGCAATTCTGAGAAGGAAGAATAAAGCAGGGAGAATTACACTCCCCAACTTCTAGCTCTACTACAAAGCCACAGTAGTCAAGACAATTTGGTAATGGCACAGAACAGACCCATCGACCAGTGGAACAGACTAGAGAGCCCTGATATAAACCCAGCCATATATGGTCAATTAATATATGATAAAGGAGCCATGGACATACAATGGGGAAATGACAGCCTCTTCAGCAGCTGGTGTTGGCAAAACTGGTTAGCTATATGCAAGAGAATGAAACTGGATTATCGTTTAACCCCATACACAAAAGTAAACTCGAAATAGATTAAAGACTTGAATGTAAGTCATGAAACCATAAAAGTCTTAGAATACAACATAGGCAAACATCTCCTGAATATAAGCATGAGCAACTTCTTCCTGAAGGCATCTCTTTGAGCAAGGGAAACAAAAGCAAAAATCAACTAATGGGACTGCGTCAAACTAAAAAGTTTCTGTACAGCAAAGGACACCATAAACAGAACAAAAAGGCATCCTACAGTTTGGGAGAATATATTTGTAAATGACATATCTGACAAGGGGTTAACCTCCAAAATACATAAAGAACTCATATGACTCAACACCCAAAAAGCAAATAACCCGATTAACAAAGGGGCAGAGGATATGAAGAGGCAGTTCTCCAAGGAAGAAATTCAGATGGCCAACAGACACATGAAAAGATGCTCCACATCACTAATCATCAGGGAAATGCAAATTGAAACCACAGTGAGATATCACCTCACAGCAGTAAGGATGGCCAGTATCAAAAAGAGTAAGAACAACAAATGCTGGTTAGGATGTGGAGAAAGGGGAACCCTCCTACACTGCTGGTGGGAAGGTAAGCTAGTTCAACCATTGTGGAAAGCAATGTGGAGGTTCCTCATAAAACTACAGATAGGAATACCATTTGACCCAGGAACCCCACTCCTTGGAATTTACCCAAAGAATACAACTTCTCAGATTCAAAAAGACATATGCACCCCTATGTTTATCACAGCACTTTTTTACAATAGCAAAGATATGGAAGCAACCTAAGTGCCATCAGTAGATAAATGGATAAAAAAGAGGTCTTACATATACACAATGGAATACTATTTGGCCATAAGAAGGAAACAAATCCTATCATTTGTAACAACGTGGATGGAGGTGGAGGACATTATGCTCAGTGAAATAAGCCAGGCATAGAAAGACAAATTCCAAATGATTTCCCTCATTTGTGGAATATAACAATGAAGGAAAACTGAAGGAACAAAACAGCAGCAGATTGAGAGACTCCAAGAATAAACTAGTGGTTACCAAAGGGGAGGTGTGTGGGAGGGCGGGTGGTGAGGGAGGGGGAAGGGTATTGAGGGGTATTATGCGATGGGGTATGGGTGGGGACTTGATAATATGGGTAAATATAGTAAGCACATTGTTTTTTCATGTGAAACCTTCATAAGAGTTTATATATGAATTATACCTTAATAAAAAAGAAATCATACAGTTAGGAAACAATTTCTTGGCTTCTACATCACGCATAGGTAGATGGAAAGAGTGTAATCTTTGTGGTCCTACTCAAGTCAAATTTGTCTTTTCCCAGCATTTTCAAAGCCTTTAGGAATAATGGTATTGACCTTGAAACTGTTAGATAAATATTGTCAGGGACGTGTACAGTGTTGTGTTCTCTATATTCTTACTTCAGTATTGCATGACTTTTATTCTTGGACAGTGTTCAAGAATTTAAAACAGACTAAGTTGGTAACCTGGTAAAAATATGAGAGCAGACGTCTTTGTGCTTTGATCAGAAGTATTTAATTTTCTCTTCATTTTGTAAAGGTGCTGTTCCAGAGCCACATTTCAGCCACTAAGACATCTTAATGATAGTTTCTGTTGTATTCTCTTCTGCATTAAAAGTATTTTCCAGAATATATGTTAAAACCAATGTCAGGTATTTAGTACCTTTTTCTCCTTAAGTTTTATCTTCAGTAAAACCTGACTCTTTGAGTATTATGTTAATGAAGCCAAATAATATGTCTGTGTTTTCAGGGGAAGGAACAGGGCAAAAGTTTTGGTGTTAAAATGCAACTAAAACACTTTTCATAGCTTAAGCCAGTAGAAGAGCAAAAATTCATCTGGTAGATACTCAGACAATTTGTGACTTGTTCTGTCTGGTTATGAGGCATAAGAGGAAATGAATAATAAATCTATATATTTCACATTTTTAGCTTGATTATTAAGTAGCATTCTGCTTTCCTTTGTGCTGAATGCTTTATGCTGCTTTGTAGAGTTGCTTTGAATAAGTAGACATTTATGAGACCATCATCATTTTTCCAAAAACCTATGGCAGAACGAAGTCTCCCACATAAAGCCGAGAGAAAAGTAAGCTGTTAAAGTTAAAATGTTTATTGGGATTCTCAAAGCTTTTGTTGAACTTTGATTGAAAGTTTGTAGGAATTAGTCTGCAATTTATAAACCTCAAAGTCATAATTAAATTCTGAGTGTGTGATAGATTTAAAATTGTAATTCTTCTTTATATGTGGTAAATATGATCTTTTATTGGAATCACAGTTGGCTTTTTTATGCTGTTAGTCTATCTTAAATGTTTATAGTCCAGCTTAATTTCTGGGCATAAATCACTGTTATGTTCATTCAGCTGATTTTTATGGAGTCCTGACCATTCCAGGCACTGTTCTAAGCCCATGTGTTTGTTAATGAGCACACATACATTTTTGCCCTCCTGGTATTTACATTCTAATGGGAGGACATAGACAACATATTCATAATAAATTTTTAATAAATAATAAAATCAATGTATAGTTCTTAGATGATGGTAAGTTCTGTAGAAGTAAATGCAGAGCAGATTCAGGGGAATCAGTAATCTGATTGGAATCGGAAATCATGGTAGCCTCATTGGAGAGGTCACCTTTTGAAAGATTCTGAAGTAAGGAAGTTGTCCCTGCCCTCATTGCTTAGCTAAGGATGCAGGGATGGTTTTACTTTGACCTTTTAGTTTTACTGCACTCTTATTAGACCCTTGAGATGGATATGAGATGAGTATTTAAGCCAGTCTATATGTCTAGTGTGAGTAGCTGCTTTGGAAAAAAATGATGCTCTTTCCAGAGGCTTCCCAGTATTTCTTTTCTTCTCCTTTTTTCTTTTTTTTGACATTAGCATATAAATTGATGCTTCATCAACAGCATTTTCCTTACATAATGAGAGCAATAGAGGAAGGAAAGTCTGAACCTCTATCAGGGCTTGTTATAAACTGCTAAGTTGCTATATTTTCTGTAGAATTTGATTCCAAGGGAACTTTATATTTAGTTTCATAAACAGATTTGTCACTCTTCCAACACAAAATCCAGCCACCCACTAATGTGATCATTGTAACATTGCTAGTCAAATACAATAGCATGGTTATTTCTATTTTATGCCTAGAGCAACAAAAATAATGGTGCCACAATATGATAAGTAGACTTTTTATAATGTGTCTGATCCAAGGATACCTAGAAATTTCATTTGCTTTGTCTTGCAATAAATCAAATGAGTGAGTGTGTTTTTTCAGGTAACAAAAGCCGTTTGGATATTTATTGCAGACTCCAGTTATTTCTGATATTTTTCACTGGATAATAAGAGTAACAAGTCTGGCCAATACCATAAAAACGTCTGGGGGAAACTGGGGAAGAATGTTCGTGTTCGGCAGTGTAGGTACACTGGAGGTAAACACATAGTAAAAGCTTCCTCCACGTCAGTAGCTCTCCATATCATATGCCATTTTTTATGTTTGAGCCAAGATGTACAAAGACCATCAGGAAAAGTGAATAGCACTTTGGCAGAGCAAGAGTTCTTGTCCGATGTAAAATTTAATATTGGCACAAATCCAAGTAAGAGTGGATTTTATTGTTTAAATGCAATATGGCTGTTAGATGGATATACAGCGTGTTAAAACTAATTTAGCTAATCTCCACCTACCTGTATCTCTCTCTCAGAAGTTTCTTTCCTGTCATGTTGCTAACCCTCTAATTGTCTGTGCTTTTGTGTATGAGTACCACTCATCTATATGTACATTACTGAATTCATTTTGATGCTCATCAGCCTTAAGCAAAAGTACAGCAGAAGTCTGTGCTCGGCATTTACAAATAAAAAGTACTTTACGCTCATTCTTTGTAGACTACATGAGTCCCATTTTAAAAATATACCACATTTCATTGATTTCAGTTAAGTCATGTTCACAGTATAATACATTACTGTTCTAGTAAGTACTGGTTTCCACTCACGATCTGCACTAATACTAGTAATAATACTAGTAAGTAGATGACTGAAGCTTCAAAATGAAATGCCATAGAGCATGGCTGTCATCTTTTTCAGTACAGGTAAGAACATCATACTGACATTTTAAAGCATTCCTTGAGTACACCTGTGATTTCAGAGCACTTCCATAGGCACTAGTTTTATTGCCCTTAATGCTTTCTCCACACATTTAGCCTTTTTTGATTGTTAATTGTATATATCTGTTTCAGCTTCAGAAAGTAGATCCTTTGGGATGGCCTATGTTTACAGAATGAAAAACTTTTATGCATCAACTGTGATTTAATTTTGAAAGTATATTCTAGCATTCTAAATAAAAGTATTATGTTTGTTTTTCATCCATAACCATTTGTTACACATCATAAACCCTTACACATACCTGTGGAATAAAAAGAAAAAAATGTGAAAATACAATAATGAAAGCATTCAACCTCTCATGTGGATAATGAGTTAATAATGTCAACAGACTTAGGGATCATTAGGGGTAAAGGTGTGGTATATGTCAAAATTCTCCCTATTAGCAAAGCTGAAAATTTACATATAGGTTATTTTTAGAAATCTTTCTTTTTTTTTTTTTTTTTGTAGATAATTATTTTTTATTGAAGGGTAGTTGACACACAGTATTACATTAGTTTCAGGTGTACAACACAGTGATTCAACATTTAAATACATGATATTTCTAGGTACCAGCTATCACCATACCAAGTTGTTACAATATTTTGACTATATTCCTTATGCTATACATTACATCCCGGTTACTTATTTATTTTACAAATGAAAATGTGTATTTTTTTTTTTTTTTTGTGAGGGCATCTCTCATATTTACTGATCAAATGGTTGTTAACAACAAAAAAATTCTGTATAGGGGAGTCAATGCTCAATGCACAATCATTAATCCACCCCAAGCCTAATTTTCTATCAGTCTCCAATCTTCTGAAGCATAACGAACAAGTTCTTACATGGAGAACAAATTCTTACATAGTGAATAAGTTACATGGTGAACAGTACAAGGGCAGTCATCACAGAAACTTTCGGTTTTGCTCATGCATTATGAACTATAAACAGTCAGTTCAAATATGAATACTCATTTGGTTTTTATACTTGATTTATATGTGGATACCACATTTCTCTCTTTATTATTATAATTTTTAATAAAATGCTGAAGTGGTAGGTAGATACAAGATAAAGGTAGAAAACATAGTTTAGTGTTGTAAGAGAGCAAATGTAGATGATCAGGTGTGTGCCTGTAGACTATGTGTTAATCCAAGCTAGAAAAGGGCAATAAAACATCCACGTATGCAGAAGATTTCTCTCAGAACAGGGGGGGTGAGGTTCTAAGCCTCACCTCTGCTGATCCCCATTTTCTCACCTGATGGCCCCCTGCGACTGTGCCTGTCTTAGGTTGTTCCTCCCTTGAGGAATCTTACCCGTCTCTGGCTAACCAGTCATCTTCCGGGGCCATACAGGGAAATGTAAAGTTGGTAAGTGAGAGGGAAGCCTTATTGTTTGAAAAGGTTAGCTTTTTACTTCTTTGCATATTTCTGCCCTGTGGCTTCTATGCCCAGCATTTGTCTTGAGGTATCTTTACCACTTGGAAGAATTATGATACTCGGTAAATTTGATATGAGGCATGAATTCTATTTAAGGGTTGTAATTAGGAAGGAAGAAGAAAAGTTATAGAAGTAGCAGGCGGAAGAAAACATGGGAAGATTGATTATTTCTTTGACATATCTTCTTGTAGAGTAACTTCAGCATGTATATATTTTAAGCTACTACTTAAATTGCGCACACACATTAACATAATAGGAGTATAGTTACATAACCAAAGCACACCTGTAATTACCAGCCATCTCCAGTGAAACCAAGAAAACCAGTTAGGCACCTTAGGCATTTGTGAAAACTTATCTATGATATGGTGGATATTGTCCAACTGAACTTGAACAGTCTGAGAGAAATCAGACAAATTGAAAAAACCCATTCCTGGGGACCGTTCACATCCCATATGTTCTTTTAACAGTAAATAGTCTGTAGTTGTGAGATTTTGGAGTGCTACAACTTGCACTTCTCCTCATTCTTGGTTGAGTTCCAACAGTATAGATCCAGTCAAATTTGTTGTTTTACTGTATGCACAGGCCAGCTTAGATATCTCCTTCTTCATTCCCATGGCAAGTCCAGGAACTGGTGGGATGAGTGCATCTACACCTGTAGCAGTGCGTGGATCTTTGTTGGGGTTTTTTGATGATCATCGTCTGGCATGAGTCTTCCAAAGATGTTGGAAGTTCTTTTTCATATCGTATCTTAGTTCATTTTCGGGGTAGCCAAATTAGGCTTTGATTCTCTGTATAAGCACAAACAGACCCTTTGCCTACACTTTTATATGCCCTTTATACCCTTGTGTAGTACTCATTGGAGGTCACCACACAGGAACTGCCTTTTTTTTTTTCTTGGTATCATTAATCTACACTTACATGATGAATATTATGTTTACTAGGCTCTCCCCTCTACCAGGTCCCCCCTATAAACCCCTTTACAGTCACTATCCATCAGCATAGCAAAATGTTGTAGAATCACTACTTGCCTACTCTGTGTTTTACAGCCCTCCCCTTTCTCCCACCCCCCCATGCATGCTAATCTTAATATCCCCCTTCTTCTTCCCCCCCCTTATCCCTTCCTACCCACCCATCCTCCCCAGTCCCTTCCCTTTGGTACCTGTTAGTCCATTCTTGAGTTCTGTGATTCTGCTGCTATTTTGTTCCTTCAGTTTTTCCTTTGTTCTTATACTCCACAAATGAGTGAAATCATTTGGTATTTCTCTTTCTCCGCTTGGCTTGTTTCACTGAGCATAATACCCTCCAGCTCCATCCATGTTGCTGCAAATGGTAGGATTTGCCCTTTTCTTATGGCTGAGTAGTATTCCGTTGCGTATATGTACCACATCTTCTTTATCCATTCATCTGTTGATGGGCATTTAGGTTGCTTCCAATTCTTGGCTATTGTAAATAGTGCTGCAATAAACATAGGGGTGCATTGGTCTTTCTCAAACTTGATTGCTGCATTCTTAGGGTAAATTCCTAGGAGTGCAATTCCTGGGTCAAACGGTAAGTTTGTTTTGAGCATTTTGATGTACCTCCATACTGCTTTCCACAATGGTTGAACTAATTTACATTCCCACCAGCAGTGTAGGAGTGTTGCCCCTTCTCCACAGCCTCGCCAACATTTGTTGTTGTTTGTCTTTTGGATGGCAGCCATCCTTACTGGTGTGAGGTGATAACCTCATTGTAGTTTTAATTTGCATTTCTCTGATAATTAGTGATGTGGAACATCTTTTCATGTGTCTGTTGGCCATCTGTATTTCTTTTTTGGAGAACTGTCTGTTCAGTTCCTCTGCCCATTTTTTAATTGGGTTATTTGTTTTTTGTTTGTTGAGGCGTGTGAGCTCTTTATATATTCTGGACGTCAAGCGTTTTTTGTATGTGTCATTTTCAAATATATTCTCCCATACTGTAGGGTTCCTTTTTGTTCTATTGATGGTGTCTTTTGCTGTATAGAAGCTTTTCAGCTTAATATAGTCCCACTTGTTCATTTTTGCTGTTGTTTTCCTTGCCCGGGGAGACATGTTCAAGAAGAAGTCACTCATGTTTATGTCTAAGGGGTTTTTGCCTATGTTTTCTTCCAAGAGTTTAATGGTTTCATGACTTACATTCAGGTCTTTGATCCATTTTGAGTTTACTTTTATATATGGGGTTAGACAATGGTCCAGTTTCATTCTCCTACATGTAGCTGTCCAGTTTTGCCAGCACCATCTGTTGAAGAGACTGTCATTTCGCCATTGTATGTCCATGGCTCCTTTATCAAATATTAATTGACCATATATGTTTGGGTTAATGTCTGGATTCTCTAGTCTGTTCCATTGGTCTGTGGCTCTGCTCTTGTGCCAGTACCAAATTGTCTTGATTACTATGGCTTTATAGTAGAGCTTGAAGTTGGGGAGTGAGATCCCTCCTACTTTATTCTTCTTTCTCAGGATTGCTTTGGCTATTCAGGGTCTTTGATGTTTCCATATGAATTTTTGAATTATTTGTTCCAGTTCATTGAAGAATGTTGCTGGTAGTTTCATAGGGATTGCATCAAATCTGTATATTGCTTGGGCAGGATGGCCATTTTGACGATATTAATTCTTCCCAGCCACGAGCATGGGATGAGTTTCCATCTGTTAGTGTCCCCTTTAATTTCTCTTAAGAGTGACTTGTAGTTTTCAGAGTATAAGTCTTTCACTTCTTTGGTTGGGTTTATTCGTAGGTATTTTGTTTTTTTTGATGCAATTGTGAATGGAGTTGTTTTCCTGATTTCTCTTTCTGTTGGTTCATTGTTAGTGTATAGGAAAGCCACAGATTTCTGTGTATTGATTTTGTATCCTGCAACTTTGCTGTATTCCGATATCAGTTCTAGTAGTTTTGGGGTGGAGTCTTTAGGGTTTTTTATGTACAGTATCATGTCATCTGCAGATAGTGACAGTATAACTTCTTCTTTACCAATCTGGATTCCTTGTATTTCTTTGTTTTGTCTGATTGCCATGGCTAGGACCTCCAGTACTATGTTAAATAACAGTGGGGAGAGTGGGCATCCCTGTCTAGTTCCCGATCTCAGCGGAAATGCTTTCAGCTTCTCGCTGTTCAATATAATGTTGGCTGTGGGTTTATCATAGATGGCCTTTATTATGTTGAGGTACTTGCCCTCTATGCCCATTTTGCTGAGAGTTTTTATCATGAATGGATGTTGAACTTTGTCAAATGCTTTTTCAGCATCTATGGAGATTATCATGTGGTTTTTGTCTTTCTTTTTGTTGATGTGGTGGATGATGTTGATGGACTTTCAAATGCTGTACCATCCTTGCATCCCTGGGATGAATCCCACTTGGTCATGGTGTATGATCCTTTTGATGTATTTTTGAATTCGGTTTGCTAATATTTTGTTGAGTATTTTTGCATCTACGTTCATCAGGGATATTGGTCTGTAGTTTCTTTTTTGGTGGGGTCTTTGTCTGGTTTTGGTATTAGAGTGATGTTAGCTTCATAGAATGAGTTTGGAACTATCCCCTCCTCCTCTATTTTTTGGAAAACTTTAAGGAGAATGGGTATTATGTCTTCCCTATATGTATAAAATTCTGAGGTAAATCCATCTGGCCTGGGGATTTTGTTCTTTGGTAGTTTTTTGATTAGCACTTCAATTTCATTGCTGGTAATTGGTCTGTTTATATTTTCTGTTTCTTTCTGGGTCAGTCTTGGAAGGTCGTATTTTTCTAGGAAGTTGTCCATTTCTCCTAGGTTTCCCAGCTTGTTAGTATATAGGTTTTCATAGTATTCTCTAATAATTCTTTGTATTTCTGTGGTGTCCGTTGTGATTTTTCCTTTCTCATTTGTGATACTGTTGATTTGTGTTGACTCTCTTTTCCTCTTAATAAGTCTGGCTAGAGGCTTATCTATTTTGTTTATTTTCTCGAAGAACCAGCTCTTGGTTTCATTGATTTTTGCTATTGTTTTATTCTTCTCAATTTTATTTATTTCTTCTCTGATCTTTATTATGTCCCTCCTTCTGCTGACCTTAGGCCTCATTTGTTCTTCTTTTTCCAATTTCGATAATTGTGACATTAGACCCTTCATTTGGGATTGTTCTTCCTTAATTAAATATGCTTGGGTTGCTATATACTTTTCTCTTAAGCCTGCTTTTGCTGTGTCCCCCAGAAGTTGGGGCTTAGTGTTGTTGTTGTCATTTGTTTCCATATATTGCTGGATCTTCATTTTGATTTGGTCATTGATCCATTGATTATTTAGGAGCGTGTTGTTTAGCCTCCATGTGTTTGTGAGCCTTTTTGCTTTCTTTGTACAGTTTATTTCTAGTTTTATGCCTTTGTGGTCTGAAAAGTTGGTTGGTAGGATTTCAATCTTTTGGAATTTTCTGAGGCTCTTTTTGTGGCCTAGTATGTGGTCTATTCTGGAGAATGTTCCATGTGCACTTGAGAAGAATGTGTATCCTGTTGCTTTTGGATGTAGAGTTCTGTAGGTGTCTATTAGGTCCATCTGCTCTACTGTGTTGTTCAGTGCTTCCATGTCCTTACTTATTTTCTGCCCGGTGGATCTATCCTTTGGTGTGAGTGGTGTGTTGAAGTCTCCTAGAATGAATGCATTGCAGTCTATTTCCCCCTTTAGTTCTGTTAGTATTTGTTTCACATATGCTGGGGCTCCTGTGTTGGGTGCATATATATTTAGAATGGTTATATCCTCTTGTTGGACTGAGCCCTTTATCATTATGTAGTGTCCTTCTTTATCTCTTGTTACTTTCTTTGTTTTGAAGTCTATTTTGTCTGATATTAGTACTGCAACCCCTGCTTTCTTCTTGCTGTTATTTGCCTGAAATATGTTTTTCCATCCCTTGACTTTTAGTCTGTACATGTCTTTGGGTTTGAGGTGAGTTTCTTGTAAGCAGCATATAGATGGGTCTTGCTTTTTTATCCATTCTGTTACTCTGTGTCTTTTGGTTGTTGCATTCAGTCCATTAACATTTAGGGTGACTATTGAAAGATATGTACTTATTGCCATTGCAGGCTTTAAATTCGTGGTTACCAAAGGTTCAAGGTTAGCCTCTTTAGTATCTTACTGCCTAACTTAGCTCGCTTATTGAGCTGTTATATACACTGTCTGGAGATTCTTTTCTTCTCTCCCTTCTTGTTCCTCCTCCTCTATTCTTCATATGTTGCATGTTTTGTGCTGTGCTCTTTCTAGGAGTGCTCCCATCTAGAGCAGTCCCTGTAAGATGTCCTGTAGAGGTGGTTTGTGGGACGCAAATTCCCTCAGCTTTTGTTTGTCTAGGATTTGTTTAATCCCACTTCATATTTAAATGATAGTCGTGCTGGATACAGTATCCTTGC
This sequence comes from Manis pentadactyla, assembly GCF_030020395.1. Lineage (NCBI taxonomy): Eukaryota > Metazoa > Chordata > Mammalia > Pholidota > Manidae > Manis > Manis pentadactyla. Next base: position 114,442,985 of record NC_080021.1, on the reverse strand, counting down.
TTCAAGGCCCTTCTGTTTCATTGCATTAAATATATCATGCCATTCTCTTCTGACCTGTAGGGTTTCTGTCGAGAAGTGTGATGTTAGCCTGATGGGTTTTCCTTTATAGGTGACCTTTTTCTCTCTAGCTGCCTTTAAAACTCTTTCCTTGTCCTTGATCTTTGCCATTTTAATTATTATGTGTCTTGGTGTTGTCCTCCTTGGATCCTTTCTGTTGGGGGTTCTGTGTATTTCCGTGGTCTGTTCGATTATTTCCTCCCCCAGTTTGGGGACGTTTTCAGCAATTATTTCTTCCAAGATACTTTCCATCCCTTTTCCTCACTCTTCTTCTTCTGGTACCCCTATAATACGGATATTGTTCCTTTTGGATTGGTCACACAGTTCTCTTAATATTGTTTCATTCCTGTAGATCCTTTTATCTCTCTCTATGTCAGCTTCTATGCATTCCTGTTCTCTGGTTTCAATTCCATCAATGGCCTCTTGCATACTATCCATTCTGCTCATAAACCCTTCCAGAGTTTGTTTCATTTCTTTAATATCCTTTCTGGCATCTGTGATCTCCCTCCGTACTTCATCCGATATCTCTTGCGTATTTCTCTGCATCTCTGTCAGCATGTTTATGATTTTTATTTTGAATTCTTTGTCAGGAAGACTGGTTAGGTCTGTCTCCTTCTCTGGTGTTGTCTCAGTGATCTTTGTGTGCCTGTGGTTTTGCCTTTTCATGGTGATAGGAATAGTGTGCAGAACTGGGACGAGTGACGGCTTGAAGAACTTCCCTTCTTGTTGGTTTGTGGCCCTCCTCTCCTGGGAGAACAGCGACCTCTAGTGGCTTGTGCTGGGCAGCTGTGTGCAGATAGGGCTTCTGCTTCCTGCCCGGCTGCTATGGAGTTAATCTCCGCTGTTGCTGTGGGCGTGGCCTGGCTCGGGCAGCTACTCCACAGTGGTGGAGTCGCCTTTGAGGGGTAGCGGCCGGGAGGCTATTTATCTCCGTAAGGAGCCTCCGTGCTCTCTGCAGCCCAAGGGGGTTAGGGTGCCCAGAGATCCCTGGATTACCTACCTCTGGATTAAGTGTCCCGCCCTGCCCCTTTAAGACTTCCAAAAAGCACCCGCCAAAACAAAACAATGACCACAGAAAAAAAAACAAAAAATGTTTTTAAATCAAATAAATAAATAAATAAATAAATAATGGCCACTCGTTTTTCTTTATATATACTCAGGCGCCAGCGTCAGTCATCTGTTCACTGGTCTTGCTGCCCTGTTTCCCTAGTATTGGGGTCCCTATCCCTTTAAGACTTCCAAAAAGCGCTCGCCAAAACAAAACAGCAAAAAAAAAAAAAAAAATGGCCGCTCGCTTTTCTTATGTCCTCCTGTGCCAGGCCTCTGGTACTCTCTCACCGTTCTTGCTGCCCTGTTTCCCTAGTATCCAGGGCCCCGCACACGCACTGTGCGCTGTGGTCCGGATGGCTGGGGCTGGGTGTTCAGCAGCCCTGGGCTCCGTCTCCCTCCCGCTCTGCCTGCTCTTCTCCCGCCGGGAGCTGGGGGGATGGGTGCTCGGGTCCCACAGGGCCGGGGCTTGTATCTTACCCCCTTCGCGAGGCGCTGGGTTCTCGCAGGTGTGGTTGTAGTCTGGATGTTGTCCTGTGTCCTCTGGTCTTTATTCTAGGAAGAGTTGTCTTTGTTATATGTTAGATATATGTGGTTTTGGGAGTAGATTTCCGCTGCTCTACTCACGCCGCCATCTTGGCTCCCTCTAGAAATCTTTCTTTTTAAGGTAAAAATAAAGACATTTTTGCATTTAATGTAAATGTAACATTTTAAATACAAACTTTACTGGCATTCCTTTTGTTGAACCCTCAATGGGTGTTTCTTTGGCTCGAATGAATCTCTCTATAAAATCTTACACAACACATTTGCCTACTTTGAGGAAAGGGTTGACTAATTAAAAGCACAAAAATATTTAAAATACTATGACTGTCTTAATTTTTCAATTGATGCTTTTCTGCAAGAACTTCAACTAATAGGAATTGCTGGACTTGGCTTTTATTCTTCCTTTCCTAAATTTGCAAAACGGCTTTGTTAATTCCTATGAAATTTTAAAAAATGAAACAGATAAATACTTACTTACACTTTGTGTTTGAATAAAAACATCTTTTATGTTATTTTCAAAGCTAATAAGACATCAACTTTAGTACAATACATGAATTCCAAATTAATGAACTCCAAATACATCTCAGCATTGTGTTCAGTGTCCTTAGTCTTGAATCTAGACTCATCATCCCCACACCCACTCTGCATTGCCTAGACCTGGTGTACACATGGTTTTCATTAAGCTTAGTTTTGACTTCACAGAAGTTCTGCACAGAATGAGTTTTTAGGTCACCAGATTTGACCTATTGTTTTATAGTCAGTCTCTGCGCAGCCCTCAGGCAGAGTCATCACTGTCTAGAGCTTGGGGTAGCTTGGACTGAGGCAGAAGTCTCCAGGGGTCACAGGTCACAGCCACAGACAGGGGAGCAACTGACCACGGGGCATTCTTTTAATAAGATGATAGGCAGAATGGAAAGAACACAGGCTTTTAAGTTGGACGGACAGGCTTTTGGATACCAGTTAAACTGCACTCCAGATGTGTGACCTTGGGGAAGTTACTTAATCTTCATTGTCTCAGTTTCCTCATCTGTAAAATGAGGATAATAATTCCTTTCTTGGAGAGAGCTCCTGAGGATTAGTAATGGTGTATGTAAACCATGTACCACATGCCTGCCACATAAAAAGACCTCATTGTATCATCATCATTTTTCCATGATATATATGTACTACTTAGATTCTCTTCTCTGCTTCTCCATAGCATTAGCAAGCACAACTGAAGCAAGCTATAGAGTAACCTATTTATACACATAGGTATAAATGTAATTTCGCCAATTGTGGTAAAAATTCATCTACTGAAGGGGAAATGAATCTGTCCCATTGCAGAGGCTTACGGATGAACCCAACTCAGTTTGAATCTGTAAAGTGACTGCTGTGTAAACAGATTTTATATTCGCAATACAGACTGGCCAACTCAAAATGTGCACGAGGAGGATACAGGACAGGAGTGTGGATTTAAGTTGGACCTTAAGGTTAAGACCTGAAGAGAAACTTGAGACCATGTGTGGACGGCAGGGTCCATCTAAAGGCCTGTCAGGGACAATGCTGTTTGTCGGGCAGCTTTGTAGTAAGAATGATTGAAACTGGGTCCCTGTTGTAGCCTTTTGGCGAAGACACACTCACCTTTGAAGATGATGACTCAAATCTAGTGTAGGGGAAAGTTTCCCAATAGAATCATTTGCCACTGTGTTCTTGGCAAACTTCCTGAGTGTGCAGCGGGACAAGCTTGCTACAAAGAGTAGGTTATGGAAGGGTTAAAATTGAATACAGTCCAAATTTAAGGGTATCGCATTAGAGACAGCATACTTTTCCCCACTAATTCAAACATACATAGTTTTTCCCTCCAGAGTTAAAATAAATCACTAGTTTTTTTGGCATGGGTAGTAGAAGAAAGAAGAAAAGAAAAAAGCTAGACTCTCACTCAGCGAAGTGTCTCGCTCTGAGAAGCGCTCCAGAACTGAGACCTATTGAAGAAACAGTAAATTCTCATCGCCCCTTTAGTCCCCAGGTCCTGGGGGGTGCCCAGCAGGCCAGGAGCCACAACTTAAGTTTCAGTGTTTTGTTGACTTCTGTCTTTGCCTTTGAGCATATATAATTGGGTTTGCCCTTGTTTTTCTTGTTTCCTATTTTAAAGAGTAAGTTTTAGCACTTGCTCTAAAGATTTTTTGTACCTTCAGAGTAGATAAAATACATGAGCTCCAAATGCTGCATTCCATAGATGGTCAGTAAATGCTTGTCACTTTCCTGCTCCTCCTGGAGAGCTAATGTCTTCTCACAGTCTCATTTTGCCTTGACATGACTCCGTGCACAAGGACACCCAAGCCCGGCCCTCTGCCTTACATTGCAGTCCGTCTGAGCCTGGGCCAATCGGTCGCCTTCCCTTAAACTCATTGTGCTAGAGCCGGTCCATCACCTTCCCCTTCACTTCTCTTTATCTTAAGATCAAAAGAGCCGAGTTCACATGTGAGCTCCACCAATGTCTCACAGTGGCCTTGAGCACCTTCCCTGACCATTGTATCCAGACATGCTCAGTGCAGATGCTCTGGACCTTTAACTCCCACTGCTTTGGTTCATTCAGCAAATAGGTTTACCTCCATAATGGAATGTTATAATCAAATATAATCACTGAGTATAATTTAAATAAATAAACCCGACTAATGAGCGCCTTCAATTTGCTAGCTGGGCAAACAACTGGTGAACAAGTAGACGACCCCTGTTTTCAGAGCTCACAGTCTGTTAGAGGATAAAGTAAATTGATCATCACAATGTAGTAAGATTAGCCCTCTGAAGTGGGAAGGCAGGGAGCCCACAAACTGGGCATCGAACCCAAAGTATCAGGGATTATTTCCAACCTGTATCTCAGCTGCATCTCAACCAACAAGCAAGACTCAGCTTGTGAAGAGAGGACAGGTGTGATCTTGCAAAAGCAAAAGGCACGAGGGAAGGACCCGGAAACCTGAGAGAACCTGCTGCACTCAGGAAGCAGGCCAACCTAGGGAAGCTGGCATGTGCGGTGCAAAGCAAGGAGTGGCAAGAATGAACATCAGAGCTGAAATGTAACTCACAACCTGTGATCTAAATAAACCTGTCAAAACTTCATATTTGATTCTCTATTCAATGGAGGAAGAGTGAGAAATGATGGTAAAAAATGTCAGAAGCCTGAGTGAGGATGGTAGAGGGAACTGAGCATTAGCTGGAGAAGAGCACAGGCATAGGGTTAAGGGAAGGTTGTTATTTTGTTGTTGTTCTTACTGTTTTAAGGTAGGAGAGAACTTGTTAACTGATGGAAAGTAGCTAGAAGCAAGAGAGGTGAAGATGCAGGCAGCGAGATCTGTAGTGAGGGTGTGAGAGTGCATGGCTGGAGAGAAGGATGCAGGAGGGACTACATGGACTTAGATGCTCAGGTTTGTAGAGAGGCTCCTGACGACTCCTCCACCTGTTGGCTTCTGTGTTCTCGGAAGTAGTTGATGTCTTCTCCTGGGCTTGAGGTGGTGACAATGACACTGGAAATTTCATTCATTAAGATTTTTATCAAGGGTTTACTTGGTGGGGAGGGTGACTGACATAATGTGACTCCAGACCTCGTAGCCCTCTGTCTGACGGGGGAGACAGATGGAGGGGAGAGCTTGTGGACACACTTCAAGGCAGGGGAAAAGGCACTGATCAGATCGTGCAGAGCTTGGAAACCATGTAAAGACTCTAATGTTTTCTGGAAGAGCCACTGGCACCTGCATTTCCAAGAACGTTAATGAAGCAAGGGAGTGACAGGATCAGAATTCCTAAAAAGACTTCTCCTGACTTCAGGGTGATGATGGGTTAACGTGGCTGTGGAGCAGATGTGGGGCAGCCCCTGGGAGGCTGTTCCAGAGAGGTGACAAAGCTGGGCGTGTCTTGCCCTCACGTGGCAGTGGGGTCTGTGGAGAATAGGAGATGTGACGATGTTTAGGAGCTAAAATTGACAGCCTTTTGCAATTGTTTGGATATAGGGTTTCGTAAGAGAGAAGTATGGAGACTCCCAAGTGTGACCAGAGAGAATGGAGGATGGAAATGATCAACGTGAGGATCTAAGAAATACAATTGCTCAAAAAAACCCAGAATTGCTGAAGAGCATGAAGGTTTCAGTATGTGTGTGGCAGGCTTGAGTGTGTGGCATTACTGCTCCAGGTTGTATGGGTCTCGGAATCAGCAATCCAGGTGTGGGTGTGGAGGGGGGCCCCTGGATGATCCTAGGCTGGAGGTTTCCTTGGCAAGTGTGATAGGACAATGTGTAAAAAATGGGAGGATATTATTAGCAAAATTAGACATGATGGCCCATGGCAATGAAGACATTGAAGGGCTGCTAGATAAAAAGAAAAATGACAGCATTGGAGGTTCTGTGATAACAGGTTTGGGAGGGATAACAGAGTGAGAATCTGAAAGAATCATAGATGAAAGTGACATTGGGAAGTTGAATTTAATACTCTCATAGTGGAACAGCTGTTAGTGATGCCAGGGTTTGCCCCCTACATGGTGAAAGTGAAGTGGAGAAGTTCTCTAGAGCTGGGCGTCAGGGAAGTAAGAGACCAGCATTGAAAGGGTATCTACGTGGATGCTGAGGTTACGGGAATTGAGGTGCAGAGAACGATGAGAGCCGGGTGCTGACAGCTAAGCCGAGGCCTCCACCGGGTTGCCTACTGGGAGCTTTATGGACATTGTGAGGGCACTTTTTATTTTTAATGTCAGAATGGCACAGGTGGCCAGGAATGTAGGCTTGATGTTTCTACAAAACAGAGATCTGACCTGCGTCCCACATGACTTCTGAATGTTGCACTAGACCCTCAGGTGCTGAACCAGACGCCTCCACATGTGGTGGGTTTTAGGAAAACAGGTCTGCCCTCTGTCCCATCCCATAGGGAATTAGGTGTCTACCACACTTACATGGAAAGCTCAGATCATTCGCAAAACAGTCATTACTTTCTCCACTTTGATTGCCTTGACCTGTTTCTCATGTTTCAGGTAGGGCTGGTGCTCCATTACCATATGCCAGTAAGTCTCCTGTTCTACTCCCTTGTCTAATATTTACCTGTACCTTTGGGCTTTCACTTTCCTACACTTCCTTGGACAGAAATTTTCCTGATTGTTTTTATGACTCTTAAGTCCAAATGTATTTATTTTAAGTGGGTATAAACATATGACTTCATAGGATTTTTACTCTAGTCATGCCCAAGCACGTCCATATTGAAATACATTTTCTTTTATTATAAAGTACTTCATAATCTTTCATATATTAGAGTTAGGACATTGTATTAGTTTGGAGGGAGAAATTGTATGTATTTATGACTTATGTTAACTATGAATTTGCATTTCAGGATATAGGTGGGACATTATTGAGGATTATAAAAAGGGAGAGTGGAGAACCCCTTTTTTAGAGAAGCAGGGCAAGTTGTCAGAGAATTGGCACTTGACAACAGTTTGTGGAAAGACAGAAGGTGGTGGTGAATGGCCAGCAGGGGGCAGGGCCCAGCAGTAGCATTAGAGCGAGGATGGCTCCATCCCCAACCAGGGCTCCACACCTCTGCTCACACTTTTCCCTCCACCTGGAATGTCCATCCATTCTTGTCTGTCCACACACATTCCTCATCATCAGCATAAAATTGTACTATTTTCAAGCTCGGAAGAGGAAGTAGGCAAGGGAATGAGCAGTGCCTGGATTCCGTGCTGGGCCCTCTACGTAGGTTTTCATTTATTGCTCCTGAGAAAGGGCGCTCGCTGATCACTTTCAGAACTAGAGTGGAGTCTCCTCAGGCTCAAAGACTTCAACTGGCCCAGTGTTGTAGTCTTCTGGGTGCTGTAATAAACACCACAGACTGGGTGGCTCGTGAAGAACAGAACTGTGTTTCTCCCAGCTCTGGAAGTAGGAGTTGGAGGTCAGCAGGCCAGCAGGGCCAGTGAGGGCTCTCTTCCAGGTCATAGCATTTCGTGTCCTCACATGGCGGGAGGGGCAGCACACTCTGTAGGGTCTTCCATAAGAGAGCCACCCACCCCACTTATGTGGGCTCCAGCCCATGTCAGGCTCCCCTCCTAAAAGCCCCACTCCTGACACCGTGACATGGGATCTTAGGATTCCAGCGTGGGAATTTGAGGGGGACACACATGTTCACCCAAGGCATCCTGCGTCACCAGGCAGGGAGTGAATGAGGGTAGGCATCTGACGCTGGGCAGTCAGGCCTTGTGGCTGGGGCTCAGCCCGGCTCAGGACAGCATCAGCACACAGTGAGGCCACGTCCTTCTCCAACTTGCTTTCAGACTCAGTGTTTGAAACTGTGCTTTGCTTTTGGCCCATCTCTTTCTTAATCAGTTTGTGACTCTCTCCACCCAGTGACACTCAGAAAGCAGCATTCACTTAACCATCTTGCATTCTCCACAACATTGGCCACGTGCCTTGTTTGTTATGGGCAAATGTGTATGTGTTAGCTGATGTGGATCTGTAAGGCCTATGCAAGTGCTCAGATGCTAAGGACCAAGTGAACATGCCCAGTGAAGGAGAGGATCTTGACAAATGTAAATGTGGCTGATGGTTTTGCAGAATTAAAATGCATAGATTTGCATCTAAAATAAAGTTCAAAGATTTTCTTTAAGATCTAAAAACATTTAAAATGGAAATGATCAGTGTCCAGACTCCACTTGGTAGCTGCACATACTTTAAGGCTCCTCTGGGTACCGTTACTCAGATACTCTTCAGTGTGTTTTATTTAAAACATAAATACTTAAAATCTTTTTAATGCAAAATGAGGATTTAAATTTTCAAAGTAAAGAAGCAACCACAGAATTCCTGGCTTTCTCTGGCATCTTCGCCAGAGATAATCTGTCTCCCTGCAGAACTGGGTACACGTCCTCAGTCTGTCTCATGGACTCATGACAAGCACAGGAGCGTTCACACGGTGTTCTGCTCAGTAACAACTTCATATTCTCTTGCTTTTCAGGTCCTGTAGGAGTAGGTTTGAATGAACTGAAACGAAAGCTGCTCCTCAGCGACACGCAGCACTATGGTGTGACAGTGCCCCGTAAGTCCTCCCTGGGTAGGCGGCAGATATCACTAGGTAGCATATATATTCACTAATAATGGCTGCTTGGCACATATGGAGCCCAGCATTGTTCTAAGCATTCACCACCCAGTCCTCACAACAGGCCAGTGAAGTAGGTAGTGACATTATCCACATTTTACAGAGGAGGAAACTGAGACACGAGAGTGATGGGATTTGCCATAGATCACACAGCTCATGGGCAGGGTATTTGTTAATCACAGCTTCCCTTCTCTCAATTTTTATGGCGAATTTTATTTAATACACATATGACATCAACTTATTATTTAAAAATTTTCTTCTAAACGAAACTTTTGACTATTCTATTTCCTAAAGTAAGTGCTAATGTTTTCTAGAGTTTGTCGCCAGCTTTAAGATTAGAAGGACTAAGCCAGAGAGAGCTGAAGGAGGCTTATAATACAGCCCTTTCTTAATTACTTTTTATAGGTAGCAATTGGCAGATAGTGTTAACTGGGCCTTTTATGGCCATATAATCCAAAGATGGTAAGCTTCTTTTCAGCACACAGAACTGGATCTATTTTTGTAAAAGTGGTTTTCATAGGCATTCTTACAAATGAAATGTGATGCTGAAGGCATTATGATATCTAGAATAAATGCCATTTGACTACTTAATATGTTGATCTTAGAAAGCCATGTTAAAGACTAAATTGAAATGTTGGCTTTTTCAAGTGGTTTTAGGACTGTTAAAAAAATAATAATTTGTATATTGCCCTTAGCAGTGTTCTTTAGTTTTGGAAGAGTTCAACTTTTTTTTAAAATTACAGTTTTCTATTACCTCAAGTTACTCCTCGTTACTACATTTTTCCAAATTATTGTTTGTAATCATTTTCAGCCATAAGTTACAGGACTGCTGGTTTCTACCAACAAGAGATGAAAGTCAGAGGAAATGTGGAATTAAACAGCTTTTATTTTTTAACCTTAATTATTCACTTCTCTTATAAAAGCTGAATTGCAACACACGATTAGAAGATTTAAAAAACAATTATTAAGCTTATAGGTGGGTGATTACAAAAGATATCTGGAGGATGGAAAACAGATTATGGAGGGAGGAAAATGAATTTATTCATTTCCTCCTGTGCGTTCACCTCTTGTATTTGCCTTACTTTATTTCATCCTCCAAACAACAGTGTATAATGGGTGATATCTGCATCTCACGGAGGAGACAGTTACAAAGTACACTGACTCACTCACGGTGATAATTGTACTTGAATTTGAAACCAGGTTTTATGGTTCCACTTTTATTTTCTTCCACCTAACACCACACAATCCTCTCAAACTGGAGATTCTCTGTATTGTAGCCCAGTAAGTAGTAAAAATGATTCCTTCTGAAGATGATAGGTATCAGTGAGGCTGTCTAGCAACCATAACCTTCTGTAATAGTTTTGGTATATACTCAAGGACCGAGGGCGAGGCGCCCTGGCCTCAGTTTATCTGTTTACAATAATATTTGCCTCTGAAGTTATTATAGAAATTGACAACATCCAGAAGGGTTCAGGGGCTGGGATTGCAAAGAATTCCCCAAAGTAGTGATTTTCCACTCTGATTCACTTTTAAACGTGTTAATGTCAAAAGATCCCCATACAGTAGGGTTTTCCAGACTTGCCTGATAATAATAATTTTGGGGTGCTTATGAAAAGATTCCCAGGCCTTTCCAAAGAGATTTGCCTTCAGGAAGTTTGGCAGAATGCCTGAAAATCTGCACTTACAGCAAGCGTCCCAAGTGATTCATAACATCAAACATGTTTGGAAAATACAGTCATAGCATCAGCTCAGGAAGATTTAATGAATTAAAGGAGAATATGTTTTGAGAGCAGTTTTGGACCTTTACATGCATTTGCTTTATAAAATGCTTTAGGTAGAGTCTTGACTATTTGGAGAAAAATTATTGCTTTGGTTATATGACCAGTATTCTGTTTAACTCTGTCCAAAAAAATTTATTAAATAGCCCCAGCATGAGCAAATTGAAAAATGTGTGGAGCAGTGGAACTCACACACACTGCTGTGGGAATGTAAAGTAATTCAGCTGCTTTGGAAACCAGTATCAGCTAGGGCTGAGCAAACACAAAGCCTGCGACCCGCAGTTCCACTCCCACCACAAACCCACTCAGTCATTCAGGTATTGTGGTTTGCTGATGTTGATTTTCTGGTCTTGATATACCCTAGAGTTATGGAAGATTGACACCTGCCTCCATTAGGGGAAGCTGAATGATAGTTGCATGAGGTATCTCTGGGTATTTTTGCAACTTCCTGTGAATCTGTAATAATTTCAGTTTTAAATAGTGACTTAAAGGGATGCCAAATCAAGTAAATGCTATTGCTAAAATGGCTGAACAAATTAAAGGATCTTATAACGTTATCCGTACAGCCACATTAAACTTCCAGAGTTGCTTTTAAAGAAACTGGCAGCCAAAGCCCTGTTTTGTGTTGGCTTGCTTCGCTGTGGGCAATTTCATCCCTGACAAGCAATGTCAACATTGTTTTAAGGCCATAGGTTATCATCAACAATGAAGATACAGACTTATCTTCTTAATATTTCAAGTGTGTTTTCCTTTACCTTATGAAGCATGGTTATGAGTTGCATTAAAGTCATTGTCTGATAGTTCTAACTGCTGGGGCACTTTGGGTTGCCATCTATTACCTTTCCCCTTGAGAACTGGTTCAATTCCTTGTTCTTTTATGTTGAGTAATTTTGAATTACATTTTGGGTGTTAATACAGTTTGTATCAATTATAAGTCTTCATATAATGGAGCAGGAAATGCATAATTAACTTTAAAAACTCAGAGGAAATGAGACAGAATTTACGGTCTAAACATAAACTGAGTGATTACTTGCCAAAGTAAAAACAGCATCTCCAGAATATTGAGTCTCGTCCATAATCTACCTGCTTTACTAATGTTCAAAGTGTTCAAATAGTTGCTTGGTGTCTAGGGTTTTTAGCCATAATTATGAGAGGGGATGGACTGTTTTTCACTTGCCATATATCAGCACAGGAACTCCTCAGGGGTTTTTAGTTTTTAAAATTCTCTATTTTCTGCTCCATTATAATTCAGTAGTAAATAATTAGGCAAAATTAGTGAAAGTTTGGAAGTTCAGTAGTATCCCAAGAAGATACTTAAAATTTTGCAAAGAAGGAATAAATAGCATATAGGGACCTTTGACTTCAGTTAGTAAAACAAAACTGATGGCATATCCACTATGTGCATGTGTGTAAGATGTGATTTCAGAGTTTACTGGACAGCCTAGTGGGTATTAGAGTTGCCTTAATAAATGAAGATCAATAAATAATGATAATATTATTTATAAAAGAAAAGTTTGTCCTCAAGGGTTGAAGTACCATTTTTATTTAATTAATGTATTAGAGCATCTTCAAAATACAGTGGCACAGACAATGCAATTTAATTTTAAACCCGTCTTCAAACTAGCAATTTTTAATATTGTTGGAAAATCTGAGTTGACGATAAATTATTAACTAATTTCATTTTTTTATGATTTAAAATCTTGTTTAGGAAAAGTAATTAAATACATGATTTCTCTTCCTTAAGTTGCCTGATACAGACTTTTCTAAACTGTTTAATTAAATCACAGACACTACCAGAGCAAGAAGAAGCCAGGAGAGCGATGGTGTGGAGTATATTTTCATTTCCAAGCATTTGTTTGAGACAGATGTGCAAAATAACAAGTATGTGGAAGATTTTAGAAATTTTGTGTGACTATTGTTTTTAAGCATGTGTCTATGTAGTTTTAGACAACTGAGGGTTCCATTCCATTTGAGACTGATAAAAAGGTAATTCAGTTAATAGTTTTTACCAGTCTGTCTGAACATTTTTAATCACCTAGAGCTGCTATTTTTCTGTAAGTTAAGCATCTAGGAATTACTTTGAAGAGTGAGGGAAGGTTGCTAATGTGTGATTGTGACCTCTGACTAGTTGAATCTTAACATATAATTGAGGTAGAATTTCATTTTAAAAAACAACTGCATAATCAATTCCTGGTTCCAGAGTCTCCTCCACACATACCTTGTTGGCTCTTACAAAAACACTAAACGCGTTAATCATCTTGCTTGTTCCACACCCTCTAGCCAGCCCCAAGTCCCCTCTCCCCAGGCCTTCCATTTGCTTAAGCATGAATATTTTAGGGTATCAGGAAGCAATGTGTGTTTTAATGCGGGATTGTGGGATTTTATTGAAACATCAAAATGCCTTTTCCACGTTTGGCTCAGCGATTGTGTTTTTATAGCACATAATCAGCTGCTCTGGTTCCATTAGTCACCAGCATGGTCCGCCCCTGGTCCTGAAGCTGAGCTTAGCTACTCTGTAGTGTGCAGTGAGATTTCAGTAGTCTCTCTTGTTTGGCTTATTCACTGTTTTATTGCATCACATTAGTTCTGAAAAAGAGGTGATGGAAAACAGTGCTGCTGGACCAAAGTACTTTTTTCTGCTTAAGCGTAATACTAGCAAGTGTTACTGATTTGAAAACATAAAAGAGAAGATTTTTTTAAAATTGACATTCTGTAGTACTTGGCCCTATGTATTTTATTAAAAACAGTAAAAAAAAAAGTCACATGTTCAGCAAAAATATATAATTCACAGATTTATGTCTGACTTTTTTACAGGTTTATTGAATATGGTGAATATAAAAACAACTACTATGGTACAAGTATAGACTCAGTTCGGTCTGTCCTGGCGAAAAACAAAGTCTGCCTGTTGGATGTTCAGCCTCATGTAAGTAAACAGTGAACTGTTCAACACCTGCTGGCCCTTGTGGTCTCCACTTCATGTGAGCATTTCATTCTAGGGTAATTCTGAAGTCTACTCACTTAGAGCATCAGTGTAGCTTTCCTAGTGACCAGAGAACCTAAATGTAATCTGACAAGTCTTTGGTGGAAAAAAAGCCGCTGATACTATTAGGAAAGTGGTGGAGTAGAGGAAGCCTCCAGATCTTGTTCATACTCATTCCAAGTATAATAACTCTTAGTTATTTCTTCTATGTAGTTGGTATTTTTAAAATACATTGCATGTTATATAACAGAAAAGAATACATCCACATTTAAGGTTTTATCATTTTTAACAACGATTTTAGAGGTTCTCGGTCCTCTTTTGATTTTGGCCCTGTAGTATCCTAGAAGTGTGAACTCCCCAGTTAGTGCTGTGGACATTAACGGTCCCATGAGACCCTTACTGCATCTGTCAGGCAGATCCTTGCTGGGCACCCTGGAAGTCCTTACAAATACCGGGGACTAGTTTCCTGTGCCAGTGGGTGAAGCCACTCATTTCCTGTCACACCACATCTCCCTGCGCTGAGACCCTGCCCCCTTTGGGAAGGTGACCCTGCAGTAAGAGCCCCAAGCATTAGGAGGGCACTGGCTCCTGGCTGGTCAGGCACCAGTGATGCACCAGGCCCTCCTGGTCATCCTCTCTGCAGGGGTCCTGGGTCCAGGTGTGCCCCCAACTCCACATCCCCAGGGCTCACCAGCCCCTCCAACCTCTCTCTCCCCACTGCACACATGTCACCGGTCTGCCTGGCCTTTTGGTGGAGCTTATGGTTCATACTCACATCCAGAGAGGCCTCAGCGCACAGGTCAGCAGGGTTCCTCAGCTGTCATCCTTCCATCCGCCACCGTGATTACAGATGAACAGTGTCAGTAATGGTCTGGGAATGCTGACAAGCTTCTGGAAGTAGGCTCTGAAAACAGTGAAAGAGAAGGACTCGCGTCTGAGATCAGAAAGAAAAATGGGACGGTTGGGGGACTTTCGTGTGCGGAATGGTACTTAACTCATAGCACCTTTTTGGTATTTGATTTCTTTTTAGCCACTTCTGTTCAATATTGATTATGGCATATTTCAAAACATTTTTAAATGCAAGTTACATTTTCTGCCATCTTTTCAAGAGTATTTATTGTCAACCAACTGAATAATAGTATACCGAAAGACCGGTCAAGCTTAGAAAGTAATTTTAAGGAATTTTCTCCTTAGAAATTTCAATTTTATTATAAAACTCACTCATGAAGTTATGAAGATATGTAAGAAAACTTACTTTCTGCCTTGTAGACAGTGAAGCATTTAAGGACACTAGAATTTAAGCCCTATGTGATATTTATAAAGCCTCCATCAATAGAACGTTTGAGAGAGACAAGAAAACATGCAAAGATTATTTCAAGCAGAGATGACCAAGGTGCCGCAAAGCCCTTTATGGTAAGTATGAAGGCGGCAGCTGTGCTTACCCCGCGCGGCAGTGGTGGTCCTCCGGGGAGCCTCAGACAGCGGTGATCCAAAAAGCTATAGGTGATGGAGGTATATTTAGGTACATACATGTTGGGTGATTGCTTTTTGTGCTGCTACAGGTGGATCTTACAGTGTACTATTTATGGATATTACACTGACTGAAAACATCTTTTATGCAAACTTTTATATAAAAGACCACTTAGTTTTCAAACTAGTCTTATTTTTAAAGGGAAGAATACCAAGGTCAGTTACTGATACTCCCTGGTAAAGGAAAAATTTAATAATTTGCCTTTTCTGCCTCACCATCAACAGTCCTATTTAGCATACAAAGTAAAAAGAAGGCACCATTGTGGGTGTAGGGCAAAGAGACTCATGTTAATTCAATAATTGTTTTTCCTAAGAATGTTGTTGGCAACAGCAGCTGAGGCATTAACAATGATAATGACATCTGGCATGGCCTTTCATTGCTTTTTGTTTTTAACCTTAAGATAATATAATCTACTTTAGGATCAGAAACAAAAAGTCTGGCATAAGGCTCTCCTGCAGCAGTTTCTGACACTTTACTACAAAGGCATCTTCAGGGCATTGCTATTACACACAGGGGACATAGTCTTAGCTTTGGCTTACATACATTTATGGATATAATGTCAAGAGCTTCCCCCCACTCCTCTTAACACATGTTTAACCATCTATATTTGCAAATTATTGTGGTTATAATGTACAGATCATAATTTTGATTCCCACTACCGTATTTTCTATAATAGATATCCATGCTGAGTAGGTACTGTCATACAGTGTTAGTCATTCAGGGATTGACAGTTAAACTGTCTATTGTGAAATCTTCTGTGAAGTTGAAATGCAGGCTTATAAATTCCTTCAGTATGTTTCAGTGTAGAGTTATTCTATATGTAAATGACATAGTCTTAGCTTTGGCTTATGTACATTTATGTATATAATTCTATAGTCTCGAGCTATATAATCAACTAAAATACTTCCTTGTTTCAAAAATGTGAGTACAAAGGGGCACTTGACAGTTCTGATGAGACATGTCACTTGAGGTCATGGTAAATGTCCTTTTACAAATGTATCCAACTCTGAAAAAGTAGGTGAGGTAAATACCTTGCTATAAATAAACATAAGCAAGGCAAAGCATCAGTTCTCCCCCCATAGCTCTTTCCACACTGCAATATCCCTGTTGTAAATAGGTGACTCTTTATCCTGCAACTCAGGGAAGGCAGGAGTTTTTACTCAGAGAAAACCAGAGGGACAGTATAAGAAATTATGACTTCAGGAGAATTTGTGGTTACAGAGGGTAGCTTGCTTCTGGCTGAGGTGACAGATGAGCCCCGACCAACACCACATAAACTCACTGGGAGAGTGTTGGCATCAGTGCAGTATACTTGCCAGGTTAACCAGTTTTTTGTGTTCATGTTTCCTTTATTAGGAAGAAGACTTTCAAGAAATGATTAAATCTGCACAGATAATGGAAAGTCAGTACGGTCATCTTTTTGACAAAATTATAGTCAATGATGACCTTACCATGGCATTCAATGAGCTAAAAACAACTTTTGACAAATTAGAGACAGATATCCATTGGGTTCCAGTGAGCTGGTTGCATTCATAAGTAAGGGAAATCTCCACAGCATCTTTCTGTAGAGTGCATGGTTGAATCAGTTATCATTTTGGTGGTAGGGCTTTTTAAATCTCTCTTGCTGTTATAGATGTGCAATCTTGGTTAAAATTGAATGTTCTCTTTTGTATCATTTTACAACCTTATTTCAAACACAGTGTTTGAGTATAAGATCCAAAATCAATATTTACACACTGTATTCTGAGCAAAGCTCTGAATCATCTGGTTTCCTTAATAGATAGCTCTATCTCCAAGATGGAGTTGTACTTTTCAGAGAGACATATATTGGAGTTCAGGGCTTCAGGTCTCAGGCATGGTCCCCTCCATCCAGTCTGCAGGGCAGCAGGTGATGCCATTAGCAGCCATGAGCCACCCCAAACATGGCAGCTTTCTGTGTTTCAGGTAGACCATCACTAGTTCTCCTGGGCTTGCAGTAAGATGGAGTCTGATTATTCTAAAAAGTGCAGTCTTTTTTCTTAGGTATGCACAATATATTCACACTGGATGCATTTAAAAATATTTCTTAAAGGAATTACTGAAAATTTGCCTTAGTGAGTGGCCTTTGTGCTACAACTTGTGAAAACTACAGTAGCACTTATATGTGACTCAAATATTTAATAAGGGAAGACAGACTTCTTATATATTTAACTAAAAACCCTTCTTTACAGCATTCATCTTAGTAAGAATGGCCAAATCTTGGGAAAATAATTACAAAAGACATTTTTATTATAAATCCTCAGACCACATTTTAGAGTCACCAAAAAGGT
Source organism: Manis pentadactyla (assembly GCF_030020395.1). NCBI lineage: Eukaryota > Metazoa > Chordata > Mammalia > Pholidota > Manidae > Manis > Manis pentadactyla. Next base: position 114,425,640 of record NC_080021.1, on the reverse strand, counting down.
TGTTTTAGCTGGTTTTGGATTTTCACAGTAAATTACAAGAATGTGATTCTTGTTCTAAAAAGTACATGTCTTATAAGTTACAGTTAAGGAAAATGTGATCATTTTTCAAATATGCAATAAGATGTATTTTAGAACACTTTTCTAAATGTAATATCAAATTATTTTTTCATCATCAAAATAATTGGCCAGATATCCTAATCTTGCCATTTTTAAATAAGTTTAAGAGAGACTCTTACATTTTATGTATTTAGGTGGAATCTCTCATTTTTCCTTGATACTACTGATCTTCAGCAAATACTAGAAATGTCCCAAGTTGTGTAAGAGAGAACATGTCCTGCCAGTCAGAAGTCATTGCATTTGAGAATTTAGATGTCATATTTAAGGAAAAATAGAATGTAGTAAAATTTTATATATTTATGAAATATTTAAAAGGCATATTTTTTTTAATTATCAAATGGGGCTGTTCATAAAATAAATTGTATGTAGAGATGTCATAATTTAACATAATAGTTTTATAAGTCAAGGTCAACATTCCATGTAAATATTTGACCTGTATTTGAACACAGGTCCCCATGAGTGTCATCTGTGCACTGCATGTCTGAAGGCATTATCCACTGAATTTCTTTCACACATTTCATATTAGAAACAAAAACTCCTGCAATGGCCTTGATACCCACATACACCAAAAGAGAGAAAGTCTGTTTTCAGTATGGTTTTAATATCAGATTTGACAATCCTCTTTCCCACCTTGTTTTTCAAGTTGTATGGCTGGTCTAAGAAAATACAAATCTTAGTTTGGGTAGAATATTTTTCTCTTTGAATATTGATTGAAATTTCCTATAAATCAAGATTTCCTGTTCAAAGAGTAACAAGAAATGTAGGATGATTTAGGCAGTCCAAATTCTTTGTTCTGAAATACCTGCATGAATTCTTTATTCTGGGGGTAGAGAGTGTAAAGTGGTAGAAACTGAGTCCTTTTGTTGTTAGTAGTGATGAAAGTGTTATAAAAAAAACTGTCCAGACCTTTCTTTCTTTATACAATAGACCTGAACAATATTTTTAAATAATGAAAAGGGGCGCTGAAGCAGTTTGAGAAACCTTTTATCAGGTAGAATATATAATGTTGCAAGTAACATTTACATGACCATCTTGATGCCTGGAGATCAATTTAATGATCAGAGTTAAAATTTAATGAGTCAGTGAACTCCAGGGCTTTGTTGATAACTGTAGGCCCCCTCGCCCCCAGGGAAGGCTCACACTATGCTTCTCCCTCTACTAGTTCTTCAGGCAGCCTGCTGCCAAGACAGTGTGTCAGTACTATTTGAGTGAAGAGGAATGTTTATATTTTTAAGTCCCATATATTTAAAATCCAAGATCAAGAAGGAAACTTTGTATTCCCATGGTTAACAAATTAGAATCAATTAAAAATTTTAAAATGAAATTGACATATAATTTTTTACTTACCAAGACAGACGTTCTTGATATTTTTAAGGCTGACATTCCTTGTATTGTGTATTGATGAGATGTGCCTAAATTGTAGTAATTTGACAGGCATATAAACTTCTCAGATTTATAAAACTGTTAAAAGCTTCCTGAAGATAGAGTTTATTATTTATATGGTAAGGATTTATAAATAAATGTAATGGAAAACCTCTGATCTTAATAAAGAACCTTCAAATGATGTGTTTTCTTGAAAATCATTTTAGTGTCAATTATCTTGTTTCCTACAGTAGAACAAATTCTGTTTTCTATTATATTGGGTGACTTATTTGAAATTGCCATCAAAAAATAATTTTGTATTTGTTTGAGATACACATTGGTTTCACCAAGGTTGCTGGAAAGATGGAATTCACTAGGCTTGCTCTTACTGTATGGTGCAGCTGTTTGAAGATGTGGAGAAATACAATGATCCAGGCCTATCCACCTCTCCCCAGCTCCTCCCCATCAGGAATCAGCATTATCCAAATCCTCTTCCTTCCTTCCAGTTAGGCAGAGCTAAACTTTTTCAGATGCACATCTGAGGACAAACTGCCATCTGCTTACACAGACAAACCAGTTAGTACTGGCCTTGCTTCAGCAGTTGGCCCAGGTAACCCCCAGCTCTGCTTCCACTGAAAGATTACATGGTATAGCAGCAGCCTGGAACCTAAAGCCAGAATTCTTGAGTTCAGGTTCTGGTTTTGCCTATTATCTGCTCTGCAACCTTGAGAAAGCCATTTAATCTCTCTAGTCCCCATTTTCTCATCAGAAAAATGGAGGTAAGACCAGTGCTTACCTGACAGGGTTGTGGTGGGCGTGAAGGAATTGCTCCATGCAAATGCTTGGGACAGAGCCTGGGAGAGAAGTGTTCATTAATTGTGAGCTCCATCATGCAATTTAAATAATGATAATCATCTGTGTAAACAGTTCCCCTATTAGTAAACTCACTGGAAGTTTCCTAATAATTTCTATTACAAACTTTATTATTAAAGAAAAATTCCATTACATCCAAGTGATACATTAGAATCCAATTAAGTAATCCTCAATTGGAAAGTGAACAGATTCTTATTTTTAGCTGCTAGGAGGTGATGTAAAATCAGTTTGGAAGAAATGTCTCTTAATTAGATGAATGCTTGCTCAGTTATCCTTAAGCTTCTGGAGGACAGGAAATATTTTACTTTTATAGAAGCTATTTTATACACATATACCTACACAGGCCAAATTGTACTTATCAATCATCAAACATCTATATGATTTCCATACACTATCTCATGTAATCCTCACAACTACCTTAAATGGGAAACAGTATCTTCATATTTTACAGTTGAGGAGACTGAGGGGTGGGGCTTGCACACCTTGTGCATGGTGACAGGTAATGAGACCTCAGGGTTTGACTCATGGTCTGACTTCCTCCAACTCCATGCTGTTTTCACTGCATTGTGCTTCCTGATGTTAATGTAAATTGAGCCAAAGCTGGAAACAGGTGAGATTTGGTAATTAGGGGAGTGACTGTCCATTTTATGCATGTACAGTTAGCAAGGCATTTTCTCAAGACACTATTGCTTTTGTGAGACATAACTTGACCTATCTATGTCCATATGAGTGCCTTAATCTTTGGACACTGGTGGTTATTGGAAGCATACAGAAACTTAAGACAATTACATAGCATAATATGCAATTGTCTTTAGTCTGCATCCCAGTCCTTAGTGATGAATCATGGATGATCTAAAGAGTCATGACAGTCTCTCTGCAGAGCTTGCTCAGCTGGTCATGCTACCCAATTCCAGGTAATGTCTGTTGAAGGGGCTAAGAGTTGTTCCCTGATTTAGACAACTGCAGATGGGAATATTCTGTGCTTTTCCACATCCTTCCCATTTGAAATGCTTCAGTGATGTGATGCTTGTCAATATGAGAGCCACAACCCTAACCCTAAACCAGAGGATGATAAGGCTAATCTATGGGAGATGACTGAGCATAAAAAGGAAAAGACTAAATCCATACAATTGAGCTCCTGAACCAATCCTGGGACCTCCTGCCTCTAACTGCAGAATCAACAGTAAATGTTCTACTTATGCACTGTTTGTGGGTCTATAAACTGGTACAGCAATTATGAAAAACAGTATGGCAGTTTCTCAAAAAATGGAAAATAAAACTATCATATGACCCAGCCATCTCATGTTTGAGTGTACATTTGAAGGGAATGAAAGCACTCCCAGCGATACCTGTACACTCATGTTCACTACAGCAGCGTTCACAGTAGCCAAGGAAACAACTGAAGTGTGGATCAACAGATGAATGAGTAAAGAATGGAAACACAGGGATATTAGCCATAAAAAAAGAAGGAAATACTGCCTTTTGGATGGGCATTGAGGGCATTATGCCATGTGGAATAAGTCAGAGAAAAGCAAATAAGTTACTTTTTTCTCACTTGTATATGGAATCTAAAAAACCCAAATTCACAGAAGAAAATAGAATGTGGTCCTCAGGGGCTGGGGGAGATGCTGGTCAAGGGTACAAACTTCAGTTGTAAGATAAATAAGGTGCAGGATCTAATGTATAGTGTGATGACTCTAGTTAATAATACTGTGTTACAAACTTGGAAGTTGCTAAGAGAGTAATTCTGAAATGTTACCACCACACACAAAAAGTAATGATGTGATGTGGGGGTGTTACCTAACTTTACTGGAGTGATCATTTCACAATATATACATGTATCAATCACTTTGTATACCTTAAACTTGCAGTGTTATATGTCAGTTATATCTCAGTAAAGCTGGGGAAACAAATTAATATTTTGATGGTTTAAGTCCCTGTTAGGCTACTGTTTTTACTTGCTGAAAGTACTCCTAATGGAAAGCATCTCTCTTTTACCAAATGTTGTCTTTGTGCTCAGCTGTTACCTGCTCTGAGTGACACACTGAACTTTAATGCACTCTGGGACCTACAGGGTGGACAACAGCAAGAGACTCCATTTAAATTTTATTTTTCTTGGGTTCCACTTTTTTCCCTCCAAATTTGGAGAAAGTTACTGTTTTGGACTTACAAATTTATCATGGTTTTAAGTCTGTCATTTTTAACAAAGTAATACCTATTTAACTTGACTTGGGCAACAGTACAGTTGACCCCTGAACAATGTACGGATTAGGAGTACTAACCCCTGTGCAGTCAACAATCTGAGGATAACATTTGATTCCCCAAAACTTAACCTGCTATTGACTAGAGCCTTACTCATCACACAGTTAATACATATTGTGTATGCTATATGCATTATATACTATAATGTTACGGTAAAGCAAGCTAGAGAAAAGAAAATATTTTTTCAAATTGTCACAAATCTCCAAGGATAGCAAATATTTTCCAATATATTTATGGAAAAACATTCACATGTAAGTGGAACCCTCACAGTTCAAACCCATGTTTGTTCAAGGGCTAAAGGTAATAACAAAAGGTTCCATTTGTTGGACCTGTTTTCTGTTCCAGGCACTCCCCTAATGGGTAGTATATGAACACAGCAAAGATCTAAATAGCAATATATTTAAGTAACTATGACTTCACAAAACAATATAACTGCAAAAGTGAAAGAAAAGCTATATAACAAAGTGAAAACTTATGAAAACATATTTCTGTCAGGAATTTAGAAGATACCAAAACAGGATGGAGGAGTGAAGGAAGCAATACAAGTGTACTTAAATGGAAGTTAATTATTTTTTTAAAATTTCAAGGCAGTCACCTGGGGACTAAAAGTAAATCCAAAGATGAATTAAAAACAGAACCCACTAAGTGAGATGCTGGCAACAAAACCCATGCTTCTCCTACTACATTTTTAAATGGTGTAAAACTCATCTATGAAGAAATGTCTTCTCAACTACATCAAAATTGACACCAACCATATACTTCCAGAAGAGAAAGATTTAAGAGGACTGGCAGTGATACATGAAACATGCAAACCAAAGAAAGCAGAGAGCATGAGAATAACATCAAAATTGAATTCATTGTTAATTGGGTCAAAAGGTCATCCTGTGGTCATCAGTGGTATAAACAACACAAGGAAGGGTATTGAAGACAAAACCTACAGAAACACGGTCGACAGAACCACATCGTTGGTAATCCTTAAAAACTTAGTCATTGAAGAGAAACAGTTACAGGAAGTCCAAGTATCCGGATTCCTCAGGCTGATCTCTTAGCAGTGGGATTACACATTCTATTCCAGAGCCTCACTGAGCAGAAACAGTCCTAATACAGGCCACAAGGAAAACCCCATTAAATTCCAAAACATTTAAGTAACTTCAAATTATATCTTATCACAACAGTGCAATAGAACTAAAAATGAATACTGAATAGAACCCCAACAAAATACCTCCTGAAAAATTATAAATTTTTAAAAAGTATTCTGGTCATTGAGGAAATACAAATGAAATTGAAGTCTATTCAGGAAATAACAATGAAACTATCCAAATCTATGGAATATGACTAAAACAGCTCAGGAAAATTTGCTGCCTTAAAAGCTTTTCTAAGAAAAAGAAATAATAAACATTGGCTTAAGCAACACAAGAAAGAATAACATGAGTGGTGTTTTGGCTAGGTTATAATATACACTGAATTTTCCAGGAACGTACTACCGTGTAAATCAAAGGAAGGTTGTACTTGTGTTTTCCAGAACTGTTCTGAGAGTTTTTCACCATTTTGGAACATGATGTCACTAGTGGTAATGCCACTCCTGGCCTCTGAGTCTCCAATGGGGTGTGTCAGCACACACTCTTGCTGTGGCTAGAGTTTGACTACTGTTGTCTTTAGGGACAGGCTGCTTGAGTTTGTACGTATCAAAATGTATATTTTATTTCAATTGCTTTCATTTCTCCCTTACATTACAATGGAGTTTCATTTTACTCAGGCAAATTACACTATCTGTGGATTTCATTTCAGGATAGCAAAACAGATGTTAACAAAATTTCCCCTAGGAAGGGACCACAGACTATGACACGGTTAGTTATTGCTGCTTCAGATGCATGGCCGTTAAAATCCCTCCTCCTGTTCTGCTGCACTCTTTGCATTTCACTGCTCATCCAATTTTAATAATATATTTTATATGATTAATATGTAACTGAGCATCAATTAGTATCCTCAGAGATACTGCTGCTATGAACAGGCTGCTGAAGAAGAAAGTAATCTTCAGAGTTGAAAATATTTTCAAAACTAATAGGATCAAATAAAAAAATGGACATTATCACAGACCTAAGCATTAAATTAAAAGATCAAGCTAATACTCTCCCAGAACATAGTAAAAAAAGGATAAAGGATGAAAATTGAGGACTTGTTGAGACATGGAAAATAGATCCAACAGATCAGTATCCACCTAGTAGGATTTCCCATTAGGAAAAATTCAAAGATGTAAACAATAGAATCAACTTACCTTCATTGAAAATAGGTCTTAAGATTTAAAGATCCAGACACTTCTGTAAATTTGTGAACCTCAGCAATAAGGGATCCCATAACCTGAGGGAGTGGGGGGCAGAGTGGGGGCAGGGGAGCGAGGAAAGAGGGAGATGTTACCTACAAAGAAATGTAAAGTCTGCTGGGCATCAAAGGTCTCATCTGCAACAGGACACTAGATGACAGGGACACATTATGTACTGTGGAGAAAATGGGTATGGGCCTAGAGTTTTTTTAACCAGCCAGACTACCATTCAGGAGTGGCAATAAAACAGACTCAGACAGACATGGACTTAGATATGTTTACCACCCCTATATTCTTCCTGGAAGAAAGACTCCCAAGATGCACTCCAGCAACAGAATGAATGTATGAGAGGAAGGCGTGAATACAACAACCAAGGGGTAAGTAAAAGAATCAGCACCACTTAAAATATTAAAGGGCATGTGGGATCAGATCACTGCTGTACCACTTCTTAGCTGTGGTACCTTCATCCAAAGTACTCTTGCTCCTTGGACCTTCGTTTCCTTATCTGTAGGAGTAATAGTAGGATGGGCACAGCAGGGTTTGTGAGATGGTCTACATAAAGCCCTTAGCACAGTGTTTGCATCTGGTAAGTGTTTGACAGATATTAGCTGTTACATAGACGGTAGCTTCAGATTGCTAAAACCTTTGTAGAGGGTAGTATGCAGCTCCAGCAAAATACACATGCCATTAGACCAAACAGTTTCATTTGTATGCTTGTGTTCACACAGGTGTGTTAACTGCAGAATTTATTCTGGAAAAAGTTAAAACTATCAGACAATGATCAATGAAAATGGTAAAATATTTTTGACTACTATGCCACTATTTTAAAATGCAAGATGGCTCTTTTTGAATCATTATAATGTACATATAAACATTGTGTGATACCTATTCACACTTTGCCTCAGTTTCTGCATGTGCAAAGTGCAGATAATAACAATGCCCACCTCACTAGGATGGTTATAAGAAGCAACCCTAATATTTGTGATAATGCTCAGAACTATACTCAGTGTGGTACAAAGGTCAGTCGGTCATTTTCTTAAATTCTAGGCTCTCGTTTCCAACTGAATCATATTTCCTTGATTAACTCTCATGTAAAAATGTTCACTAGCAACTACCAGTTCTATCATAGATACATCTCTTCTTCACCCACTGGTATTACCTCAGCATCTCTTGCTGGACCTATTCCAATGCCCCCCACTGGCCCCTCCTGTAGTCTGGCCCTGCTGTTAGTTCATCCTAAATATTTTCTTCCTGAGATGTTTCTAAAATTTGATTATGATACTCTTTTGCTTAAATCCTTTCAATGTCTTACAACTCAATAATAAAGAATGGGCAAAGATTTGAACAAAGATCACAGAATGTACAAATGGCCAATAAGGATATAAAGAGATGCTCAGCATCATTAGTCAACAGGGAGACACAAATTGAAGCCATAATGAGACACCCCTATACAGCCATTAGGTTGGCTAAAAAGAAGAAGTCATGCCAAGTTATGGCAAGGATAACGGGGACACTCATGACTGCTGGAGGGGGAGAAAATGGTGCAGCCACCTGGAAAACAATTTGGCAGCTTCTTAAGTTAAACATACTCCTATCATAGAATGCAGCCATTCCACTTATAGAGATTTCACCAAAGAGAAACAAAAGCCTGTGTTCACATAACAGTTGTGCACAAATATCCCTATCAGCCTTATTTGTAATAGGCCCAAACTGGAAACAACCTATATCAATGGGCAAAAGGATAAACACATCATGGTGTGTCCATGCAATGGAATAGAACTCCACAATAAAAATGAACTAATGAAACATGCAACAACATGGATGAATCTCAAAATTGTTACACTGAATGACAGGCAAAAATAGAAAACAGTGCATGATTCCAATTACAGAATATTTTCATTGTAATCTACAATGACAAAGCCGGTCAGTGATTTCCAGGGCATGGGGAAGGAGATGGAGAGGAAGAGGAATTACAAAGGGTACAAGGAGACTTTGGAGGGTAATAGTCATTTTAATTAACTTTTAGTTATTTTGATGGCTTCACATTACACATTTCTCAAAAGTGATCAAATATTATGCAGTTTCGTGTACTTAATTTTTACCTCAGTAAAGTTGTGAAAAATGAGACAAATCCTGAAGGAAAAAACAAGCCAGGCCCATGGAGACCTGGCTCCCAGGCATCTACAGTACGAAACAGAACTACCCAATCCTGGTTTAAAAAGTATTTCATGATGTATACTGGCTGGATTTTGACCTTCATTTCCATCTTGGAGCTCTCCGGCGCCTCATCCAGACCTGTGACGGCGCTGGCCAGACAGCACCTCAGTTCCCTGCCTGTCAGTCTGTCTGACCCTGCCTCCCCATCTCTGAACGCAGGACGAGTTCAGGAAGGATTTACTGCTAGCAGGTTCCTCTCCCACCCTTGGAGTGCCTGGCCTCTCAACCGTTCGTGGGAAGGTGGGAGAAATAAAGGAAATTTAACTAGACGGAAGACTATTTGGTAGTTTCTGGAAGTGTAGCTGATATTTTAGACTTACGGATAGGTTTTTGAGGAAGAAGGGAAATTAACCCTGTAACTCTTCACACAGGTCTCCAGCTGGTGGAGTAGGTGGGCCCGCTGTCCAGCAGACTGCCATTTCCTGTGGGGGTTAGAAATACCAACTGTGATGAAAACTTGGGGCCAGGTTCTCTCAAGAATTAGAGAATAAAAACCTGGCGCCTCATTTTCAGGCCCATTTTATAGTCTATTATGAGTTGGAGAATATTCTTTGGCACTTTCTGGTAGCTGAGATGAGCAACGTGTTTTTATAAAGTGTAATTCCTTTATCCCCACAGTTCCTAAATATCAGTTGCTTTTAACAACTTAGGGTTTTTTTTCATTATATTCCTGAAAAACAAAATACTCTTGGGACTCAGTCCTTGTAAGGCAGGTTGGCAGAAGACATTCTTATATGCAAAAAATTTACCTAATTGAGATTTTCTTCACTTAAACTCTTTACCTCATGTATCTATATCTACCTTCTCTACCTTCTGTGTTCTCAGGCTTAGTTAATGGCTCTCCTGTCTCATTGTCCAGTCTCTCCTCATTCCCCTCTTCTTCACTGTGGGAGGCAGAATTCTAAGATGACCCCCAGAATCCCCACTCTGGCATACATACACCTTCTCCCACTTGTATAATCAAACACTAAATCAGGTGTGGCTGTTAAAGGGATTTTGACAAATGCCATTAAAATTCCAAAGCAGTTTGCTTTAAGAAAGGGAGAGTATCCTGGGCTTTTCCTGAAGAAAAAGAGTTGAAGTGTGAGAAGGATTTGACATGAGAGAGATTCTCTATTGCTGGCTTTGAAGATGGAGGGGACCACATGCCAATAAAGGCAAGTGGCCTCTCAGAGCTACAAGCAGCCAGAAAGCTAGCACCTCAGTCCTACAACAGCAAGGTGAAAGGAAAGGAGCGACACAGAGCAGCAATTCACCGGAGAATTCCGCTTTATTAGGGAAAGGTGCTGGGTTATATAGGAAGGGGCATGAGCTGATTGAGGTGTCACTTCTGCGGGGCTGGTGGCTATTGTCTAGGTGCTGGGATTAGGGGGGCGAGGGGTGATTGGGCTTCAGGTGGCGCCGGCGGGAACCGAGGACCCAGAAGAGAAGCAGGAAGTTCTCCATCTTATGGGTGGGGGCCCTTCATTCCCCCCTTTCTCTTCTATGGGGTTGTGGATGTTGCTTTCTCTCTGACAGCTTCCTGCTGAACGGGGGCGGAGAAGGGAGTGAGGGCTTGAGGACTGGGAGGAAAGGGTTGATAGGACTCCCCACAGTAAGGACGAGTAGATGTGGACTTCTTCAGGTTGGAAATCAATGAAGGTTCCCTGTAACCATAGGTTAAGGACTTGTTGATTCTAATGGTGCCAAGAGGATACGGGTGCCAGAAGCCAGGCGTCTGCGGCCATTGTTTCCAGGAACAGTTTCCAGTGGAGAGAGGGGTCCATCTCAGCGTGTGGTGAGGAGGTTACGTGAGGGTGAGGGATCTTCTGTGGCTAAAAGCTGGTAGTTCCTGAGTAAAAGCTGGTTGAAAGTTTGATTAGAGATTTTACTAACTTGAGATTTGATAAACTTTACAAGGCAAGAAGAGACAGGCGAGAAGAATGATTATTATAGGGCCTGCAATGGGCCAAAGCCAGGTAAGGAAGGGGTTTGTTAGTATTGAAGAGAATGGGTTGGAGGAGTAATACTGTGGGTACTGGGAGTTACCCATGTAGTGAATGGTGCAAGACCAGTAGGGACATCCCCGTAGGTGTCTGGCCATCGCCTGCAACAGGCTTGTTTTTGGTCATAGAGGAAGCAGAGGTAGGGAGAATAAAGGTAGCTGCTAGTGAACACTTCAGTGGAGGGAGGAAGTGGAGGTATAAAGGCTCGCAGCAGCCTTTCAGAGGGCAGTCTGATGTGGCAATGAGGGCAGTAATTTTTGTTTGATGCTGTGTGTAAGTCTGTCTGACTTTGAATTGCCATACAAAGGAGGCTGGGGTGGCAGGGAAGACAATAGGAATGAGGAAAAAAAGCAAGAGAGAGCGAGGGAGCAGTAAAGGAGGAAAAAGTCATGATTCGGGTATGGATGGCAAAGGGGGTGAATGGGATTTTGGAGGAAAGAGGACAGTAAGGTCAGGAGTCTGGAGGGAGGGAGTCTGTAAACTTTTGTAGGTTAAGAGATCCTTTAGGTGATGTGGGGACAGAATGGTAAGGGGCGCCCCGAATGTCAGTTTATGAGCTTCCTTCTGCATGAGCTGTCCAGCGGCTAATGCCCATAGGCAGGGGGCCCATCCCCGAACTGTGGGGTCTAATTGCTTGGAAAGATAAGCTACTGGGGCAAAGGATGGGCCATAATATTGGCTTAGGACTCCTAGAGCTTGACTGGACCTCTCATGAATGTATAATGAGAAGGGCTTTGACAAATCAGGAAGATGGAGAGCTGGGGCTTCCACAAGGGCTCCACGGAGCTTAATGAAGGAGTGTCGGGGTGAGGAGGATAATGGTTCTTCAGGGGGGCCCTTGCTGAGGTCGTATAGGGGTCTTGCCAACAGGGAGAAGTTAGGGATCCACGCTCTAAAATACCCAGCCAGGCCCAGAAAGGAAAGGATTTCTGTCTTGGTTTTGGGAATGGGCAGGTCAGAGAGCAGCTGTTTTCTGTCTAAGGTAATGGACTTTCTTTGTTGAGATAGAAGGAATCCGAGGTAAGTGACAGAAGGGGAAGAGATTTGAGCTTTGATGGGGGATACCCGGTAACCTCTGGAAGCTAGAAGGTTAAGTAGGGAGGCAGTGTCAAGTTGAGACTGTTCCCACGAGGGACTGCAGAGTAGAAGATTGTCCACGTATTGTGATAAGGTGGACTCAGAGTGATCATGATGAAACTGTTTGAGGTCCTGAGCTAGGACCTGTCCAAAAATATGGGGACTATCTCGGAAGCCTTGTGGCAAAACTGTCCAAGTGAGTTGTTCAGAATGTCTTGTGTATGGGTCCATCCAGGTGAAGGCAAAAAAATCTTGGGAGGAGGGGTCCAGAGGGGTAGAAAAAATGCATCCTTGAGATCTAGGACTGAGAAGTGGAGGCCGAGGCAGGGATCTGCGATAAAAGGGTGTATGGATTTGGGACTAAGGGATGGATAGGGACGATGGCCATGTTGATGAGGCGAAGGTCTTGGACGAGGCGGAAAGATCTGTCGGTTTTTTTAACAGCTAATATGGGGGTATTAAATGGGGAGTGAGTGGGTCTGAGGTAATTTTTGTTTAAAAGATCTTCAATGATGGGTTGGAGGCCTATGAGGGCTGAAGTGGTTAGGGGGTATTGGGCCTGACAGATATGCTGAGAGGGGTCACGTAATTTGATAGAGGCAGGAAGACATAGAGCCACGGAGGGGCTTGTAATGTCCCAAACTTTGGGATTTACAGGGTGTATGAGGGCAGAACTGGAGCTTTCATTGGGTAGAGGGGGGTCGTCGGCTATGAGGGCCATCAGAAAGGGAGTACTGGGGGCTGTGGGAGTGGGTATAGTTATGGAAACATGGAGGAAAGGATGTCCCGTCCTAGTAAGGGGATGGGACACTGGGGCATAACCAGGAAGGAGTGGGAGAAAGGTATGGGACTGTCTTGGATTGTGCATAAAAGGGGGGGGGGTTTAATGGGAAAATCTGTTTACCTCCTACCCCGACTATAGGAGTAATGGCAGGCGTGGTAGGGCCCCGGTATTCCTGAAAGACTGAGAAGGTGGCTCCTGTATCTAGGAGGAAGGAGATGGGGCGACTGTCTACTATTAGCGTAACCCTGGGCTCCTGTTTGGTGATGGAAATGGTTGGGCGAGAAGCCCCTGGGCCCCGTCAATCTTCTGCCAGCCCCACTACAGCGGGCTTAGGATGGGGGTTGTTCGTCCGGCCTCCCCTTTGGGTGGCTGGGCAATCAGACCCCCAGTGGCCCTTTTTGTGGCATCTGGGGCATGGGGTGGTAGGAGATCTGGGGGAGGGGCACGCCCTTGACCAATGTCCTTCTTGTCTGCAGTTGAAACAAGCTCCGGGGTGGGGCTTGTTCGTGCAAGGGCACCCAGGTTGTGGTTTTATCAGCTGGGCCAACATTTGGAAATTGGCCTGATCAGCCTTTTGTTTACGGCATTCTTTCTCCTCCTCCTGGTTATGGAAGACTTTAAAGGCCACTGTTAGGATCTCAGTCTGTGGGGTAGTGGGGCCCTGTTCTAACTTTTTGAGTTTAGCTTTAATGTCGGGGTAGCTTTGAGCTAGGAAGTATGTCATAAGGACATGTCTCCCGTCAGGCGTTTCTGGGTCCAGGCTGGTAACTGTAATAGGGCTTGAGTGAGTCTGTCTAAGAACTCAGAGGGAGCTTCCTCCCTCCTTTGAATTATGTCTTGGAGCTTTTGAAAATTGACTACTTTATGAGCTGCGTTTTTCAGACCTGCTATTAAGCCGCAGGCGAAGATATCTCGAGAGCGGAGGCTGACGGCGGTGGGGGACTGAAGGGTTCTGGCTCAGTCTGTGGGGGAGAAACAGGTGATGGGGGCAAAGACAGAGGAGGCTCCTGGGACTTAGTTAGAGGGGGGCTGAAAGGCTCAGGCTTGATCTTCAGGGGGGTGAGGTGGGGGAGGAGATGGTGGTGGAGGAATGGGGAGGGGTTGTAGGAGAGGAGGGGAAGGGAGTGGGCGGGAGGCTTCTGCGGGGGAGACAGCTTGCAGGCTAGGGGAACTTGGGGGGAGGCGGGGGGAGGAGGAGGCGGCGGCGGCGAGGGGGGCAGGAGGAGGAGGCGGAAAGCTTCGGTATAGGAAATCTTCCATTTTTTTCAGGCGCTGGCAGTTGTTAAAGAGATCGCGAGTGATGTTAGGATCAAGAGCTCCCCCTGCGGGCCATTGGTTGTTATTGTCTAGGGGGTATGTCGGCCAATCTTGGGAGCAGTATTTGCGGAGAAGTTTTGGTTTTATATCAGGCGTCAGGGAGAGGGTGGCTAGATGCTTGAGCAGGCATTCAAGAGGTGAACTTTCAGGGAGGGATGAGGAGGCTCCCATAGCTAAAGGACAGAGAAGGAGACAAACGGGAAGACGAACGGAGACCCTCGGACTGGGAGCAGACCTCAAGGAGACAAAGGGCGTCCCCGATGGTCCTTGGTGGTCTGCGGAAACTCGTATACGAGTCGGAATTTCTTAGGAAGTGTGGGTCGTCACCCAGACTTCCCTAGAAGGCAGAGTGCCGGGGTCACGAGGTACCCAGTACTAGGAGTTTTCGGCGGAAGGAACAGAAGGAGGAGGGAGGAAGGGAGCGTTCTCATCCGCAAAGGAGTCACCTCGTTTATGGCTGTTGGAGGAGGGGCCTGAGGGTCCGCCGCAGCTGTGAAGGCCTGAGGCGGGGAGAGTTCTCTCCTCGTCCCCGAGCATCAGGGCCTTGCCGGACGATCACGGTCAATGGCGCTGCGATAGCTCGGGGAAGAGCGGCCCGCTCCAGGGGAAAACTTACCCAAAGACCAGAGAGGAGTGGTGAGTGTGATGAGCCAGCACCAGAAAAAGAGGACGAGGGCAAGCTGCTGCTGGTGTCGGGGGAAGACGGGGCCCAGTTGGGGTGTCCCGTCTCCTGGGTTTCAGCACCAATGAAAGGAAAGGAGCGACACACAGCAGCAATTCACCAGAGAATTCCGCTTTATTAGGGAAAGGTGCTGGGTTATATAGGAAGGGGCATGAGCTGATTGAGGTGTCACTTCTATGAGGCTGGTGGCTATTGGCTAGGTGCTGGGATTAGGGGGGCGAGGGGTGATTGGGCTTCAGGTGGTGCCAGTGGGAACCGAGGACCAAGAAGAGAAGCAGGAAGTTCGCCATCTTATGGGTGGGGGCCCGTCACAAGGAACCGTATTTTTCCTACCACCACATGAGCCTGGAATTGGACCCCATGCTCCAAATGAGAGAAACAGTAAACCTTGCTAAGACTTTGACTTTCTCTAACTAAGACCCTTGTAAGAGAACTTGGCACGC
Organism: Manis pentadactyla; assembly: GCF_030020395.1. NCBI lineage: Eukaryota > Metazoa > Chordata > Mammalia > Pholidota > Manidae > Manis > Manis pentadactyla. The sequence continues at coordinate 114,410,201 of NC_080021.1, read as the reverse complement.
CATAGCTGGACTCCTGGCTGGCAGAACTGTGAGCTAAAAGTTTGTGTGGTAACCTTCGTTTGCAGCAAGATATTACACAGGAATAGAAAACTAGTATGTTCACCCCCCTGCATATGTTCAGCCACTGAATCCTATCAGAAATCTCTTTTCTCCATCCCCTCTACCATCTCTCTCTCCTTTTTTATTATGGTAAGAACACTTACCAAAACGTGTACCTTAACAATTTTTTTTATGAATACAACAGTCTATTGTTATCTATAAGGCACAATGTTGTACAACAGATTTCAAAACTTACTGATCTTACGAAACTAAAAATTTTATTCCCACTGAATAGCAACTCCCCATTTCCACCTCCCCATGGAGCCACCATTCTATTCTTTGCTTATATGACTTTGAGTATTTTATTTACCTCATTGAAATGGAATTGTGTAGTAATTGTCCTTCTTTGACTAGCTTGTTTCACCTAGCATAATGTCCTCAAGGTTTATCCATGTTGTTGATTCCAGGATTCTGACTGAATAATAATACATTTAAAAAATCGATTTTAAAAATCTATTCTTCCATGCTGGACACTTAGGTTGTCCCACATCTTAACTATTGTGAAAAGCACTGCAGTGAGCACGATGGTGCAGATATCTCTTCAAGATCCTGATTTCAATTCTTTTGGATAAATATCCAGAAGGTGAATTGCTGGGTCAAATTAAAAATCACTATTGTTACTTTTCTGAGGAACCTCCATACTTCTTTCTGTAGCAGCTGTGCCATTTTGTATTCCCAGCAACAATGTACAAGAGTTAAAATTTCTCCACATTCTTGACATCTGTAGCACTTGTCTCTGTTTTTTTTATATTAGCCGTCCTAACACATGTGATATGATACATTTCCTTGATGACCAGTGAAATTGAGCGTCTTTTCTTAAACCTGTTGGTCATTTGTATGTCTTTAGAGAAATGTTTAAGTCCTTCAACCATTTTTAATCAGTTTGTTTTTGCTTTTAAATGGTAGGAGTTCCTTATATATTTTGGAAATTAATATCTTGTCAGATAGGTGATAGGCAAACATTTTCTCCTTTCCATAGGTTTTTTCTTCTATTGTTTCCTTTGCTATGCTTATAGCATCATATCCAAGAAATCACTGCCAAGACCATTATCATGAAGATTTTCACCTATGCTTTTTTCCTAGGAGTTTTATAGTTTCAGTTCTTAGTTTTAAATTATTAATCCATTCTGAATTTATTTCTGTGTATAGTGTCAGATAACGGTCCAATTTCATTCTTTTGCACATGTGTATCCAGTTTTCCTAATACTATTTGTTGAGATGATCCTTTCCCTATTGTATATTTTTGGCACACTTACTGAAAATCAGTTGACCATATATGTGGACTTATTTCTGGGCTTTCTGTTTTATTGGTCTATATGTCTGTCTTTATGCTATTATTTACATTGTTTTAATTACTGTACCTTTGTAATATATTTTGAAATCAGGGAGTGTGATGCCTCCAGCTTTGTCTTTTTCAAGATTGTTTTGTCTACTTGGGGTTTTGTGTGGTTCCATACAAATTTTAGAAAATTTTTTCCTATGAAAAATGCCATTGGGATTTTAACAGTGATTCCATTGCATCTATAGATTGCTTTAGGTACGGTGGACATTATAACAATATTCCAACCAATGGATATAAGATGTCTTTTTCTTTTTTTGTGGTTTGTCTTAATTTCTTTTATCAATATGTTGTAGTTTACAGTTTATAAGCTTTTTACTTTCTTAGTTAAGTTTATTTCTAAGTATTTTATTCTTTTTGATATAGTTGTGAATGTGATTGTTTTCTTAATTTCTTTTTTCCACATTCATATTGTTAGTGTATAAAATGCAACTGATTTTTGTATGTTGTTGTACCTGCAACTTTATCAAATTCACATATTCTAACAGTTTTTTTTGTGTGTGGGATCTTTAGAGTATAAGATCATGGCATCTGCAAACAGGGCCAATTTTACTTTCTGTTTCTGATTTGGATGCCATTTTGCTATGGTGTGAATGTCTGTGTCCCCACAAAATTCATCTGTGGAAATCCTAACCCTAAAGGTGATATTAGTCATTGGGAGGTGATTAGACAATGAGGAATGAGGGTGTAGGATGAATGAGAATATCATGAATGATGATAGAGCCCCCTTGCCCCTCCTTACAAGTGAGGATTCAATTAGAAGTCTGCAGCAACTTATTCATATTAGGAGACTTTAACACACCACTTAACATCAATAGACACATCAACTAGACAGAAAATAAATAAGGAAGCAGAGGCACTGAACAACACATTAGATTAGATGGACCTAACAGAGATCTACAGAACACTCCACAAGTAACAGGATACACATTTTTCTCAAGTATACATGGAACATTCTCCAGAATAGATCACATTCTAGGCCACCAAAAGAGCCTCAATTAATTAGAAAATATTGAAATTGTACCAAGCAACTTCTCAGACCACAGTGGTATGAAACTAGAAATAAATTACACAAAGAAAACAAAAAAGCCCACAAACACATGGAGGCTAAACAACATGCTTCTAAATAATCAATGGATCAATGAACAAATCAAAACATAAATCAAGCAATACATGGAAACAAATGAAAACAAAACTACAACAGTCTAAAATTTGTGGGATGCTGAGAAAGCAGTTCTAAGAGGGAAGTACATAGCAATACAAGCCTACCTCAAAAAAGAAGAATTCCAAATAAACAGTCTAAACTCACAATTAAAGAAACAAGAAAAAGAAGAATGAAACCCAAAGTTAGTAGGAGGAACACAATTAAGATGAGAGAAATAAATTAAAAAGAGGAGAATAAAACAAAAGAAAAAATATCAATGAGACCAAGAGATGATTCATTGAGAAGATAAGCAAAACAGACAAACCCCTAGCCAGACTTATCAAGAAAAAAAGAGGATACAAATAAAATCAGAAATGAAAATAGAATGGTACAACAGATACCACAGAAATACAAAGAATTATTAGATAAATATTAAATTAGATATACACCAATAAATTGAACAACCTAGAAGAAATGGGTAAATTCCTAGAAAAATGCAACCTTCCCAGATTGACCCAGAAAGAATCAACATCTATTAGAACTAATAACTGGATTCAGCAAAATTGCAGCATGCAAAGTTAATACACAGAAATTTGTCTAATTCCTATATACTAACAACAAACTAGCAGAAAGGGAAATCAGGAAAACAATACCATTTAATTTCATAAAAAGAATGAAATACCAAGGAATAAACCTAATCAAGGAGGTGAAAGACCTATACTCTGAAAACTATAAGACATTCATGAGAGAAATTAAAGAAGATAACAATAAATGGAAATCTGTCCTGTGCTCATGGATAGAAATAATTAATATTGTCAAACTGGCCATCCTGCCCAAAGCAATTTACAGATTCAAAGCAATCCCTACCAAAATACAAAGAGCACTTTTCAATGAACTAGCATAAATAGTTCTAAAGTTCACATGGAACCACAAAAGACCCCAAATAGCCAAAGAAATCCTGAGAAAGAAGAACAAAGCTGGGGGAATTATGCTCCTTGACTTCAAGCTCTATTACAGAGCTACAGTAATCAAAAGAGTTTGGCTCAAAAACAGACCCACAGATCAACAGAACAATAGAGAGCCCAGATATAAACTGAAGCATATACAGTCAATTAATATAAGACAAAGGAGCCATGGATATACAATGGGGAAGTGACAGCCTCTTCAACAGCTGGTGTTGGGAAAATTAGACAGCTACATGTAGGAGAATGAAACTGGATTACTGTCTAACTCCATACACAAACTCAAAATGGATCAAAGGCCTCAATGTAAGTCATGAAACTATAAAACTCATAGAAGAAAACACAGGCAAAAATCTCTTGAACATAAGCATAAGCAATTTTTTCCTGGACACATATCCTCAGGTAAGGGAAACAAAAAATGAACAAATGGGACTACATCAAACTAAAAATTTCTGTACAGCAAAGGACACCATCAACAGAACAAAAACGCATCCTACAGAATGGGAGAACATATTTGTAAATGATTTCTCTGATTAGGGGTTAACATCTAAAATATAAAAAAAAAACCTCATGCCTCAACATAAAAAAAATGATCAATCTGATTAAAAATGGGTGGAGGACCTGAACATTTTTCCAAAGAAGAAATACAGATGTCCAACAAGCAAGAGAATTTAATAATATGGGCAACTGTTGAAGCACTGTGTTGTACGCTGAAACCAGTATGACTGTATATAAATGACACTTCAATAAAACAAAACAATTAGGAGTCTGGAACCCAAAATGGAACCCTCTCCTGACCTTGCTGGCACCCTGATCTCAGACTTCCAGCTTCCTAACAGAGGGATAAATTTCTGTTTATAAGCTACCCAGTCTGTGGTATTTTGTTATAGCAGGCTGAACAGACTGACTATATATTTTATAAATACATATTCCTATATAAAAACATATCTATGAATTTTTATGTTTTACAAACAGTAAATTTCTTTTAGATAATTATTTTTTATTGAAGGGTAGCTGACACACAGTATTACATTACATTAGTTTCAGGTGTACAACACAGTGATTCAACATTTATATACATGATAATTCTAGGTACGAGCTATCACCATACCAAGTTGTTACAATATTTTGACTATATTCCTTATGCTATACATTACATCCCAGTTTCTTATTTATTTTACAATTGGAAGTGTGTACTTTTTTTGTTGTTGTTGTGAGGGCATCTCTCATATTTATTGATCAAATGGTTGTTAACAACAATAAAATTCTGTATAGGGGAGTCAATGCTCAATGCACAATCATTAATCCACCCCAAGCCTAATTTTCGTCAGTCTCCAATCTTCTGAAGCATAACGAACAAGTTCTTACATGGAGAACAAATTCTTACATAGTGAATAAGTTACATGGTGAACAGTAAAAGGGCAGTCATCACAGAAACTTTTGGTTTTGCTCATGCATTATGAACTATAAAGTCAGTTCAAATATGAATACTCATTTGATTTTTATACTTGATTTATACGTGGATACCACATTTCTCTTTCTTATTATTATTTTTAATAAAATGCTGAAGTGGTAGGTAGATACAAGATAAAGGTAGAAAACATAGTTTAGTGTTGTAAGGGAGCAAATGTAGATTATCAGGTGTGTGCCTGTAGACTATGTTAATCCAAGCTAGACAAGGGCAATAAAACATCCACGTTTGCAGAAGATTTCTCTCAGAACAGGGGGGGTGAGGTTCTAAGCCTCACCTCTGTTGATCCCCAATTTCTCACCTGATGGCCCCCCTGTGACTGTGCCTGTCTTAGGTTGTTCCTCCCTTGAGGAATCTTACCCGTCTCTGGCTAACCAGTCATCTTCTGGGGCCATACAGGGAAATGTAAAGTTGGGAAGTGAGAGAGAAGCCTTATTGTTTGAAAAGGTTAGCTTTCTACTTCTTTGCATATTTCTGCCCTGTGGCTTCTATGTCCAGCATTTGTCTTGAGGTATCTTTACCACTTGGAAGAATTATGATACTCGGTAAATTTGATATGAGGCACGAATTCTATTTAAGGGTTGTAATTAGGAAGGAAGAAGAAAAGCTATAGAAGTAGCAGGCGGAACAAAACATGGGAAGATTGATTATTTCTTTGACATATCTTCTTGTAGAGTAACTTCAGCATGTATAGGTTTTAAACTACTAATTAAATTGCACACACACATTAACATAATAGGAGTATCGTTACATAACCTAAGCATACCTGTAATTACCAGTCATCTCCAGTGAAACCAAGAAAACCAGTTAGGCACCTTAGGCATTTGTGAAAACTTATCTATGATATGGTGGATATTGTCCAACTGAGCTTGAACAGTCTGAGAGAAATCAGACAAATTAAAACAACCCATTCCTGGGGACTGTTCACATCCCATATGTTCATTGAACAGTAAATACTCTGTAGTTGTAAGATTTTGGAGCGCTACAATTTGCACTTCTCCTAAATCTTGTTTGAGTTCCAACAATATAGATCCAGTCAAATTTGTTGTTTTAGTGTATGCACAGGCCAGCTTAGATATCTGGTTCTTCATTCCCATGGCAAGTCCAGGAACTGGTGGGATGAGTGCATCTACAGCTGTAGCAGTGCGTGGATCTTTGTTGGGGTTTTTTGATGATCATCTTCTGGCATGAGTCTTCCAGAGAGTGCTGATGTTGGAAATCCTTTTTCATATCGTATCTTAGTTCATTTTCGGGGTAGCCCAATTAGGCTTTGATCCTCTGTATAAACACAAACAGACCCTTTGCCTACACTTTTATATGCCCTTTATACCCTTGTGTAGGACTCATTGGAAGTCTCCACACAGGAACTGCTTTTTTTTTTTTGGTGTCATTAATCTACACTTACATGACGAATATTATGTTTACTACGCTCTCCCCTCTACCAGGTCCCCCCTATAAACCCCTTTACAGTCACTGTCCATCAGCATAGCAAATGTTGCAGAATCACTACTTGCCTTCTCTGTGTTGTACAGCCCTCCCCTTTCTCCCACCCCCCCATGCATGCTAATCTTAACACCCACCTTCTACTCCCCCCCTTATCCCTCCCTATCCACTGATCATCCCCAGTCCCTTTCCCTTTGGTACCTGTTAGTCCATTCTTGAGTTCTGTGATTCTGCTGCTGTTTTGTTCCTTCAGTTTTTCCTTTGTTCTTATATTCCACAGATGAGTGAAATCATTTGGTATTTCTCTTTCTCCACTTGGCTTGTTTCACTGAGCATAATACCCTCCAGCTCCATCCATGTTGCTGCAAATGGTTGGATTCGCCCTTTTCTTATGGCTGAGTAGTATTCCATTGTGTATATGTACCACATCTTCTTTATCCATTCATCTATCGATGGACATTTAGGTTGCTTCCAATTCTTGGCTATTGTAAATAGTGCTGCGATAAACATAGGGGTGCATCTGTCTTTCTCAAACTTGATTGCTGCGTTCTTAGGGTAAATTCCTAGGAGTGGAATTCCTGGGTCAAATGGTAAGTCTGTTTTGAGCATTTTGATGTACCTCCATACTGCTTTCCACAATGGTTGAACTAACTTACATTCCCACCAGCAGTGTAGGAGGGTTCCTCTTTCTCCACAGCCTCGCCAACATTTGTTGTTGTTTGTCTTTTGGATGGCAGCCATCCTTACTGGTGTGAGGTGATACCTCATTGTAGTTTTAATTTGCATTTCTCTGATAATTAGCGATGTGGAGCATCTTTTCATGTGTCTGTTGGCCATCCATATTTCTTTTTTGGAGAACTGTCTGTTCAGTTCCTCTGCCCATTTTTTAATTGGGTTATTTGTTTTTTGTTTGTTGAGGCGTGTGAGCTCTTTATATATTCTGGACGTCAAGCCTTTATCGGATGTGTCATTTTCAAATATATTCTCCCATACTGTAGGGTTCCTTTTTGTTCTATTGATGGTGTCTTTTGCTGTACAGAAGCTTTTCAGCTTAATATAGTCCCACTTGTTCATTTTTGCTGTTGTTTTCCTTGCCCGGGGAGATATGTTCAAGAATAGGTCACTCATGTTTATGTCTAAGAGGTTTGTGCCTATGTTTTCTTCCAAGAGTTTAATGGTTTCCTGACTTACATTCAGGTCTTTGATCCATTTTGAGTTTACTTTTGTATATGGGGTTAGACAATGGTCCAGTTTCATTCTCCTACATGTAGCTGTCCAGTTTTGCCAGCACCATCTGTTGAAGAGACTGTCATTTCGCCATTGTATGTCCATGGCTCCTTTATCAAATATTAATTGACCATATATGTCTGGGTTAATGTCTGGATTGTCTAGTCTGTTCCATTGGTCTGTGGCTCTGTTCTTGTGCAAGTACCAAATTGTCTTGATTACTATGGCTTTATAGTAGAGCTTGAAGTTGGGGAGTGAGATCCCCCCTACTTTATTCTTCTTTATCAGGATTGCTTTGTGTATTCGGGGTGTTTGGTGTTTCCATATCTACTTTTGAATTATTTGTTGCAGTTCATTGAAGAGTGTTGCTGGTAGTTTCATAGGGATTGCATCAAATCTGTATATTGCTTTGGGCAGGATGGCCATTTTGACGATATTAATTCTTCCTAGCCAAGAGCATGGGATGAGTTTCCATCTGTTAGTGTCCCCTTTAATTTCTTTTAAGAGTGACTTGTAGTTTTTAGAGTATAAGTCTTTCACTTCTTTGGTTAGGTTTATTCATAGGTATTTTATTTTTTTGATGCAATTGTGAATGGAGTTGTTTTCCTGATTTCTCTTTCTGTTGGTTCATTGTTAGTGTATAGGAAAGCCACAGATTTCTGTGTATTGATTTTGTATCCTGCAACTTTGCTGTATTCCGATATCAGTTCTAGTAGTTTTGGGGTGGAGTCTTTAGGGTTTTTTATGTACAGTATCATGTCATCTGCAGATAGTGACAGTTTAACTTCTTTGCTTTTGTTTTGTCTGAATGCCGTGGCTAGGACCTCCAGCTCTATGTTAAATAACAGTGGGGAGAGTGGGCATCCCTGTCTAGTTCCCGATCTCAGAGGAAATGCTTTCAGCTTCTCGCTGTTCAGTATACTGTTCTCTGTGGGTTTATCATAGATGGCCTTTATTATGTTGAGGTACTTGCCCTCTATTCCCATTTTGCTGAGAGTTTTTATCATGAATGGATGTTGAACTTTGTCAAATGCTTTTTCAGCATCTATGGAGATGATCATGTGGTTTTTGTCTTTCTTTTTGTTGATGTGGTGGATGATGTTGATGGAGTTTCGAATGTTGTACCATCCTTGCATCCCTGGGATGAATCCCACTTGGTCATGGTGTATGATCCTTTTGATGTGTTTTTGAATTCGGTTTGCTAATATTTTGTTGAGTATTTTTGCATCTGCGTTCATCAGGGATATTAGTCTGTAGTTTTCTTTTTTGGTGGGGTCTTTGCCTGGTTTTGGTATTAGGGTGATGTTAGCTTCATAGAATGAGTTTGGGAGTATCCCCTCCTCCTCTTCTATTTTTTGGAAAACATTAAGGAGAATGGGTATTATGTCTTCCCTGTATGTCTGATAAAATTCCGAGGTAAATCCATCTGGCCCGGGGGTTTTGTTCTTTGGTAGTTTTTTGATTACCGCTTCAATTTCGTTGCTGGTAATTGGTCTGTTTAGATTTTCTGTTTCTATCTGGGTCAGTCTTGGAAGGTTGTATTTTTCTAGGAAGTTGTCCATTTCTCCTAGGTTTCCCAGCTTGTTAGCATATAGGTTTTCATAGTATTCTCTAATAATTCTTTGTATTTCTGTGGGGTCCATCGTGATTTTTCCTTTCTCATTTGTGATACTGTTGATTTGTGTTGACTCTCTTTTCCTCTTAATAAGTCTGGCTAGAGGCTTATCTATTTTGTTTATTTTCTCGAAGAACCAGCTCTTGGTTTCATTGATTTTTGCTATTGTTTTATTCTTCTCAATTTTATTTATTTCTTCTCTGATCTTTATTATGCCCCTCCTTTTGCTGACCTTAGGCCTCATTTGTTCTTCGTTTTCCAATTTCGATAATTGTGACATTAGACCATTCATTTGGGATTATTCTTCCTTTCTTAAATATGCTTGGATTGCTATATACTTTCCTCTTAAGACTGCTTTTGCTGTGTCCCACAGAAGTTGGGGCTTAGTGTTGTTGCTGTCATTTGTTTCCATATATTGCTGGATCTTCATTTTGATTTGGTCATTGATCCATTGATTATTTAGGAGCGTGTTGTTAAGCCTCCATGTGTTTGTGAGCCTTTTTGCTTTCTTTGTACAGTTTATTTCTAGTTTTATGCCTTTGTGGTCTGAAAAGTTGGTTGGTAGGATTTCAGTCTTTTGGAATTTACTGAGGCTCCTTTTGTGGCCTAGTATGTGGTCTATTGTGGAGAATGTTCCATGTGCACTTGAGAAGAATGTATATCCTGTTGCTTTTGGATGTAGAGTTCTATAGATATCTATTAGGTCCATCTGCTCTACTGTGTTGTTCAGTGCTTCCACGTCCTTACTTATTTTCTGCCCGGTGGATCTATCCTTTGGGGTGAGTGGTGTGTTGAAGTCTCCTAGAATGAATGCATTGCAGTCTATTTCCCCCTTTAGTTCTGTTAGTATTTGTTTCACATATGCTGGGGCTCCTGTGTTGGGTGCATATATATTTAGAATGGTTATATCCTCTTGTTGGACTGATCCCTTTATCATTATGTAGTGTCCTTCTTTATCTCTTGTTACTTTCTTTGTTTTGAAGTCTATTTATTCTGATATTAGTACTGCAACCCCTGCTTTCTTCTCGCTGTTGTTTGCCTGAAATATGTTTTTCCACCCCTTGACTTTTAGTCTGTACATGTCTTTGGGTTTGAGGTGAGTTTCTTGTAAGCAGCATATAGATGGGTCTTGCTTTTTTATCCATTCTATTACTCTGTGTCTTTTGATTGGTGCATTCAGTCCATTAACATTTAGGGTGACTATTGAAAGATATGTACTTATTGCCATTGCAGGCTTTAAATTCGTGGTTACCAATGGTTCAAGGTTAGCCTCTTTAGTATCTTACTGCCTAACTTAGCTCGCTTATTGAGCTGTTATATACACTGTCTGGAGATTCTTTTCTTCTCTCCCTTCTTGTTCCTCCTCCTCTATTCTTCATATGTTGCATGTTTTGTGCTGTGCTCTTTCTAGGAGTGCTCCCATCTAGAGCAGTCCCTGTAAGATGTCCTGTAGAGGTGGTTTGTGGAAAGCAAATTCCCTCAGCTTTTGTTTGTCTGGGAATTGGTTAATCCCACTATCATATTTGAATGATAGTCGTGCTGGATACAGTATCCTTGGTTCAAGGCCCTTCTGTTTCATTGCATTTAATATATCATGCCATTCTCTTTTGGCCTGTAGGGTTTCTGTTGAGAAATATGATGTTAGCCTGATGGGTTTTCCTTTATAGGTGACCTTTTTCTCTCTAGCTGCCTTTAAAACTCTTTCCTTGTCCTTGATCTTTGCCATTTTAATTATTATGTGTCTTGGTGTTGTCCTTCTTGGATCCTTTCTGTTGGGGGTTCTGTGTATTTCTGTGGTCTGTTTGATTATTTCCTCCCCCAGTTTGGAGAAGTTTTCAGCAATTATTTCTTCCAAGATACTTTCCATCCCTTTTCCTCTCTCTTCTTCTTCTGGTACCCCTATAATACGGATATTGTTCCTTTTAGATTGGTCACACAGTTCTCTTCACATTGTTTCATTCCTGTAGATCCTTTTATCTCTCTCTATGTCAGCTTCTATGCATTCCTGTTCTCTGGTTTCAATTCCATCAATGGCCTGTTGCATCCTATCCATTCTGCTTATAAACCCTTCCAGAGTTTGTTTCATTTCTGTAATATCCTTTCTGGCATCTGTGATCTCCCTCCGGACTTCATCCCATATCTCTTGCGTATTTCTCTGCATCTCTGTCAGCATGTTTATGATTCTTATTTTGAATTCTTTGTCAGGAAGACTGGTTAGGTCTGTCTCCTTCTCTGGTGTTGTCTCTGTGATCTTTGTCTGCCTGTAGTTTTGCCTTTTCATGGTGATAGGAATAGTTTGCAGAGCTGGGACGAGTGATGGCTGGAAGAACTTCCCTTCTTGTTGGTTTGTGGCCCTCCTCTCCTGGGAGAACAGCGACCTCTAGTGGCTTGTGTTGGGTAGCTGCACACAGACAGGGCTTCTGCTTCCTGCCCGGCTGCTATGGAGTTTATCTCCGCTGTTGCTGTGGGTGTGGCCTGGCTCAGGCAGCTACTCCAAAATGGTGGAGTTGCATTGAAGGGGGAGCGGCCTGGAGGCTATTTATCTCTGTAAGGGGCCTCCGAGCTCCCTGCAGCCCAGGCTGTTAGAGTGCCCAGAGATCCCCGGATTCTCTACCTCTGGATTAAGTGTCCCGCCCTGCCCCTTTAAGACTTCCAAAAAGCACCCGCCAAAACAAAACAACGACCACCAAAAAAAAAAAAAAAAGAAAAAATTTTTAAATTAAAAAAAAAAATGAAATTTTTTTTAATTAAAAAAAAAAGGTGGTCGCTCGTTTTTCTTTATTCTCCGGTGCCAGCCTCAGGCCTCTGCTCACCGGTCTTTCTGCCCTGTTTCCCTAGTATTGGGGTCCCTGTCCCTTTAAGACTTCCCAAAAGCGCTTGCCAAAACAAAACAGAAAAAAAAAAAAAATGGTCGCGCGCTTTTCTTATGTCCTCCGGCACCCGGCCTCCAGTGCCCGCTCACTGTTCTTGCTGCCCTGTTTCCCTAGTATCCAGGGCCCCCTGGGCACGTACTGTGTCTGCGCTCTGGCCCGGATGGCGGGGGCTGGGTGTTCGGCAGTTCTGGGCTCCGTCTCCCTCCCGCTCTGCCTGCTCTTCTCCCGCCGGGAGCTGGGGGGAGGGGCGCTCGGCTCCCGCCGGGCCGGGGCTTGTATCTTACCCCCTTCGCGAGGCGCTGGGTTCTCTCAGGTGCGGATGTGGTCTGGATATTGTCCTGTGTCCTCTGGTCTTTATTCTAGGAAGGGTTGTCTTTGTTATATGTTCATAGATATATGTGGTTTTGGGAGGAGATTTCCGCTGCTCTACTCACGCCGCCATGTTCCGCCCCTCCCCTACACACCTTTTAAAATGGCTAAAGTCATATCACCAGACGCTGGCAAGGTTGTGGAACAAGCATGCTCATTCACTGATGGTAGGAATGCAAAATGGCATAGCCACTTTGGGAGACAGTTTGGCAGTTTCTTGTAAAAATAACCAACTCTTCATAAACAATCTAGCAATCATAGTCCTTGATATTTATCCAAGTGAGTTGAAAACTCATGTGCACACAGATAATTATAGCAGCTTTATTCATAATTGCCAAAACTTGGAAGCAACCAAGATACCCTTCAGCAGATGAATGAATAAACTGTGGTTTAGCCAGACAATAGAGTATTACTTAGCACTAATAATAATTGAGCTGTCAAGCCATGAAAAGATATGGAGGAACCCTAAGTGCATATTACTAAGTGAAAGAAGCCCATCTGAAAAGGCCACACACTGTATGACACCAACTTTATAACTCTGTGGAAAAGGCAAAACTATGGAGGCAGTAAAAAGATGTATAGTTAGCAGGGAGGTAGAGTCGAACAGGTAGATCACAGAGGATTTTTAGGGCAGTGAAATCATTCATGATGGATACATGTCATTACCCATTTGTCCAGAATGTATGATACCAAGAGTGAACCCTGATGTAAACTATGGATTTTGGGTGGGTATGATGTGTCGCTGTAGGTCCACTGACTGTAACATATACACCACTCTTTTGGGAGATGATGATAGTAGGGGAGTCTGTGGGTGTGCTGGGGCAGGAGGATGTGGGGACTCTCTGTACCTTACACTCAATTTTGCTTTGAAAATAAAAGTCCTCTAAAAAAGTCTATTAAAATAAAAATAAAATAGAATTTAAAACCCCAAACAATTCAAATATTAAATGGGCAACCGATATGGAGTTATATTTCACCAAAGAGGATATACAGAGGGCAAGTAAGCAAATGAAAAGATGTTCTATGTCATTAGCCATCATGGAAATGCAAATGGAAACCACAATAAGTTATCATTAAACACCTATTACAATGACTGAAATAAAAATTAGGGACAATAACAAATACTAGCAAGGATACAGAGAAAATGGATTACCCATATATTGATGATGAGAATGTAAAAATGGTACATCTGCTCTAGAAAACAATTTGGCAGTTTACAAAGTAAATATGCAAATACCATACAATAAAGCAATTGCATTCCTAGACATTTATCTGAGGAAAATGCAGATTCCCATTCACACAAAAACCTGTATATGACTGTTCATAGCAATTTCATTTGTAATAGCCAAAAACTAGAAGCATCCCAGATGTCCTTCAAAGGGCGAATGGTTAAACAAATGGTGGTACACCTATACCATAGAATACTACTCAACAATAAAGAGAAATGGACTATCAAAACATACCTGGATGAATCTCCAGAGTTCCACTCAGTGAAACAAGCCAATCCAAAATGCTTACATAACATAAAATTTTATTTATATAAAATTCTTGAAGTGACAAAATTATAAAAATGGAGAAAAATTAGTGGTTGCTAGACTTTAAGGAGGAGGCAGAGGTCAGAGGGAAGTAGATACGGCTATAAAAGGGCAAAGCAAAAATTCCTTGTAGTGATGGAGTGTTCTTGACTGCATGTCAAAATCTTAATGTCATATCGCATTATACTTTTGAGGGTATTGTCACTGGGGAAAATGTACTTGGGATTTCTGTTTATTTCCTATAAATGCATGTGAGAAAACATTTAAGAAAAGAAAATAGCATAAACTAATAACAGTGTTGATAGGTTTATAATATATAAAATGTAATTTGTATGACAACAGCGGCATGAAGGACAAAGGAGGGGACAGAAGAATATTCAATGATACTTATTTGAGCTAGATTATTTTAAATTAAGACTTAATTGTAATCCCTAGAGCAACCAAAAAGAAAATTAATAGAAACAATATACTAAAAGAAACAACAGGGAAATTAAAATGGTATACTAGAAAATACTTATTTAAAACAAAAGAGGGCAGTACTGGAGAAACAGAGAAACAAAAACGACATAAGACATATGAAAGAGAAACAGCAAGTAGCAGGTGTAAATCCTATTTTAGCCATCCAGTGTATTACCTGTTGAGCGTAAGTGGAGACAACCTATGGATGCTGCTGACATAAGGAAATGTACAACAGACGGAAAAACAAACAGATTCTTGGCTGACATTGTTGAGCTCTCAGGGCTCCCCACTGCTACAGCCTTAGGTACTTCTGAGTGGATTCACTGGGCAAACCCAGCCTGTAGTAGTATGGGTTTGCTGTGTGAATAAAATAGCACCCCTGCCTCCAGATGGATCCAGATCCAAATCTGGGAATACAGGTGGGTGAGCTGGATTCAGGTCCCACTTGCCCTCTTGCCTAGGCACCTCCAAACACCTACATATGGGATCTTTGAGCCTTGCCTGAAACCTGCCTGTCCTCTAGAATTTTTACATGAGCCAATGTATTTTCTTTATTAAGCCAGTTTGAGTAAGTTTTTTCTACTATGTGCAATCCAAAGTCATATAACTCATACAGGAATTCTTATCATAAAATGGGGTGTTACAAAGAATAGATCCTAAAATGTGGAGATATCTAAGCTGAGAAGGCTGGAGGGTAATGAGAATGATTCTCTCTATCCCAAGTAGGACAACTGGTGACCTTTGTATGTTGCAGCAGATCCTGGTTAAAATATTTCCAATTGTACTTTGGGATACTGAGCACATCACTACCAAGGCTATGGGATTAAGATAGTTAAAAAAAAAAACACAGAATTTTGGAGATTTTTAATATATACTGTGTCTTTGAGTGAAGTCTTATGTGAGCAATACAAGTTCATGCTTGCCGTGGCCTTTCTGAAAGGATAAAGGAAACATAATGTCATAGTTGCTGTTTTAACCAACCTCTATTGAACTGACTGGTTGGCCACTTCATATGCTGATTCTTCTGGGAAACATCCTGACTGAAGACCCATGGTCCTTGGAATGTCTGTGGCTGTGGGCACCCCCAACCCACCGGGTACACCTTATTTGTACCAACTGAGTCTCATGGCTATCCAATATGTCTTTTTTCCTAAACTTGTTTATGCCAGTTATGCTTACTATAATTATATAGCTTAATTACTGCTGAATTACAGAAATCAATAAATCGTAAGTATGACAACAGACTTTTTTTTTTCTATGAAAGCTAAATTAAATGCTTTGGAAAGACTTGATAAAAGTCAATTGCTTAAAAATTGGTCTCGAACTGTAACTGAGGGAAATTGTAAAAATTTTAAAGGAGTTTTCTCTCATATACGTTACAAGCTTTTTAAAATTCTCACTCCACATTTAGAAAAAAGAAAGAAACTAAGTGTCAGATGCCTCACTGCATATGGCTAAGGTTTCTGTGAAAAGATCCACACTCGAAGAAAAGACCTTGGCTTCACACCAAATATTGGTGAATGGATGAAAGAAAAGAAAATGTTCATAATATATGTATATCCTTTTATGTTTCCTTTTGAACTTAAATTGACCAACAGTTTAAATTGTTATGTCATGGCAGCCCTGCCATGATGGTAAAACACTGTAACTGTCTGGCTTGCCTAAGAGATACTTTTCTGAGGAACTGGCTGTCCATAGTGTCTGAGCACCCAATAATCTGAAGGCTTTCAAGGTTGGGAAAAACTGAATTCTCTTTCACAAGCTGAGGCTGGTGCCAGAGAAAGCAGGAAGGTGGGAATTTACCATGAAAACAAATAAGCTTAGGCCTGAATCCACTCCCTGTATCCATTTCAAACACCTTAGATTATGCATTAGCAACCAGCTGAATGGGGGGGAAACACTATGTTTTTAAAGAAATTGTATTTCCAAAGGACCCTCAGCCTGGCTGATAAATTTTGAAGACCCTCAAGAACTAGTGTTGAGGGGACAGACCTTCTGTCCTGTAGGCATCCTGCAGGAGGAAGCCACGAGGGAAGGCAGTGGCTTGAGGGCCATCACTGGGCTGTGGATCAACACTTGCCTGAAGTTCACCCTGATCCTTCCTTTTTAATTATAGGAGCCAACAGGTTTCCTTTACTATTTGGAAACAAACAGAAAACCAAATTCAAACAGATACAAAGAACAGCCTTTTGGCTCGGGGCATGGCGGGGAGACAGTGTCTCAAAGTGGATTAAGAGGTTTCAACCAGACAAAATACATATCTCTTTCAGAGGATTTTTGAGAAATGCAAGTTGTTGGGTTTTTTTCCCTCCAACTGATGACATTTCCAGAGATACTTTAATGCCCCACTGATCTCTTACTATCCCTCACAGGTTGGTCCATGGACAACTGCCCAGCTGGACTTCCACATAACCTGTTTCTGATTTGGTTTTGAAGTGTGTTCTGCCCAAAGGCCAGTGGATGAATTACAGTGGGACACCCAGACTATAAGCCAAATAGCCCCTTTAAAAAATGTGTATGGCCAAACTGATATATTACTTTAAGTAACACAGCACAGCAACCCTGTCAAGACACAAGCAGATAGGGGTGAATCTATTTGCTTTAGCAAAGACACTATGTAGCAGGAGAGAGTCCTGTGGTGATTCTGGTGCAGGGCAGGTCCCAAGAACGAAAGGTGGGAAGAGTGTGCATCTGCTAATGCAGACAGTATCTGTGCTGGTCCTGGGCCCTTTGCCCTGGGATCCATCCTTCACCCTCCCCCTGTTCTGCTTAGCCTTGCAAGATGGATGAACCCTACAGGTTAGTTCCCATTCTGGGCATGGCCTGAGTGGACAGTAGGGAGAGATGGAGAGGAAGGAGGGAGAAGCCAGGTTATTTCTTGTGCTCCCTATCTGTCCCTAGCAGCACCTAGGGCTTCACGTCAGCTACCCTTCGCCTCCTCCCACTGGCCCGGGGGGAGGGGGGGCAGCCTCCTGCTAGTGCTCCTCTCTGGGTTGCCTCCCCATCTGCTGTTGGGCATTTCAGCTCTGCCTTCCCTGGGCAACTGGGACCCTGCATTAGTCCCTCAGTTTTAAATACTGAAATGATTTCTCTTCCCTGAGAAGACCCTGACAAAATATAGAACTCAAAGCCTTAGGACAGAAAAGAATGGGTCTAAAATATACTGTCACATTGCTCCTATATCTGAAGATCTTGTCTATATGTTTCATATCTAATAAGGGCCCTGTGATTCTTTACCCCTTGCATTCTCAACATGTTTTCTATTTAGGACTTCAAGTTACACTTTGAGCTTATAAATGGACTTTCTTGTTTTCTACTTATTACATCTTGGAGTAATAATTTCCAAACACCGTTTTATTATGTTCCACACTTAAAAAGCCACCTGGATATTCTCCCATTCTATTCTTTTTGTTAAACTATCTTTAAGCCCCCTTGCATGTTTTTGCAATGTGTAACGCATATTCTGTTATGACAGAACAGTTTCAAAAGACTTGTGCAGCTGAGAACTTTTTGATGATTTCATTTTATAAGTCCTTTGGAATGAACGTGGGCACTAAGAGGCACAATGAATACAATATCAGTTTAACAAGATTTGAGTGGGCTTATTTTTACAGAGAAGTTAACATTTCTAGACATTGTGATTCCACCAGTGGCTTTCTCTATAAGGTTTAAAAGGTGGAATTTAGCAGACATATAAAATGGAGAAAAAAATACGAGAGCAGTCATAAATCTTTTTTACTAAAGTGTTTTGCGATTGTTTCAGAAAGAAACAAGATGAGAAAGTCCAGGTGCTATTTGTTAAAGTATAAGGTTGATGTTTCAACATCTCAAAGGAATATAATGAAAGAAACTGAAGAACATTGGTCACATGTTTGACGGCAACTCACCAGAGAAATCAGATCCATCTGGCTTCTCCACAAGAAACAGGAATGAGGCCAGAGCAATGAAAATGCACAGCATGGCAGGACTCAGCAGACCCTCCCTCTGCAGAGGGTTCCAGTCTACCTGCACCGTAGCTACAGGACAGCCGCGGGTGCCTCTGAACAAGACAACCAGAGCTCAGGTTGCAGACATGGAATCTGCTCGCTTGCGGGACTGCCGCTGTGGTAGCTGCATCTGCCACTGTAACACTAACACCAGCCCCTGAAAGGACATCACACAGCCACATCACTTGAGCTGAAAAGGCAGGAAGACCAATCAAGCATGGCTCGCTCTCTCCAGTCTGGACCCTGAAAAGTTCCAAGAGATTCGGTTAAGTGGTGCCTTGGGACCAAATGGACTCCTCCCTACACTCTTGTCCTTTTTAGGGTCTTTGGTTTAGTAGATAATCTTGCACTTTGCCCTCTGAAAAATACTTAGATTTATCTTGACTTTTTAAAAGTACTTATAATACCTTGACTTTTTAAAAATATAAGCCCTCAATATATTTTCTGGCTTTCTGTATCGGTCTATAAGATCTCTCTAACTTTTTGATAGTGGTGTAACAGTGCTTCAAACAGATACTATATTTGTTTAAACCAGTGCCATACTGACGGACACTTTAGATATTTCCAGTGTTTTTGTGTGACAAACACTGTTGCAGCAGACATCCATGTACATTTTTCTTTCATGACCTTTGTTAACTAATTCCATAGGATGAAGTAGCAGTGATTTCAGGGTAAAAACCTATATATATTTCACATTTTGATAGACATTGCTTTTCTTCTTGAAAATCATGCCACTTTACACTCACAAACATAATGGGGGTGGTTCCTGATAATTGCAGAATCCTTTTGTTTCCTGAGTGCCTTGATGAGAGGGGTTTGGTAAGCAAATTTAGAGACAGAGGTAAGGCACAGTTCAAACTTCCTGAAGAATCTCAAGAGAAAGAAACTTGAAGGGACAGGTATGAAATTCTGGAAGCCAAAGACTGGAGCAGTGGGGCCTGCAGGCATGTGGTGCTCTGAGGGAGAGAGGAAGGGAGAACAGCGTTCCTGGCACCAGAGCACAGAGGACATTCTGGAGAAGAACATGTCAAAGGGGCTTTCAAATTCTGATGTTGAGACAGGAACTGTGGGTTTAGGCAAAGTAGGGTGAGGGCCTCCGAAAGCAGAGCAAGATAATTGCAGTCAGAACAATGTAACAATTTGCAAAGAAGTCCCTAGTGAAACTCTGTATTAAGCATGACACAAATTAGATTACACTAATTCTCTAGGGTAAAGATACCAGACTAGGAATATAGACATCTTCAGTGAGATCAGTTAAAGCTCAAAAGACCAGGAGCAACTTGGC